>NC_140127.1:41301083-41849232 GCF_964035555.1 Netta rufina
GTGGAATTCTCTAAATTCAATCTGTAAAAACATGTAATGGGATACACATGCTTGGGTAATACACGGGGGTGGGGAAAGAACGTGATCAATTTTACAAAACAAAAGCGGATCTTGATAAGTCAGAAACACTTGGGTGCTTTCACACAGAGGAATTTTACCTATAAAGTGCCATAATGTTTTTGAAATTTCATGGAGCCATTATCCATGTGATTTTGAGCTGAATGAGTCAGATTAAAAACTCCTTAATTATTCTTAAATACTAATGTTTTGGCTGCACTAAAAAAATGCATCAAACTCCCCCCAGTGCCTGGTACCTAGCTCCAATTTTCTCTATGCTAATCATGATTGTAAGGAAGGATTCTTGTAGAGCTGTGTGAGAGCAGCAGATACTGCTGCCTCCAGATCACTCTGCAGCACACAGCTCAGTAACCACGGACACACACACACCGTCTTCACTGGGGACTTGTGACTTTACAAAGTCCTCTTGTTTAGCAGAATATGGTTCAGGCCTAAACAAGAGCACTGGCTCTGCTGACCTGAGGTGGGTTTAAATCAGTGTTCAAGGCCCTGAAGTTCGGTTATCAGTTCTCTCACTCACTATTGACCGTACATTGTTTAAACAGGTTTCTCCCTTCACACGTGCAGCTAACAAGAAGGGGGTATATTCCATATTGCACTTGCTGCAAACTAAACACACTGGGCACTGGATAATAATGACCAGAAATCTTGCAGGATTTCATTTACAATCTTGCATGTTGTAAGCCCCTCAGGACAGGAAGCTCTCATGTTTTATATATCTGCAAAACAACATGCATACCTATGACACTGTATAAATAACGGAGGATCAGATTAAAAACATCTGTAGACACTCTGGCTGATCTATTGTCTTGCTGCCTGCTGCCTCCTCATAATTTTTGATGTCAGACAAGCCATTTCATGCAGCAGGATTGCTAGCAGTGCTGATGCAGCTACATATAAATCTGTAGCAACATGTTAATGAGAAACCTGATTAAAAGAGAATTAAAAAATAATAGTAAGCTGTCCTTAAGGCATGACCTCCTGACAGCTTGCTGTTTGATTTTCGTTTACGTTTGGCCAAGAAGGAGATAGGAAACATGGCTGACTCAAACAAAACAGTTTTGGAAATGTGGTAGGAAGCAGCAAGGACAACATTTCTTTGATTCAAAACTAAGTCTGTTGTGATACAACTCTTCTCCAGCTGCCCAGAACTGTCAACATCTATTCATCTATTGTAAATTGCCTCTGTGAGAGCAAAAATAATGTATGTCCGCAACATGGTGATAGTCACAGAAGATATAAAGAGATTCACACACTGTGAAAGTATTGAGTATAGAAATAATGCTAAAAGGGAGACAGACTGTTATTGATACCAAGCAGGGAAGGGAACAACTACATTTCCAAGAGAGAGGCAAAGAGGAATCCTAAATTTAGAACAAAATTCAGAACTGAAGCCAAGATACTGTCACCACCAGAGCTGCGTGAACATCTCACAGAAAATCCTTCAGTGTTAAACTCAGCTCCTATAGGTTTAGAAGAGGGAAACAAAATCATTTCCTTTAATCTGAATCTTCTCTGTGTCTTGCAAATCACTATCTAGAAATTAAAATTGGAAACATTTTTTCCTCTGCCCAACTACATACTTTTCTAAACTGATTTTAAGCCTCTTACATTGACTCCATAGTCCAGCTTTTGGCAGCTGGTCACACTGTAGGTCTGCTGAATTGAATGAGCCTTGTATGTTTTTGCAGTACCTCAGGCAGCTTTCACAAAAGACAAGCGTTAATTAAAAGTCACTCCCTCTAATAAGAAACTTCACTTTTGCCGTGAGGAATTAAGAACAGTTTAAAAGACAGAGGAAAATGCCGGAAGTGTGAAACTGTATAAAAAATGTTTTCTTCAAAATGAGAAAATCCAAAGATAACCCAGTCAGATCATTTCACATGCAAGCGCTTCTCTCTACCTTTCTATATTATAATCTCAGACCTATCCAATCCAATCTGGTCTGTCTCTGGTCCAATCTCTCCCCCCAGCAAGTAAAAGATATAGTAACGATGCCTTCCACAGCTGTATTCAAAGCCGTAGTGTTTTCTATGCAGCTTTTACAACTCCTTTCAAACAAAGGCTTTTAAACCTAATGAGAAAAAATGTTACGGAGCAGAACACTTCTCCCTTTACTCTTCTGGAAAGAGGGGTGTGGGTACACACGTACATATGTATGAAAATACACATACAGAAGCCACAGAGCTTCCAAGTGTAGATGATGTGAAGTGCTTATGTACATTACTGTGATTCTTTTTTTCTCCATGTCACAAACCTAGATACCAGAGACTTTCATTCTGCAAAGACAGGACACTCCGTTTGATCAGGACATTCACTTCCCAAACATCTCCCCCTCAAAATTTGCACTGTCTAAAAACAAAATCAAAATGGAATCAAATTGTACTCCTGCCTGCTTTCCAACCAGAGGGTGCCAGTCCAGCTTGCTGGCAAAAGCTTAGCAGGTGTAAGACATCTGTTGCAGCTGGCAGTGTTTTATATGCTGCTGCATGACTGCAGTCATACTTAAACACATCTTCCTCAACCTCCTCCCTTTGCCTTGGTACGGACTGACAAGAAAAGTAAGCTAGAATCTTAGATGGTATACCTCTAACTGTAAGAGATTTTTATTAAAGCATGTGAACTGCAACAATAAAGCATCTTAATGATTGAAGATAGAATCAGGTTACTACTTGCACCAGCAAAAAGGATCAAGTCTCTGTCATGCAGTTCCTGCTGCTGCAGCAGTAATCAGTAACCAAAGGAAGAGGCAATGAAGGCAACTGAGTAGTTTTAAAAATATCAAAATCCAAGAGAATCCTAAATTCTGATCCCACAGCACAACACAACCTTTACAGCTACAAACGCTGCTGTGGCTTTTACTAAAATCAGACCGTTTTCAACTGTAGTTAGCATTGGGAGTACCATATATTTGGAAGAATTGCAAACCGTTAACTCTAGGCCTACCAATCTCCATGGGTTCATCCTAGATGTGCTGCTGGTTTGCTCGCATACCATTGTGTTTCTTTTTCAAACCCTGGAGAGAAAGAAAGCTCACAATTTAGAATAATGTTTTTAAGAATTCCAGAAACCATTTACAAGAACAGTTGAGCAGTGCTGTAACATGGTCTTATTTGTAAGACACACACAAGTTCCTCTTTTGAAGTCAGGAGTTTAAACAAACAGATTCTGAATTGTCCCTTTTTTAAGGGCTTAGAGATTTATTTCAATGAGAAGCACAAGCATGTTTGTTCATTCTGGCTAACAAGATCAGAACCTTCTCTTCTATCTTTCTTTGGAGTTCAAGGACTCCTCCTTCAGTGCATGACATTAAAAGCCTTCACAACTGATTCTGAATGCATGAAGAAGAGCAGCTACGAAGTTTTTGGCCCAAACCAGGAACAGTTCCTACTGAACCTGGATGGTGGTAAGGGGAAACAAAATGGAACACAACCACCACACATACACAAACCTCAACATAAGTTATCTCTGTAAAAATAAAATAAAAATATTACACAAAGTTGTATCATTTATTTTTTTTCCAGGAGACTACTTCGGAGAGAACACTGAAAGCATATTGGAGAGAGGTGAAACTTACAAAAGAATAGAACATTTATTTTCACCTTTTGTTACCCCAATTACGAGTGATTTTTGTTTTGACTGAAGTTTTAATCTAAGTGAAGGTTGAAGAAGAACATTAATCAACCATCATCCCTATCCCCTCCTTTAAAAGAATTTAGAAGTTTTCCATTTCCCTTCCTATTCTGAAGTGAAGAAAATCTGAAAATCCTCTCTTAAATCAAGCTTTTCAACTAGGGCTTCTTACCAGTTGCTTACAGCTCTTTTCTAAAAAGAGAGCAGGAGGAAAAAAAAAAATCAGGGTTTTGTATAGTTTTGAAAGAGTATCTTCCCTGTCCTTCGCCTATTACTCATTAAGAAAGAGCTTCTCAACCAGATTTTCAAGTGATTTAGAACAGTTAACCACATGCATTCATTCATTCATTCGCTCAGCCAATCGCTAATGGAGCTACAATCACTTAAAAGAGCTGAAAATCTGACTCCCCATGCCTTTTACCTTTGAAGTTCTTGATAAAGGGGTCCTTTTTATGGAGTTGAGGCATGGAATTATTGCTGTATCACTACCATTTTGTCTTCATGCTCTGCTTCTGCAAACCAGCTCTACCCTGTACTATGGCTGTATTTGCTGTCATCTTGTCATTCTTCATGTGACTTGACATGCATCATCTGCTTGCATTATTAATCCAGGAATGCAGGGCAAAAAGTTTAGCTGGTGAAAGATTTCTGCCTTTTTCTGGGCCTGTAAAAGGCCACTGTATAAGCAGAGAAAGCAAACCAAAAAGTATCCCAAGGATGAGTTTCATTTCCCTCAGTCAAAATACATAATCATTCCCATTCAACATGAGTACAGTTTAAACATACAAAATGCCACAAAAATGCATAGAAAACTGTAACACATACTCACTATTAGCAGTAAACGATGAAAAACATCTGTGTATGAGGATACATGACATGAAACACAAGGAGTCATGTAAACAATGCTCTCTGATTTACCCTAATACTATGAATTGCAGGGTGAAGACTTTTAGTCAGATGGCCTCTAGCGACAGCCCTGTTGCCAAGGAAGCAAACACACAAACTTTTCTTTGATAAAGACATGATACAGTCTATGTCATAAAAAGAACCACCTTTTTGCCTATATGGCACAGAATGTTTCTATTCATCATTGCCTTATGCATGCAAAATTACAAAAGCTTTGATAGTTCCAGTCTCACTTGCACTAGTACCCACTTTGGGTGGGTAAATTTACCTAAACATCGAGAATGATGGGCACCAAAACTTGAATGAGACTTATATAAGGAGTTCCCAATGAACCATGCCTCCAAAAGGAGCACGATAAGCTCACAAATCTGTCTTTGCTTTCACATGATATATAAAACATGAAGATAGCAACAATAAATCTTCTGACAGAAAAAAGTAAACATAGCAGTTGATTCAACCCATTTGCATCTTTACTTTCAGAAAAAAAAAAAAAAGAGGGATTTCTCAGATACAGAACAGCAACATTTGAGGGAGACGTAACAGTACTAAAAAATAAAGACGGAATGAATAAAAGCAAAAGCTCTATGCCACCCAGTTCCTTTGCACTTCGCAGTTAACGAGACTGTAACTGCTCAACTGCAATTTCACCAAAGCAGAGACTGTCAAAGCTGTACACAGTGATAATTCTTGAGATCTTTAATGACAAATTGCCGTGCAAAACATGGAACAACATGCACTGAAGTATCACAAACTAACAAAGAAAAGCAAACACGAGTAGCCAGCCTACTAGAACGAAAAACAATTAGCCAGATGAAAAGACTTTCATGGATATTGCAAGCACATGAGAGGGAGAGGAGAGTACAACTATGCAGGTTTATGGCTTCCTACTGGAAGGACACCACTGTGCTATGCAGGATCATATGACTGTACATGCTGCACCACATTTTTGAAAGCTAAGTCTAGTCTAAATTTTGCACCTTCTAGATCCAAAAACAGAGTTGATCCATCACCATGAAAAGTAAAGATTTCCCAACTTCTGCTCTTTTCCACCAACATCTGCATCATGGGCTCTTCCGATTTCCAAGTATACTTTTTTCTTGCATACTACAACAAAAATCCGGAGGCATTTTGAAGAATTTTATTCTGTAAATGCTCATACAAATAAAACTTCTAAACATCCGTTGAAGCACCCTAAAACTGTTCTAAAAAAAAAAAAAAAAAAAAAAAAAAGCTATGTTCTGTAACAGTGTCCCAAATCCCTGTGTCAGTCCCAAATCCCTGTGTCAAACTACTATCCACCAGTGTCAATCAGTTTTAAAAGGCCAGCAGTAAGCTCCAAAGTTTGCTAGCACAAAAGCTTTTTCCGTAATAATTAAGGATTGCATGTTTTTGGAAATTTTTCATAATCAAATAGCAAAACACAATCTTGGACGTACTTGTGCGAGTAAGGGCTGAACATATAAAAATAACCATACACAAAAGAAAGGATGGGAAGTAGGAAATGATATTTCATGGGAGAATGACCAAGCACAGAGCAGCTAGGACAGGCTGGTTTCAAGCTTTGCTTTAGTACTAAGGGTGGGGTCAAGAGAAACATAAACCAACAAGGACGGACTCCGGACGACAGCTAAAAGCAGGTATCAAACCAAACAGGCACAGAGCTTTAGAATCACTTCAGCACGCAATAGAGATGAGAACAAGGGAACAGACCATCTTCTGGTATTTGAACAGTACTGGAAGCCAAATTACCCCTCAGAACTACCATTCCTTTGGCTGTAGAAACAAATGTTCCTCCCATCATCTACAGTACACAGTCACGAGTTACCAAGAAAACAGTACAGTCTCTTCTACCTTACGTGGCAAACCAGAGCTCTGTTCTACGCCATCGCTTGATTTTTATTTTTTTTTCCATAAATGCCTCAACATCAGCTAGATTCATTGAGATACACAGATAAGTCAATGCAACAATAAAACCTTTGTTTCAACGATGGGGTGCAGATTCAGGAATAAACCAAGCATAACATTTAAAGTAACAGAGCTGATTTACCAACCACTGACAAACCTACTCAGGAAAATTTCATGTAGGACAAGAGCTATTATTTCTCTATTTTTGAAGTACTATAGCAAAAATACACATATAATGTTGGATTCAATTGCAATTTCCCTCAGCAGACGGCTAGCATTTGCCTAGAATAGTAGCATCCTCCACTCTTTTTGTGAGGAAGCACCACTTCTGGGTGTTGATCATTCTGGATATAGTTACTGGGAAAGGTGACAATGAGTACTTTGGAAGATCTACAAACGTCATGTTTTTTTCACACTACATCAAGAGCTAAAACGGTGGACTGAAACTCTCTTCACTAGATCAGGGAGATCATAAAATCCTACTGTGACAGCACTTCCAGTCACTCACTTCCTTCTAAAACAAATTAAGTTTGTTTTAGAACAAACTATTAAGTTTTGGTGTGGGCACAACTCTTTACCCGAAAAGTCTCACCTGCGAGGAAGGACTCAGAAGCCACTGCTAGAAATTCATGCTTGAGTCACTGACCCATCCTGAGCAAAACAAAGTGGATTCTCAAAACAAAATATTTATGGGAAGACTTTTAAAACTCCAAATTGTAAAACTCTCTCTGCTTACGCGCTGTGCTGAAAAAAGACTTGGCACATGTTTCTCATTAACTGTACTAAAGCAGCTCAATTTCCCTAGAAATCCCCAGTTTCTCCTCTGAAACAGGGTAATCTAGAAGGCCCCTAATTTTAGCTCTTCAGTCAGAAAGGGTAGCACATGCATAAGTAGTGCTAAGTGAATGCTGCTGAAATGTCTATGATTATGTGGAACGCTAAAGCAAATTAGCTTTCCTGGCATTTACAACATCATTAAAATCTTCAGAATAATGTCTAAAAGCAAGGAAGTCTCATAGATATTTGTATAATTCATCTCACACATGCAGCATTCGCATAGCCATCTTAAACATCTGTCAGTGAAGTCAAGTGACACAGGGTTTTCTGAGAGCCCAGTCATATAACTCATTTCAAACTGGCCATATTAATACCACCACCACTAAAAAGAAGAAGTAAACAAAAGAAAACCAAACAAAAAACACAACAACAAACCCCGCCAATATGCTGTCTACCAGCTAACTGTAAGCCAACATTTGCACATTTGCAGAATAACCCCAGAATCTAGACACCAACAGTTTTTTAAATTTGTTACTACTTCTGAACAGGAAGTAGAACGGGCCAAATATATTACATAGTTTATCTAACACTCTTTATAACAAATGTCATATTTAGAAAAGTCGTGCTGTATGCTTTCCTGATTTTCTCATTTTCAGGCAGATTAAATTACTTTCGAATTGTTTGCTTGTTTGTTGAGAACAGCTTTCAAGATGAGGTAATTAAAGGAAACCTATCAATTTAGTATATATTTTCAAGTTAATAATGTTGACATACTGTTCAAATAAACCTCCAATTTACTACAATCTGTTTTTAGACAAGCCCTCCATTTTAACCTCCAAATGGAAGGAAAACTAAGTGACTTCCCTCATCTCACTTAATAGAGAACATATGTTCAAAGATAATACTGAAAGCTTGTTCTGAGAAGCCCCATTCCTCCTCCGACAGTGATGCAGTGAGCTTGCACAGTAACACTGATACGTAATGAAAGTACACGCTGCCATAAATCTCATGCACTGTAGAGGTCACTTCAGAAAAAAAGAAAAAAAAAAAAAAAGATGCTGATTGAAGAAGCACCAGCTAAACTAATCTCATATACACATGCACAAACAACAGCACCTTGATAACAGATAGGGGAAAAAAAAGTGGAACAAACAAACAGGTAAATCTCCAGTCAGCTGTAAGGTCAGAATGAGAGCCCTCTCAATCCTAAATCTTCAGGGAGGGAAGGGGGAAGTAGCCATGGGACAGATAAAGGATGGAAAGAAGGGATCTCTACTATCACAAGTGTCGCAAAGCTTGAGAAGCAGCTCTGAAATAGAATGAAATTTTAAATCTTTGCATTACAAACTCTCTGGAATAATTCCAGATGGAAATGCTACAGTAAAATCAACAGTAAATATTTATAAAATAAATGAAAATTATGTACATTATTTTTATTTGATAGCTGGTACAAAGGATGCCATAGTCAATTGCCTCTCCAGGTTTCATCATTCTAATATACAAAAGAAGGTTACACCTGCAAAGACCACCGTACTTCCCGCTGGAAAAGTCAGTAATAAAACTCCCATTCCTTGGATCCCAGTCCATTCATTGTCTGTTCCACCATACCTATGAACAAGATGACATTTTAAACCACACCAAGAACCAAAGCAATGCCGCTTCACGCTACTGGTATTTCACAAAAATACCAGTATATAAAATACCAAATGACCATCAGACCACTAAGATGGGGGCTCAGTACAATCACTAGCATCCAGTTATCCACCACCAGACATTATTAACATGTAGCTGCAGATTTATCTGATCTTAAAGTCAGGCCACATCAAACCTTTCATGTTCCACCGTATCAAACAATGACAAGAATCACTGAACAATTCTTTAACACGATTCCTCAGTCTTCTTTGACATGCTCTGTGTCATAGGTGCTTGCCTAAAAACCAGTAGGTGCCAGTTGCCCTAATATCAAAAAGCAACAAATCTGCATGGTCATGCGAGGAACCTGAGAGCTACATCCTCTGAGGGTTCTGCACAAATCAATCATTCATCTCACAAGCATGCAGAGTTATGTTCCACAGCATATGCTTTTGTCCTTCCTTGTATCTACACCTGACGGCCAGCACAGATATCCCAAATCCTGAAAACCTGCAACGAGTAAGAGTAAGCAAGTATATCATGAAGGAGTCATAGGCTGCACTGCATAACAGTCACCTAGCCATCCTGAGCAAATAAATAAATAAAAATACAAACAAACAAGCCTGCACACAAACATTTTGCAAAGTGCTGGGCATAGCTACATAGCTGCATAAGCTTTTCATAGTGAACAGGGAAGCTATCCTTAAATCACAGAATTCCTGTGTGTATATCTGCATAAATCGTAAGGAAGAACCCATTCTTTGGTAAGCCCTTAATTCATTTCCACTTATCAGGACACGAAGCATTAGTACTCTAGTGGACACTAGCGTTTTCTCTGCTTTGCCAGCTCTCTGTGGACATTCAGTCTGTGACACAGTCGTGGTGGAGTAGCAGTTGACTTTTAATATTTGTTCATTTTCAAACAGACCAAAATCCTTTTCCTTACTTATACACATAAAAAATAAATAATAATAATAATAATAATAAATAATAAAAAAGATCCCAAATTGCAGGGGTTTTCCTTGTTATTTGTTTTTGGTTGGTTGGCTTGCGTAGGTATTTTCTGTAAAAAATATCCCAGGCAGCACTGCATATGCTGTTGACAGAAGCCCCACCTTAAAATGCTGGCAGCACTGCCCCTGGCTTTACAAGGGACTGTGGTGCACATTTCAAAACGTAAGGGTGACAAATTCAACCTTTTGTACCTAAGCCTACGTCTAGATACCAAAACATGGACATAAACGTCCACATACATGGTTTGATTTCCAGAAGACCCAAAGTCTTTTCTAGCCGAGGGGCTCCCTAATGTGCACCCACAGCTAGACTGTAAATGGTTTGATTGTTAGAAGTGCATGTGCAAACCACTTCCATTTAATGCAGTGGGAACTGCTGTGGAACTCCAGCTTATAAACCTAAATAGTTACCAAGGGTTTTACTCGAAATCATGGGACATTCTCTGGAAGAGGTGTGGTTTTTATTGTTGTTTGTTTTTGCACAGCCTACCAGCGTCTGAAAATAACAGAAAAAGTGTATGAGTTAAGTCAACCATGAGAAGTGGTTTTGTTGTTTTTTCTTAGGTTTGGCAAGAAAAATAAATACTATTCTAGAACAAAAGACAGCACTTGAGCTTTCCTTCCAAGAAATAATTATATTTGCAAAACAGTATCAGGAGAAAGATCTTTTTACTCAATAGGTAAGTAAATTGGACAGTCGTACAGTCTCAAAACCTCTCTTTGCTCAAGATCTGAACTCCTACTGCCTGCTGCTGTTCCCATGCACATCCTAAATATTTATAACACAGAAAGAATGACAAAGGTTAGGGAATCCTAAGCATGGACATCGCAAACATAACTGAAGTGTCTTCTTTTTTAACTTGCGTTTTAAACAGAAGAACCCAAAGCTTCTACAGCATATTATACACAAACCCTTGCTCCAGGACAGATTTCGTGCCAGATGCAGATCACAAGAAAGGAGATGCCTAACCAACCCCTTCTGCAGTAATAACCAAAGCTGCAGTCTGTATGAATTGTGCCTACTCAGACCAATTCCTCAGCCACATAAATCTTGATGCTTAAGAGACAGCATAAGACAGACAAGCAATCCTGAACTCCCTCTGAGAAAGCTGCTATGAAAACAGAGGTTCAGAAATGAAGCATTCCACATCCTTTATTCCACATTCCTAGCCAAACGTTTTATGCATCTCCCTGAAAGGTTACAACCTAAAATTTAGAAATTAGACCACAGAAATGAAAGCCTGCTGACTAACAGTTTACAAAAGCAGCTTATCTGTGTATTCCAAACGGCACTTGCAATTTCTAAAGAGTCTTGCAATCATGGTTTGCTTTTTTCATGTTCAGGCATATTGCAAAATAATTTAACATCTAGGGTGTTTTAGTCTATCTCATTGCTTGGAAATCCTCACAGATTGACGTACAATCAGTTGTCTAGGCTCAGAAAGAAAGCTTCCAATACTTGGGTATGGAGGAGATTAACCACAGAAATTTCTCCCATCACGATGACTTCCTAAAGAGGGAATCTGTAACCCCAGCTGATTTGTGAGAGACATTTCTTCAAAAACACAAAATTATGTACCATTAAACAAGAGCCCAAAGAGTTCCACAAACATGAAATCTTGATAAATACATGAGGTAGAAAAATAATATTTTAAAATATTTTGTAAATAGTATAAAGAAATTGAAGATCACTTTAAAATAGAGTTGCTGTAAAGCACCTTAGGAAGTTACAGCTCAAACAACAAGTACTGAGGTTTTTTCCTCATCCATTTGAGAGAGATTTTTGCTTTAACAGAACTATTTCCAGGCTGTCCCTATAAAATGGATCCGCCTGGCATCGGGAGATTTTACACAGCTCAAGGCAAACAAGGTTAGGAGTAAGAGAGAAATTCTGCCAGCTTCAGCTGCCACTGTATGCAAGTTGAGAAGCTATTTACTCTGTTGTTTTGAACACTTGAAGGTTTGTAGGGATAAAATCCTGGCAGTCAGCAATTTAGCTGCAGATATTTTACATATATGAGTCCTTATTTATATTCTACTCCCAGCACAAAGTAAGCAACAGAAAACATGAAGTGAGCTGTAGGCAAACAGTACTCTGTCCGCAAAGGTCACGTACAGACAAGCCCATCTCCATTATCAGGAGGACTAAACAAGTGTTCTTTGAATCCTTCACACTCGTAGAGAGATCCCAGGTCCTCTTACTGCCAGAGTCAAGTGTTCCCAGGATCCAAGAGCTTGCTCATCGGGAGCTGGTCGTATACTAACTCCAGGAAGTTGCAGAGCACTGTTCTAAATCTTGTTTATGCCAAATGGCGTGGTGTAACTTCAGAGACGTAAGGAGTACTTTCAGTTCTCTTGAGAGTGCTGTTGTTTCACCAAGGATTCTTTCCATTGTTCTCTGGATACCTGAATGTATCCTAATTACAATCTGAAGTTCAAATAAATTAATTGAGAAATAAACATCTTTTATCTCTATTTATAATGTATTTGTGTGTACAGACATTTTAATTAGTTATGTCAGACTATTTATTTTGTGCACATAAATATGTCAACATTTTAAGCAGCATAATTAAGGTGAGAATTATTTTGTTCTTATTTGATACATTTTCATTCATTAAGGGAAATTAAAAAAAAAAAAAAAAAAAAAAAAACAAGAAAAAACACCAATACAGTCTTTGAGGATCTGGGGCCCAGTGCTTACAGATGCCTGTTAGAGAATACCGTATTTTATAACTAGTAGTCAAAATGTTAATTTAGGTACTCCAGAAAAGACACAGAGTAAACGTACAGCTGATAATCAGATCTAAATTTTCAAAAAGTGCCAGTATAATGCAAAGTACACTTTTCAAATGCTGTTTACATCCTACTATTTGCCACCTACACACTGTCTTTTAGCTGACCATCAGGAAATATTTGAACACGAAAGCTTGCAGTACTCTTCTGAAAGCTGACTAATAGTGATTATTAGGAATTACCCATATTATTCATTCCAACATTTGGAAAAAAAAAACAAAAAACATTTTCATTTAAAAAACTAACAAAAATGAGGAATAAGTTATAAGCTTTAGCTTAGGTGGCCCTATCATTCTTTTCTGCACAATACTGAAACGGACCTGACTCTCCCCATCCCTTCTGCACTTGCTGTTAAAGCAAAGCTGCTGGATCAGCTCGGCTGCAGGCTTCTCTGACTTGGATACCCAACAAGACCTCACATCCTTTTGGAATGAGGCCCGCTTGCCTTTCTCATTTTACCAGCCCTAATATAACCACAAGGTTATTCTCCACTCTCAAACTAAGATTTGGCCCTTCAACACTTTGTGTCACGCTAAGTAAGCCATTCCTCTTTAACAAGATTACCCTTTGATTACCTCTTTGGAAGGCAATAGATCAATCGATATTAATAAAATCATTTAGACAGAGGCTTTAGTATCCAAATGTATGTATTCCAAATTGAATTTCACTTTTACCTTTAAGTTCTTTAATATTTTTAGTAAGCAGTCTATAGAAGTGAGTAGCTTGTTAAGTGCCAATTGCTTCATTACAAAATATTAATCACCTTTATGGTTTCTTTATACCAGTGCCTCAGTAAAACTGATTTAAAATGTGGACAGCAGGATTAGAAAGGACTGATTTTCTATAGCACTCATAACTGGTTTCTCACAGGTCCATGAAAGTACTAATCTGACAGAAAAGATCAGGGCATTCATACCACTGCTGCCACCTACAGATTATTGAATAACTACTGAGAGTTGAACTGACACTACCGCATTTCCCCAGTGAGAGCACTGATAGGCAGGCAGGGGAGATGGACTGTATTTTCATGAAGCTCACAGAAATCAAGTATCTTGAAGACTGATCTCCCTCATCAGCTTCAGGTGAAATTTATTAATGGGTTTAAAAGTTGTTAAGGGAGACACAGACACCAAGAGATTACACACAGTGTCATTTCCTAAAGAAACAAGGCTTGCTCTGTTTACTTTATTATCACATATGTGCCCTGCAATAGGTTTCATCAGATGGATTATTATAACATCACACTGCAACATTTTTCCAATAGTACTTACTTGGAAAGGCAAAACAGAGCCTTGTCAAGTGAATCTGACCTAGCAAATCACAAAATCTCACAGGGCTCTATTAACAAACACGGACAACTTTTGAATTCCTTACTCTAAGGAATCAAATTCCCCTCAGCAGGATTATTCAAGACACTGCATGCTGCCTGTCCTACAGGTATTTGCTGTTTCACCCTTAGCTGACAGAAACATTACAGATTTCCACTGGTTTGTTATCCCACTTGTTATCCTAGGTCAAATACTATTGCAGGCAGGTAAAATTGGCTTTTTCAGATGCCTCAACTTCAAGCATCACTTAAACAAATAAATAAATCTAAAAAGTGTAGAAAACCACAAGTTGTGCAAAAATGTTGCTAGGACAGAAGTGGCACGTACCTAATTAACTGGAGTAAAGTGCACCAGTCACCAGTGGTGACACTGGATTTAACAGATCTTTCTCAGGCATGGAATGTAGCTCTTCTTAAAGAGAATAAAATAGCCTTCCCAACAGTTTCTGGTCTCTATCTTCTCTTTATAATTTGAACCCAGCAGGAATTACTTTCTACCCTAAACCCAGATTACTCTGGGATGTTTTACCAGGAACCATTATGTTCCTGTATCAGTAGTAGTATCCTACTTCTGACAAATCATCCACATACACTTAGCACAGTTTTAAGTGAATAAACACAAGAATCAAGTACTGAGTCCAAACAACATCCTCCTTCATTTCATTTAGGACTCCTAGTGGTACCAGTCCTTTACACCTCCCTTCTTGTTTTCGTCTTTCTGAGCAGTCGTTGCACTTCTCTGAGCCACAGAAAGCTGCCTTCTCCACAAGCTGCCAGGCAGCTGTTGGTTCTGCAGAAAGCTGTAAAGCTTGTGGACAGCAGTGTCCAGTGACCCTAGGCAGCACTCTGAGCCAGACATGCCCATACCTTGCAGCATGAGGCAGATGAGTCTTGGACAGCCTTTTCACTGAGCTTCCTTCCACTGTTTTGAAGCGTGCAAGCGGTGCCATCTTAACACAGCTCTGAAGGCTGCTTGAGAAGTCTGACATTTACTAAATTCCTGGTGCAGATTCCAATTAGTTTATTTCACTTTCTTAACTGACAGCACCTGGCCTTCTGGTGAACCTTCTTCAGAAGGTTAGGTAAGCTTCACCTGGCCCTTTCCTGAAGAAGCTACTTCGTGCCTTTGCTGTGAAAGGAAGCTTCAGCAGTCAAGGATTCAAATTTTGTCCCATTACCAATTGTACTGTAGCCATTTATCAGTGATACATCTAATGAGGTCAGTGTAACTCAGCATAATGTACTCCTAAATATATTTAATATTGATTTCCTCCACTTCACTGGCAGACTAATGCTGGAGAGACCTCAAAAACACTAATTCATTTTCCAGGTACTTTCCTCTTCCTGAGGTTGATTCCAACAGAAAGACTAAGACAATTTAATCTATCATCTCAAAAATGTATTCTGCATCCAGATGTTCTACTGTTTGCCTCGTGGTATCCTCTGTCGCTTTCTTCACACTATAAAACCTGGCTCCAGGCTCCTTACAGCTATTTGCTTTGACATTAAGCTCTCTGTTCAGCACTTGCCTCGCCTTTCAGGTGTTGCCAGTGAAGAGTCTACTTTTCCTCAGTGGCAGGCCAAATCTGTCCTCATCCAGTTGACTGTGAGGACACTTAAAGCTCAGAACTGCTTTCCTCAAATACTCACAGAAGTGTTTTTCCCAGGAAACCTTATCATTAATTCCGTAGTTTCTGGCTAAAACATGTCAGCTAGCATCTGTTCACAAGCCTGCACAAAACACACTCCCTATTTTTTACAGATGGTATTTTGTTCCTTTTATCAGCCTTTGTATGAGATTACACATTTTCATCAAGTTTCAACAAAATGTTCATGTAGGCTGAAATACATGGGTCAGTTTTTCTCAGACACAATAGCAACATAACTGGGAAGAATCTTTCCTACAAAACATCCCGATCCCTATGTATATTACAACCTAATTTAAGGTTTGGTTTCCTACAAGGCTATTAAATGGTACACACACACACACACAAAAATCACTTGCACATATTTTTTTCATCCCAGAAAGGAACTCCAGAATAGAAAGGGATCATTCGGAAACAGCAATACTAGCCCGCAGTTTTCTCTAAGTATAATCATAAGCATGACTTAATTTTGAGTACCAAAGATAAAATTTCCAGTCAGGAAATACAGACAACCAAATCAACAGTAATGCCAATTTTGATGTTCTTTATGCATGTTATATTTTCTGTATCATTTGATGTGTTAAGATAAAATATGAATTAGAAATACAGTCAGTGCTACCAAAGCAGCTTTCTGAACCCTTCCTCTTTTACTTTTTCAAGCGTACATCACTGACTACATGTTAAATTATGTATCTTTAATATAAACTAGGAGTTTTCTCTCCTTGTCTGCTAATTCCAGTGTATTTAATTAGTCACATTGATAGAGGCTTGGCTGCACAGGAAATGTGGATTGGTCTTAATGAGAAAGCAATAAGCTTCCAAAGCTCTCTAATAAATTGTTCTGAAAGCACGCTCTGCTTTTCCCCAAATGTCTATCCTTAAACCTCTTCCCAGCCTCTTTTAACTGCACTCTCCTTCCATCTTATAGCTTACTCTTAAATATTTCCAAAATGATCTCCTAGTAAAAAAGCACAGTCTAATATTTCACAGGTGCACTCATGCTCTCTAGGGTAAATGTATCACCCTGTCATCACCATGGTCAACACATTCCTCACAATCACATTATCAGCTGCTTGTGTTGTTTCTGTCCTTATGGGGTGGTTGGGAACGCACTGAACTGCCGTGTGAAAGATTTCCAGGTGCAAGGTTATAGCTTTGCATCTGTTTTTCTTCTCGTGAGAGTTTTTTCTCCAATCTTTATAGGATTTCCATGTGCCCTTATTATGTTATCACTAGCATATGAAATATACACAGCCTTTTTAAAGTGGACTTAATACTATACAGAATGAAAGCAACATTGGATTACACGATTAAGGTGATTTTACCAGGATTTCATTAATACAAAAAGTATAAATAAATAAGTCCAGTCCTATATGTCACTATGATTATGCTACCCACCATTCTCACCCATCCTTCGCTGCCTTTTAACTTGCAGTTACTTATCTCCAAAACATCCTTTACTTAAAAGCTGAGACCTATCTTTATTTTAAATAGGTGTAAAACATAATCATCACTTAGACAAGTCTGTACAGAAATTGCCAAATGACTTCTAACAAGAACAGCAGTTCTAAGTTTCATTAAAAAAAAAAAAAAATAGAGAGGGAGAGAGAAAAGAAGAACTCCAGAACTTTCGTGGCAGTTGGGTCCACATATGGACCTTTCTTCAAGACAGGAAACAAAAGATCTATTCATAATTGAATTTTAGGGAAGATGCATCTGCACTCAGATGTGCATTGCCTCACACGTCAGACTATTTTAACTCTGGAAAACTCAAAGCACACTGGAAATCCTGTAATGCTCTCATGGAAAATATGACTTTGTAAGCAGTGATTCGTATTTTCCATAGCTACATACCTGGGTACATTAGGGTTTTTGCTTTGGCTACCAAACTCATAAGGATTTTCACATCAATTTTGCTGATTATATATTAACTTTATCGTCTCAAGAGACATCATGGCCAAAAGACTTCCTCTGGTCCACCCACCAGGAATACCTGTGTATGCAGATGTACAGCTCTTCTGTATCTGACTCCAAGACTGCATGTTCCCTGCTAGTCTAGGAGAGTTTAACCTATGCCAAAGCACAATCCCAGCAGTAGACTAATACTTTTCTAGATTACAATGAATGAGGGAGTACACTGCAAGTACAGGTGCAGAACTAGGCTATTAAATCTCATTACACAGTAGGGACAGTCATCACAGAAGATTAAGACTGAAAACTTGAAGTGTAGTAAAAGAGAAAAAATGATGATAAACTAACAGCAATATATTCACATACCTTTTACTTCCAAATCCTATGCATTTCACCTGATGTAAAGCAAAGGGATTTTTATTCCACCTGAATCTACTTTTAAAGGGTTCCTTCCTATCCATTTCAGCACTAACTGCAAATTTCCATAATTAAATAGATAAATGGATCTTCAATGACATATAATTAGGCTTTGTCACTGGTTTTTGTATTTTTTTTTTTTAAACCACCACATCACGGTCTGTCCATTTACTTCTCCCACCTATAACACATAGTTTGTTTAATGATATTCTTTCTTCATTGCATAAGTAGGCGAGCATAAAGCATTGGCCTTCTCTAATATCTCCAAGGACTTTCATTTTACAGAATTGATTCACATACTTTAGCTTAAAGGTGAAAATTCTGCAATTATCTTGTAAGCAGCCCAGATTTTGAGGCACATCAGAACAACCAAATCAGAAAAGTCAATGCATACTTTAAACTCACTCCAGTGAATATAGGAGACATGCTTATGATTTATTTGTAGGTAGCAATCCTTGCATCTCTTGTCACTCAGCTAAACAGCACAAACATTTTTAGTAGCTGTTACATTACAAAACAAGACTCAATTAGAATTAGATCATGCCAAAACTGGAGTCCAGAAGATTTACACTCTGCCAGATTGCATATGATACTCCTGTTACAGCTAACACACAAGCCAAGTTCCAGAGAATACAATCATAGAAAATGTTCTGAAATCCTATAATATTAACCCAGATCTGGATTTCAGACTGTGCTATTGCTCCCTGACAAACAGCTTACTGTTACAATACCAATTGTGCAGCTTTTGAATTAGATCATATTTTTACTACAGTTTAGGGAAAACCTCCTAGGAAGCCTTAGCCACTGAAAAGGAGAGAAAGGCTTTATCCACAGAGATTTATTTTCTCTCAGGACAGGTACAGCTTGATCAGTACTCAGTATCACTGAAAAAGACACTTAACTTATAAAAAATAGATAAAATAGCCAAAAAATAAATAAAGATTATTTAAGTGCAATTATGAATTTTAACTACAAAAGCATTTTGGAGACTCCTCGATATTAGAATAATTTGAAACAAAAAAGTAAAAAGGACTACGTTCTGAATGGAAATGCTTCTAATATCAAAATCAAACTTGTACAAATGTATTAATTTAGTTACAAATTAAGAAAAAATCTAAAATGAAAGTACTATAAACTTAAGAAGAATACACTATGTATATAAGAATATTACTATAAAGCAGTTGAACATTTACATGGAAAATTAATATTAACTTCAACAACGGGCTTCTGAATAGCTTTCCAAAGGACACATAAGTAATATTAAAACACACTTTCTGTTTTTTGTGGCTAGAATCCATTACAGAATATTTTCTAGCAATATAATCACAAACAAAACCTCTTAGAGAACAATTTTGTTCATTTTGCCCTTGTTTCCTCATCAGAACAAGGACACTGAGCTCTGACAGTGAGAAGCACAGTAACAGGCAAGTGATATTTAGTTCTCCTCAACTGACCAGTGAATATCTTCACCATGTACCACATTGCATTCTTAACAAGCACAACTTCACTCTCACACACAAAATAACTTACCATGTGCTGAAGAAAAAAAGAAAACAAGACCTCACATTACACTGTTTTGTATGAAACTAAGCTACGTTGACTTTTAGCTGTTCAGGAGAGGCTCTTGTTTCTGTTATCCATTTGCTTGAAACTCTGCTGAGTAGATCAGCAATCGCGAGAAAATAACCAAAAGACCAAGCCTATCCTCCCAAAAATACTAAATAAAGCTAGGTAATATACTAACTACGTAGAAAGAAAGGGCAGTGCAGGTAAGCAAGTAGTCTCTGAAGCCAGTCAGTAATACAAGGACACAGCAGCAGTTGGGTCATTAAGGTTTCAGATCTGTCTCACCTGTGTTGAGCTGGGAGCAGTCTCTGGGAAAGGCTGTAGGTTTACCAGCAAGCTCCTAAGGGAAAAGTCTGGGACAAGCTAGAGGTAGCTTCTAGATAAGGTACCACAAAATGATGTTGTTATCTTTGTCTGAGCCAGTTTTTGTTTAGTGAACAAGCTCCTTGGACGAATTTGATTTGGAAGGGGCCAAGTTAGTTCTCTGAGATATGGGACAGGGCCTGAATGGGTGGATATGCTGGGTTCGAGCTGGGTTACAAGCCAGCTCAAGGAATGTACGCTTTGGGGAACCTGCTCTCTGTGGGCCTAAGGCTCAGTGGGAGTTTTGCTGGGTTATAGGAAAGCACGTGGTAAGGGGAGTTTCAAAGTGACACAGAAATCCTGTATAGGATCTGGAGGTCTGTTGTGCTGGTGTTAGAAGCAGAGTAGGAAGATCTTTCAGCTAGGGAGCAGTGAATGCTTGTGGTAGGTTGCAGAGAGTACCTTGGAGGGAAAGCACTAGGTGTCTGGGGAGGTATTACTTAAGACAAAGAAAAACATCCTTTGTAAACTGCTCCAGTCCTCAAGGGGGGCATAGTCTGGAGGCACTTGAGCTCATTCCAAACTGAAATTCAGGGGTTTGGGAATACAACTTGATTCTGTGTTTCCGCACCTGTCCTTGCACTACTATTTTTTTTTTTTTTTTTTTTATGGAAGCTCTTCTGTTACTTGCATCTCCTAGCTCTCTGTTGTCCCAGATAACAGAAAACAGGTGGTATCCTTGATAATTAATAGCTGTGTACCAAAAATACAGTCCCCAGTCACAGTGAAACTGACTATTCTGTATTATATGGGGAATTACGTTCTTGAGTTAGATACTTCAAGTTAGGTGGTAAAAACACCTTTGTTTTTGAAGCTCCTTTTCCCTTTACTTCCCTGCTCCAGCTACTGTTTCCTGTATAGCAGCACCATGAAACAACCATCAGGAAACTTTCCACTGCTGTAGATACATTTCTGTAAAAATCCATAAAGCTGTAATAGTGTGTTATTGCCAGCATATCATCAGCAGTTATATGTATGTTTGTAGTTCAATTTATGAAAAATGTTTGTTTCATAAACTAATGCTATAAAATCATCTCAAGGTATTACTGTTATTGCTTTCATTTCTGAGAAATACTTTGCTGTGCAGACAAACCAGCAATAGAAACCAAAGGCAGTAAGTTCAACATGACGTTGAAACAGAATAATACGTGTTTACTAATATGCCAATTTAATTCTGGTTGGGCTTGCAGCTCACTTTTGACAGTAAGTTTGAAAACAAACAAACTTGGATTTAGAGATTAATTCAGAAAAAGGAATATTTAATTATATTTCAATATAGTTTGACTTTTTTTTAAAAAAAGATTGATATCTATAAAGCTTAACTGCTACAGATGAAGCTAACTATTTGATGTGCTATACACATTAAACTTTCTTTGCAACAGACAGCACTGTATCCATTTGCCAGGACAAATCATACACATCACGTACTCCAGGGCCAGAAGTGGCTTAGATACTAAAACATTCTCAAATCAGTAGAAGTGGTCATTCTGGCTCGCTAGGGAGGTACTTCAGTAGAAAACAGGAACACTTGCTGATGATACCAAGGTAACTACACTGTGACTAAAAAATAAATAATCTTCAGGACTGTCAGTTTGTCAACCATGAGCATTTTTTTTTTTCAAGGAAGTTCTTATAATTATGTCAGGGAAAAAAATGTCATTTCTATGGATCAGGGCACATACGACTTTTGCTAAGGTTCTTACCTATGAAGTGAAAATCAGAAAACATTTATAACTCTCTAAACAGCCATGTATGTCAGTAGAATTCTTTTATATTATGTTTTTCATTGTCTGTAAATACTATTTTTATCAATAACTTAAATTCATCCAAAATTGGCATAAATTTATAATCTCATGGGCATGTAGGCCCTTGCAGTAAACTTCTGTGGATAACAGATAGTTTATGTATGCTTCTAAATCTACAGAGTTTTAGTCTAGGTAGAAAAGCTGCCTAAATCATACCAGGATTTCTCTGAGAATGAAAAAGCAAAGATGTACGCTTGTCCACATTTCACTGAAGAGGTTGAGGGGAACTATAGTGGAGAAAAAAACAGCACCACTTCAGACTTCTGAGAATACAACATCCCCTGTAATGCACACAATAGCAACAAACAATCTCTGAAGCTATGGCCCAGTAGCTAAAGGTAAAGCTAAGACCTCAGAAAAATCACAGAGTTTCTTCATGACACAGTGCAAAGGGCAAAATAACTGTATTTTCTGGCTATTTTTTTCAGTACAAAGGGAAGTGTTTCAATGCTTTAATGAAAATTAAAAAGAAAAATATTTCATGGGGAAATAAACACTCCTCTTTCATTCTTTTAACTACATTTTATGGTTGTAAAAACCTAAAATCTTACCCCTGTAAGAGTTTATCTCATCTTGATTTCTGTTAAAAATTGAATTATAACAATATATTTGCATTTCTAAACTAATTTCCATTACATTGTGTGTGATATTCATAAATAACATTTCACACGGTTTTATCTAGGAAATTCATATACTCATATAGTGCACATACTGCTTGGCAAACTGAGGATTGTTTACTATTGGGTGTTTGTATGACAATCTCAAGTGATGAACAACAATGAAAAACTGTGAAAGCTTAGATTTTACTAGCAGTCCAAGGAAAACTTGAGTAAAAATTTGATACATGAACTATGGTGACAGGATGGATGGATGGATGATGGACAGAAAGATATTTGATGCTAGTCAGGAAATAATATTTTGGTTTTCTGTTGAGGACTGGCAGTGGTTCAGGACTGTACCAAACAAAAGGAATAGAAAAAATGGTCTGGGTTCTAAGATGGTTTGGGGATTTATTTTAAGTATGCAACAGAGTACTAGCTATGATAAACTTGGAAGAAACTAAGAGTTGCAAGGAATGATTTGAATTAGAATAGACTACTAATTGGTTTATAAAAGGTGAGAGACCGTCACAAATAGGATACAGCTGGCCTTTAATGGCACTCTGATGCCAGTCAACATTTGAAATGATGAGAGGTCAACATAAGCAGGTTTCCAACATTGTCTCTAAGGAAATTTAAGAAGTTTGTATTTATTAATTCATTTACAAGTGACATAGATGGTTAGCAGACCAGTGTCTCAACAACACCTCCTGTGTATGCCACAAAGACACTTCGCAACATTTTAAACACTAGAAATTTCTTGCATATCCTGATCAAGTCACAGTGACACACAGTATCTGTCAGTCACTAGGTCACAAACTGTCTGACATTAACTCCTGGGAACTTGGCAGTCCTCTGTACTGACTCACTTTTTTTTTTTTTTTTTTTTTTTTTAATTGGAGATGATATATTTCTTACATAGCTATTTATTTTGAGATAATTACATAGATGATGTCTCTGTAATTACAAGGCATTTCTTTTATTTTCCCCAGAAATGTTCATAGTTTTGCTAGTGGCCCCAGGAAAATACTCACTAGACTGTAGTCAAACAAATTCAATGTCCCTAGTAAACTCACCTATCACTGCACATGTGAGTAGTCCTGATGAAATTAATGGATTTACCTTTGCAGTAAAAGATAGGCACACGCTATTTACCAAATAGTACAGTGTCTGAATCACCCAATGGATAGATCTTTACTTTTGGATGCCCCACACTAGACAGCATGTTACACATGCTGATCTTATTTATCTCTGTGAAAATATGAGAGGAAAACTACTCTTTTATGAGCAAATGACACAGCAATGCAAAGATCCAAGTACCTGACCAGAAAATGTTAACGCTGGACTCAGCCACAAACACAGTAATGCTCCCAGGTTGACATGGGAAAACTGGGAGGAAACATACACAAAAAAACATCCATGATTCTCTAACACAGTGTTCTGTCAGAGATGGAAAATTTTCCACACACTAAAGGAGTTGAAAATCCATTGTTTTTTCATGGCTGCTCTAAGATTTATGTAGATCATGGAAGAGCCACTGGGGATCAATATCATTGGGGATTGGGGCCCTCAGCAGCTGGGCTCACTCAACTTGGTCGTTGAGATGTGCGTTTTGTAGGCATGCTGGGAAAACTGATACAGTTCTAAGCTGTTTTATCAAGTTGTTGTTCACGCCTATTTCCAGCCATTGTAAAGGTCTCAGCTTCCTCCTTTCAGGCTTTCTGCTTCACTTCTCAAATACATATCACCCCTCTGAGAAATGCATGCTGTACTATGCAAAGGCTGTTTAAACATTCATTATAGACATAAAGCACCTTGGACCCACAGGGATTCCTGATGGGCACAAGGAGGATATGGTAGTGTGGAACTAGCTACAAAGGCTGTTTTTTATAAAGGGAGCAAGACTTTAAAAGCATTATAGACATCTAGAGAAATATTGCAATGATCCCACATAATTCTAACCTGGGGGTGCACATGAAATCTACCTTTTCTCGATGTAGATAGGCTTGTGACAGTCATAATCTCTGCAGTCTGGGAGTGCAGAGACTTGGTCACAAACTGCAAGTCATCAGAAAAGGAAGCATGATCATAATTCAGATAGTTTCTCCTTTCAAAGCAGGGCTGAAGAATGAGACGGAGGAGAAATCTACCATGTCCTTACTATATGATAGAGTATGCCTCAGACAAGTGCAGACACTTCCACAGATGTACTGGATACAATCCCTTTGGTAGTGAGATTTCCTTTTCAAGGGAGTACAGTTCTTCACTGTCTCCTGTGAAATATTATTGCAAGAAGTGTCCAGGATAGATCAGGAAAAAAAAAATCACAAAACAGAAATCACAATGTGAAAGCACAGAGCTTTGTTTAGTTGTCATGTATTTGTTATCAGACATCACCAAGCAATGTGTGTTAAAAGTAGCTGTAATGAAGAATTATTTGAAACTGTATCCCTAGAAATTTATATCTGACATTTTTATAGAAAGAAGACAGATCATCTGTAAGTTTGCAATTACTCATCCTAATAGTAAAATCATGACAGACCCGTACAAATGAAAAGCCTTAATGTTTGGGATAAATCCCGGTTTATTCTCATGACTTACAGTTCATACAGGGAAACACAACAGATGTGTGAGATTACATCTGAGAGTATCTGTTGTATTTGTCAAAGTTAGGATGAATTCTAATGGTGAAATTTCTATGGGAATACATAATGCCAATGCCCTAATTCCACAAAGCCTGACACACATGCTCAAAATCAAACACAAGTTTTGCACAGTGGAACAAAATTATCCTCATGCTTATGTTTAGGTGTGTACTTTAGAGCTTCACTGAATATAGGCCTAGACATTTTGATTTGTTGAAAATGCTTTTTGTTTCAGCAGATCACTTGTAAGAATTTTATCTTCATTTTATTAACATGTAATTTATTTTTTTTCTACATATTTGTATCTGTATTTATATTTTTCCCCCTTAAGTATGACAGGAATATGAAATATTCTCCTGTCAACCTATATATTAAGTTAATTTCCTCTGACTACCATAAATTATTAATTGAAATAGAAGGCATTTCAGGAGCAAAACATGTTAAAATTCTAAACAGAAGATATCAGGAAATGATCATCTTTAAATTAAAAATAATGAAATATTGATCTCTTGAGAAGAACTTCAAGAATGTCATTAAATCAAAGGACACGTATTAATGAAAGCAAAAGTACCTAACATAAATTGCTGACCAGTCACATATAACAATGACCTACATAAACAATTTGGTAATTATTGCAGGGAACATCATTAAAATGTAAATCTGTAAAAGCAGTGCATCTGAAGCCTTTCACTGAATCTGTTTATTTACTGCCTCTTAATGATTCTTGAATAACATGCTTAGCTTGCACATAAAAATGATGTATGTGTATCTACAAATATAATTTACTTACTACCTTTGCACTTCCTGTATTAGCTACATAGAAAATGGAAAATCACCACAGAAAATATACAGAGATAGGTTCCTTTCATTGTACTTGCTATTAACACCTGTAGGCTAGACTCTCCACTGATACAGACTGGTATAGTTCCACTAGTTTCAACAGAAATACGTTGATTTTTGCCAGCTGAGAAGCTAGCCTTGTTCTTTTTGTTTTGTGTCTATAACATACGGATGCAATTTAAAAATACAGATATGAGACTTCTTTGAGAAATTAACATTGCATTATAACATCTTTGTGTGTTTAAACTAAACTGTAAAATCTGGCATGAAATTTTGTTCAGTCAGAGTAAATACACTTGTCTTGAAGATTGTAACACATAACCCATATAGCTACACAAATTCCACTTCCACCTTAGCCCTTCATAAATCTCCTTCAGATTCTGAAGTGTTTCCTGCAATCTTTGTTGCCACTGCTTTATTTCTCTCCAGCTGAAGTAACAGTTAGCATCTGTATTGGATCGTGCATTTTCCTCACAAGATATGAATTCTTGGATAAAGTAGGAAAAGCTCAAAACTATTCTCAATAGTGAGGGAGGAACTAATAACTCAAGGAACATGACATTTTTATTAAGCACCATGGTCTAAGTTTCTTCAGGAACCAGCTTTAATAATTTGGTTGTACATTGCTCTGAAGGGATTAATATTATTTACTTATAAGCATGGCTTGGAGCAGGACTGCTAACACATCCTGTACACTTTCATCAGCCCTGTGTCTGATTTGGCTACACATAATTCAGGAGAATCATCACAGAGTGATTTCCCAACTATCTATGTGCCCCCAAGCACACGCAAAGGAAAACTCTACCAAGCATAAAAAATGGCCTTTAATATCACAGTACACCTTTTGAAATGCTTCCCTAAACTAATTCAGAAAAGCTGATGAGGATTTCTGTCTGTTTGTTCAGAAAAATATAGCAAATTCTACGTTTTCATGTATAAGAAGATCAAACTGGCACTATCTTCTGTATTAATCACTGATGTCTGTATAGCCTTCACTTTTTATTCTCCACGCTTTGTGAGATATTTGATGATATTCTTGACTGCTCATTGGTGATAGAGAATGGCAGACTTTTAGGAAAACAGCGTAATTGTCAGACATCTAAATAGTGCATTAAGATAAAAGTAATATATTTGAATTTAAGTGTTCTAAATAGGTCATTGATAAGACTAATCTTATTTAAGTTACAATAATTTCAAAATCCCTTACAGAAATGACTCATTTTAAAGGTACAATATCAGCTTCAAACTCTTACAGGATTTTATAATTTACTGTTACTGAAGTTACACCTACAGATACGACAAAGTCAAAGCAATTGTTCTTCCTATTTTTCAATGTGTTTACGTTTTTGTGTGTGTGATTTTCAGAAGGATGCATGCCTAATGGAGTTCCCCAGGTTTGAGTACATACAGTTTTAGCCTCTTTAGGACTTAGGATAAGCGAATGACTGGGAATTTAAGCAGAAACCTTGTGTTTAAATCACATAATGAAGACTAAAAATATTTCTCATCTAGTTGGGTGTGTTTGGCACTTTATGTAACTTCTGCAGTGCAAAATCTGAACATGCGTATGCTGTAATAGCACAAAGAAAATTGTTTTACCCGTGCAAGATTCAGTACCCCCTCCTACAATAAAACAACAGATGTTGAGTGAAGATTTGCATTTGAACAAGAAGGTAACTACATGAAAGAAATAAAGGGAGTATAGAAAAGACTAAAGAGCTTAGTGATATGGTTTAGTGGAGGACCTCTTAGTGTTAGGTCAGAGGTTGGACTAGGTGATCTTGGAGGTCTCTTCCAACCTAGATGATTCTGTGAAACTTCTGTGAAACCTTGTAATAAGGGTATGTAAAAGAGTACATGCAGAATATAACAGGGCGATACCAAACTGTTCCCCCACATAAAAGTGGGGAGGAAAAAGTTCTCTCTGAGTGAATAACTATCCCAGGCATTAGGAGAAGGAAGTAGTTGATCTTAGCCAAGAATGAGGAAATCAGCTGTAGCCGATTAGCAAACAATTGCCTCATTTATATGAACTAAGTGTACTGCAGAGACTCACTCCGGTGATTAACTTGTTTGGGTCTGCTGCTCATCATAAAAAGGTTTTCCTTGACATCTGATAGGATAGATAAATATGGTTTAGAGATGATAATTTTTTGGAATTTTCTGTATTAGATAACCACTGATGAAAGAAAATGTCAGATCCAAAATAATGGCTGGTGACAACGTCTGTTTCTCTTTATCTACACTGCAGACACACCCCAAGGAGTCTCCCTCAGGCTTGCGGCCTGATACTGCAGTGGCTACTTTACACATAAAGGATGTGGCTGCTGCCCGAGCAAATGGGCAACAGAGTTCAGAATACTTCACAAAGTTACAAATAAATAAATTAATATACAGTTAATAGTGCTCATAACACCAAAACATTGTGTTAATGCCCAACATGTGGAAAGCAGGAAAAAATATATGGAAATAGCATTATGGGTCTCCAGATTTAGTACACTGTTGATGTAGCTAGTTCTATTTTATCAATGAAGTATTTTGGGATGGACATAGAAGGTGAAAATACTTGTTCTGGTTTGAGCCAGTATGAGACCTTAACACTACCAGAAGGGTGAGATCCTGCTTTCTCCCTCCGTTTCATTCTCCACAAGTCCTCCACCACTAACACTTTGCAGTGAGGCCCACTTCAGATCACCACGTGTGTGCGCAAACACACAAACACAATGAACTGATTCAACTCACAGATCTGTCAGAAGATGGTTCGTTTATTTTTTTCTGAGTCAGCAGGGAGAAACTTCCTTCGTTCAGTAATGATGTACTGCTAGATTACTAATTTGGACTGAGCCATATCATTTCATTTCATCCCAAAGGTGTACTTGCATGAGATACTAGCTTCACTGAAATGATCTGGGATAAGAATAAGCCTCCAAAAATAAAAGTGATTTTTAAAGCCAGATCATTTCAGCAAACCAGTTTGCAATGTACCCTTAAAAAATATTACATTGGCAGAACTGAGGCAGCAGAAAATTTGAACACATGATTGGAACCAAGCCATCATGGGAGGGAGAGAGAATTTCTTAAGCTGGCTTTCTTGGAAAAGCCAGTGTTTGGCAAAACTAAACCTTTTTCATCCATCCTCTATATTTTCACATAGGACATAATTCAGTTGCTTCACTGGTGGCATGCTTCAGTCTCCATTAACTATCCATTTTTGCACAGTAAACTTTACTAGCAATCCTTTTTCCAACACCTCCTAAACTTTGAGTGAGTTTTCACAGAATGGCTGAGCGGATGTAACACCATTCTGCTACTCAAAGTGTCTGTCTTGCTTCCTTCATCCAACTCCCGGGCAAGCAGTTCCACCCTTCTTCCTTGTACTAGTTACAGCATTTGCCTCCCCGTAGGATCAGACAAACATGATAAGCAGCATCAGGGAAGTACCAGGAACTTGTGGCCAGGAGAAGAGGGAAACTGATCCGACCCTTTTCAGCAGTGGCAAGCCACTAAACCAGTTCAACCTCAAAACAAGAAAAACAAAACCGCACCCTGAGTGAGGATAATAACCAACAGCTTGGTTTGTGCTGGCTGTGCTATTTGCCCAACAAATGAATTTATCAGTTGATTAAAGAAAGTCTTATCATCTTCCATATTTTCTGGGGATAAAGGGAATAACCAAAGAACTGCAGTTCCCAGCAAGAGAAGCCCACTTTCTTGGTAATGAAAGCAATACTGCACCATGACAGGAAGTCGTACTGAGGAATATAATCTGTATCTTTCACAGTATTTATAGTAAAGACAGGTTATACAGCTAAGAATGTGCTTTTTGGACTACGATCAATACAGAGGACTTTAGCAGACAGGAGATTTCTTTCCCTGCCTCTCAGTCTCCTCAGTGAACTGCTGAACTACCAGCTCGAACACACAACCTTCTACTTGCACCGAATGTGTGGTGGCTCAGTTCTCTTCTGGTTGCTTACTAGGACAAAGCAGCAACACTGCTGGCCATAGGGAAGGGAGGGAGAACATTTCCACGAAAGCAAGACAACCATAAGGATATCAGAATTCCAACCCTGTGAGGAGGCCAAATGCAGAAGGAACAGAGAAAAGGTAATACAGCACGGTCAGAGGCACAGTTATGCTCAGAGCAGCACTGTGCAGAAAGTCACAGAGCACAGCAATCCTATCATTGCAGGAATGGTCACTAAGAAGTGTATGGTGTACATCGGGAGCTGCACTATTACCATACAACACCTTATGCCATAACCACCCACTATTAATAGCAAGGATCCTTCAGCTGATTTTTTCAGGCATGAAAAGGGATCCATTATTGGCTGGATTTTGTCTGAAGGATGTGGGAGAATATAAACTGGAGATAAAACAGCTACTGCCATCTTAACACCTGCAGATACTCCTCTAAGTAATAAATGATGTTACATGAGCTGTATCCTGGATTTTTCTTATGTAGAAGGATTAAGTAAGTCTCAGTCTTGTTAAATTTTACTATGGATCCAGGCTGATGCCAATTAAGCCACAAGCATAACTGTCTAACTTTGTGATATACCAGCGTGCCGTGTGAGACCATAGCAAGAGAGAGTCAGCAGCCCAGAATGCAGGAGTGCCTGTGAGTAGAACAGGAATTGGTCAAAGAACTATTTTTCAGGCCTATTAAAATATTTTATTTCATGCATTGTGTACTTATAGAAAAGCCAAATGAAGCCACAAAGGGATTCATATTCTTGTAAGGGCATAGTTTCCTTGGGTATATTTGAAGAAAAGTGGATGTCAAGCACTTCAGATATGTACTGTATAGCTCTGAGGGCACCGGGAACTCAACAGTGCGTGGAGTACTGCCACCTTTTGGTCACTTTCAGCAAAATAAATTTCGTTGTTTTTTAAAACCTCACTAGTGTAACGTTGTTTCTTTTCCCATAAGGTCCTTCTGTCTTGGAAATGGCTTCTTCCTTCTTTTAACTGAGAGCTATGGAGAGAGATTTTGGAAGGACCTTTAGTCTCCTTTGTTGTACTTCTTTATTAGGTCATTTTCTTGGCTTGCAAGTAGTCTTCTTTGACAGTGATGAGAAGGCTTTATATTTGATTAATGTGAAGTAAAAACATATTATTACAGTTTTATTCAGAGTCTCAACAATGCTGCTACATGCGGCAGCAATCTTTAGATACCACTAACAAAAGTTATTAAATATGTTCTTCCTTAAAACAAGTGTCACAAATAATAACCAAGAACCCTGTTACAAAACACAGGATTGGAAGCCAATATCCTAGGAAACTGACAACTTTGAGTATGATGCAAAAAGCCCCCAATGTCCACTCACTCCAACAGATACTTAATGGAGGTATTGTTTTCTGTTCTGAAAAAGAATGAAACCTTGCACTCCTCTGAAGTCAACAGGAATTCTGAATAGAAAGAGATGGGTTAAAACTTTTCATGTCGTACTTGTTACTTTCCTGCATGAATTACTGAATTTCACTTAACTTCCTATTCAATACACATAGATATATGTATGTGTATTGATACATACAGATGCTTTATACAGAAGACGTTTTCTAGGGAGTAGAGACAAATTCCAACTTGAAAAGTTCTGAGCATCCTGCTCCTTAAACTGAAAAAAGAAACAGGAACTGAAGTAGAATAGGTAACACTTTGCATTGTCAGGCAACAGGAGAGTAAAACAGCATCTTTGCTTTTACTAGTGAAAATTATTCAGTACTCAAAGTGACCACTCACTTCTTTTCATCAGGAGTTATAACACTTCTGAGGGAAAAAAAAATGGGATTTTAAGACGTTCAGGATGCAGACTTGGCTTCTTTCAGTATTCCCTCTTTCTCCTTCATTTATTTATGATATTACATCCCTATAGGGAAAAAGAGACTGTTTGTTTGAGGATCCCCAGGGGTACAGGATATTTTTTTAGTTTACCAGCAAATACTATTGCAAAATTGTTCTCTTTTCTCAGAGGGTAAGAGGCCAGAGATTACTATGACTGTTGCATTAGACCCTTATGGTTGCATTCCCAAAGCTATGCTTGTGTTGGAAACACAAATCCTGTTATTGTTCCAGGATTAGTGCACATAACTTTCCCAATGCTGCTTTGAAAATGGAGCCAAGAAATATTATTTGTGTGTACTTTCTGGAATTAATGTAGGCTGTGATTATTGGCCAACCTTACAACAGCACTGTTGCACACACATATATTGATGTACTGTCTACAGACATTCATTCAAACCTGTCTGGATTTCTTTAGTAGTTGGACACTTATTAAAAAAGAGGAATGGCAAGACATCAGTTTCAGTTTACCTCTTCCCTTGCCACAGACTAATACAATCCATCTTGGTTTTGTTAACACTTTTTTCCAATTGTCTCTTAGGAATAAAAAATAAAAAAAAAATAATAAAAAAAAAAGGAAAAAAGGAAAAAAGGAAAAGACAAAACAACAAACCCCACCATCCATCACAGTTAAAATTAATAACCTTTGCTTTGCTTAGTTTTGCCAGAAACTTCAAACCTGTGCTGCCGTGGTGGAATCTGCTGGATTTCCTGGTGCTGGCACTGCCAATTCCCCGGTTCATGCAGCCTGATTAAACTTTTTCTCCCATTCTGAATTAAAACATGTTTAAAATCTTTAGAATCCTATTACATCATAAAATTGCCTCAGGCAGGAGCTAGTTTTCTCCTTACTGTACAGCATCTATCACAATCAGAGTACTAATTTCTAACTATAAAAGCTTAAAATTGTCCTCTGCTTGCAAATCAACTTTTAATCTAGAATGTGCCTTCTAACCACTGTTTTAACCACTAAGTTCTTTAACAATAATCTTGACAAGGAAATACAGGAAAAGAAAAGAATGTGTCTCACAATGGAGAAAACATCTAGTTTCTGTGCCTTGATTACACTCAAGGTATGACACTGCCTGTCCAGCACTACCAAGTGGAAAGTAGCTCCAGACATGCCCAGAGACATACCACCAGGCACCTGACACAGCTAAGAAAGCTAGAAAGCCTAAAATCTGGGTAGCACATAAGCAGATGTTTTCAGGATTTCAATTTTGGACTTATGTGCTCAATGCTGCATTTGGCCTATATAACTATATGACTTCTATAACTATCCTGATTTGATTTCTATTCCTGGAATTTGTGATTCTCTCTTTTTCTCCTTATGCAATAAAATAGGAAGCTATCTGCTGCCAGCTTCTTGTGTGTCACCTGGGAGAGAGGGCCTCTGCAGGAGAGTAATGCAGTCACCTGTGCTGAGTTCCTGCTCTGAATTGCCCTCTGGATGGTAGAAACCTTCTTCTCTCAGCAGTCATGGAGGATCCTCAAAAGGCTAATGTCCTGCCTCATATTAGGCAGTGTGAAAAGAACACAAATTTACAAAATAATGCCTGCCTTGCATGGGTAATCCAGCAACATCCTGTTTTGTTTTGGTTTTGTTTGTTTGTTTTTATAGAAACAAGTAAATTAGTACTTTTCTCTGATACTGTCATGCTTATATGCTATACAGGGCTGATGTGCAGTTGATATAAAACACCATTTATCCCACAAGCCTTATTTCAACCTCAAGACTAATTCTGTCACTGATCTTAGCTTTCATCTTCCTCTTTTGTCAAAATTTTCTAGGATTTAAACATAATCCAACTAGAAAGAACAGAGATTATTTCTTCAGTAAGTAATGATAATTTCTCTTGTGGTGCTGTGGTATGAGTACAGACATCATCCAAAAGTCTTACAGCTATTTGTGTAAAGTTCTTTTTTTGGTGCGATTAAACATCAAATAGTTTTAAAGAACCCATTTACAAAATTTGCATTTCAAATGCTTATTTCACTGCTAAAAATCTTGTATTATTCTCAAGCAGTTGATCTATAAATCCTCCCAATCCTTAAACTGTACTGGCCAAAGTACCCTTGTGGACAATAACTACATAATTTAAAATGAATCCTAGTAGCTGACAAGAGGTGGAGGGAATATTTTCTAGTATGAAAGGAGACAGAAATATAGTTAGCTAAAGGAAACAGCATTGTAGGGTAGTTGACATTAGAGAGAGAAAATGCTTTCATAATGATCACTGTGAAGGAGGCCATTCAGAGCTTCAATACAAGCAGCATTTCTTAGTCTTGGCTACAGTCCAACACAACACACACACACACACATAAATATGTATAAAAATATGCAGTCCATCCTGGTATATAATTTAAAACATAAATTACAAATCCTTGCATATAGTAATCCAATAGTTGTGAGCCACGTACTATAAAAGTCCACTGCTATCTGTTGTAGGGAATGATATTGTTCTACTGTATCGTGTAAATATATTTGGTCTGGTGATGTATAGAAAATCAGTGGTGTAAACCTGGGATCTTACATTTCATTTGATAAAAACTGGACATTTCTAAGGGTTTTAATCCTCCGAGGAGAAACTAATAATTCAGTTCTCACTCTTGTAAAATAAACACATGCCTAAGCTCTTGCTTACAGTATAAAAGAAATCAGTGGGAATATTCACGTGACTAGGTTTTAGGCATATCCATAAAGTTAGAAGAACAATGGCCCTAATATGTACATGGATAAAATGGTTTTATAACAAAGTAGAGGAGAAGGGTCTGTAATAACTAGACCTGCTCTCCACAGAACCTGGAATGAAATCAAGGACCTTAAATTGAACAGATACTTCAAAATAATACTGAAGTATAAATAAAAATAGCCTTCAGGACTGTTTCAGTGTGGTATTTAAATTTTTAAGGTTTCACTTTATGTTTGCAGTTTACTTTCACCTTAAAAATAAAAATAAATAAAAAAAGAGAGAGAACTAAAAAAGCAAACACTATATATTGTTGAAGTAAGTAAAAGCCCTGGAGATTAAATAGATGTTTTGACATTACTGTTTCTGTCTTAGCTCTAGTGCGTAATAGAATTAGTTTGCTACAACTTCTGGCTGCACACCTATACAAATGCCACGATCCAGTCATGGATGTGTTGGGATGAAATGTCAGGGTGTTTTGCAGCTAAATCATGCATCTGTATAGCCTGGCCTAACAAAGAACTTGTTCAAGTGTGCAACAGCAATTACATAATGTTTCTAGAAGGGAATGGACTCAGACGTATTTTAGACCTGTTTTGCTCTCTGCATGGTGGAACCGCACTCTCCAGGCAGTTGCTGTGGTGTGTACTAGTGCTACATAAAGGCAGCCTGTGCAGGGTAAGTGAAGGCCTACCTGCACATTATCGATCACATCTTTGAGAGCCACTTATTTTTTTACCACAGCAAGTTGTAAAAGGACTGAGTAGAGAAGGACAATATATTTCTATTGAGCAAAGACAGAAAAAAGTTAAGTCTTCAGTCTATCTTAAGTAAAGTCTTGAAGGATATTTTTTTTTCCTCGTTTAAACCAGTTCCCTTGTCCCTTTTCAAACTTTTAATCCTTTTCTTACTTAATAAATAAACAAACAAACCAGACTACTTAAATCCGGACTTAAATAATACAAAGGAAAAAGCAAAGCCACAGGACTGAGCTCAGGAAAATGAGTGCTACTTCTATCATGCTAACCTAAGGAGACATGAGGAGAATGACATGTTCTTCCAGGGCATGGCTAAGGCAGGAATAAAAAGATTCGGTTTTTTGTTTGTTTGTCTGGTTGGTTGGTTTCAAATAGTTAATATATAGTTCATTTTTTGGTTGCTTGTTTTTGTTTTGTTTTGTTTTGTTTTAAACTCAGTCTGGAAACAAGAGGAAAATGCTTTCAGTTACATTTTGGTCTTGTCTGCATGGGGATTAGAGGTACACTGACTACAAGTAAGCATTGACCAAGGAATATCCTTCATAATGATTCTAAAAATGAATACTAATGGTTGTATTTCCTTTTTTCATCCTGTGATCATTGTTGGGCAGAAAGCTTTATCACTGAGATCTTTACCACTCAACATCAATGCAGATTTGGGATAGACTTAGACAAAGTTGAAACCAAGACAAATAAAATACTTTGTTTAGTACCAGTAGGCCCAAATTTCCCTGTATTGTTAGTAATGATGCAAAAAGCACCAATTTTTAATTACGAAAGCAGAGGGAGCCCATAATTTTATTATGGACTTTGAAAAAAGGTACAGGAACAGTTTCTGACACCCAGAACTCATATCAATTAATACCTTGCTACACAAATAGTCCCACTGGTTGAAAAGCTGAAGGAGAATCAGGCCCACATCTTGATGGTAAAAATACAAATCTATATATTTCTTTTAGAAAGATTGCCAGATAAAATAATGTAGTTAGACTCAAACTAGCATTCATCATTGAAATCATACTGTTCAGGACATCGACTTTCAGACCAACACAAATGTTAGTTTTAAACAGTTGTCACACACCCCATTAGGGGTCTATAAACAATGCAGTGGGACTTTCGTGAGATATTTCCTAGTCTGGGGAGCCGTAAATGTTCAAATACTGCTTTACTCACTGCTAAAATGCAACCCTCTTATGAAGAAGTATAGCATTTGTTTGAAAGAGCACGACAGAATGTGAAGAATACACCCCACAGTTAGAAATGAAAAGAGTATTTTGAGACTAATTCAGTTAGAGTTAGGTCAGGATGGGAGGAATCACACTTCACCTAATACATGAAATTCCGCACTGAGGTGAGAGTAAGCACACATTTACACTTTTTGCTCCTTGCTGCGCCACCCCTAAGACTGCACAGACCAGCAAAAGCAAAACACAACACAAAAAAGCTACACTGATTAAGAATGAAGATCACTTTTCTAGATCGTAAAATTTCAACAATACATGACTATTGTTCAGTTGTTCAGCTAATGGAACAAGTGATTTTCTAAGCTGGGAGTAATGCCATCTCTCTTCGGATATTTCAGTAATTGGAAAGAAAGAACTGATCCAATTTTTGCATCAGAAGTCTTAAATATGGTGGGAGCACCCATTTCATGTCTCTTCTACATTGTCCAGAGCAGTTCTGTTGGAGTTCAGAAAGCATCCACAGTTTTTAAGACAGGGGGTGCCTCCCATCAATTGTTCAGATGCATTTCAGCTCAGAGCACAGCAATAAGGTCAAAAGGAGTTTAGAATTTATTAGAGAGAAAAGATTGCTGCTGTGGGACCACTTTGGCATCGAGCCCCGGAGAGCAGAAAGCAGCCCCCCACAACTGCTGGTCTACACAATCTCCATTGTTCTCTCAGGTTTCACAGCTGCAAAGGTTGCTTCCTCTTCCAGAAAGCAAGAGCTCTCCTCCCTCCAAAGCTAAACAGCAGCTCCATGACAGGCAGGATATTTTTTCAGTTTCTGTTGGTGGGGGGGGTGCTGACTTTGCATGCTCTTCGTGGCTGATATCACCCTGCCCAATTAACTTGGTATTCAGTGGCCTGCGTGGCCCAGTGGGTCTCAGGTGGCTGGGGCTTGGTAAGGCATTTCCTCTCTGTGTGCTCGTCTCAATAAAAATGATTTGAGGATTATGCCTCATCACACACACACACACACACACATATATATATATATATAAACAAAAACAAATGAAAAAGAAAAAAGGAAAAAAAAATTTGCCTTACATGTAAGAGTTTCAAGATAGGCCAAGAATTAAATGTTTTAAAGCCTATTTAATTGAGTAACCATGTTTGACACACTTACCTAACTGTGCTATTTACTCCAACCAGTTCTTATCTAAGAGGATCCTTCAGGCAACAGTTTGCTTTCACAGAAGGTGTCTTAGGCTAAACGTGCTTCCCAAACTTTTTAGCAGCTTGATCCCTTTCTACACTGGTATTCCCCCAAACCACCTAGCAGGAATCTCCTGCAATTCCCAACTGCTACAGGTCTGAAAGTCTGTGTGACACAAGGAAACTACAGTCCGAACTCTGGAGTTTTAACGGGATGTAACCATGCTATAAAATGGGAGCTCCAGACCTGATTGCCTAACGCCCTGCTGTGCCATAGTGCCATCTTGTGGGCACCAGCGGTTGCTAGCAGAAAGCAGGAGGCAAGGAGGGTGGAAATGAAGATGGAGTGAGAATAGGACGTTTCAGAAAAGAAACTAAACGCCGCTTCATCTGCTATCTTCCTGACATAGCAAAGCACTCAAAGAGTGCTGACTTACAGACATCTGATTACTTAATTATCACTGCAATGAGTATCCTCGGGTGTCTTCATGTTCTTTGCAGGCAACATAGATACGAAATCTGGACACGGCCACTCCAGAAATCTCAAACATAGAACATAAAAATTTGGCTACAAATAAGGAGCTTAACCACGTGTAACTCTAAGTAACAAAGGGATTTAAAAAATAAAATAAATAAAATAAAATAAAATAAAATAAAATAAAATAAAATAAAATAAAATAAAATAAAATAAAATAGATCTAAGAGGTTAATATAGAGTCCTTCCTTATCATTATTATTGCATATTAATATTTATGCATCACTTTTTATCTTTAATGCACTTAAACATAATTAATTTACTCACAAAGCATCTCTATGAGCTAAGTATCAGAAAAAAATATTTGTTCTACTTCACAGATTTGGTGGTCTGAGAAAGACAATATGTCGTTTTTTTCTGATGAAGTGATTTCACAGAATGGTTTCATATTATTTCCAAATGATCCTATTTCATTCCAAAGGGAAGCAAAACAATTTTGATTTATAATAATTTAAAATCACAGAATTGCAGTGGAAAGCTAATCTGTCATGCTTCTGAATTTCCACTTTGGCTATGCATTATTTTGTCAGTCCAGCAAGTTTTTAGTTACCACACTTCCCCAAATAAATGCATCACTGATCAGCACCTATGAAGTCTGAATCGAACCTTTTGTAATCAGCTAATAGCAAAATATTATCCAAAGTAATAACTACTCTGTTTTCCTAAATAGATCACAATCTCCTTCTCTGCTTTGGTTAAAATATTTTCTCACATGACTGGAAACTCTTTTGCTAAAGGAAATGTAACAGCCTATATTAGATTAGGATTTGGCAGCAAACTCTGAAATAGTATAGCCTGTCATATCATATGGCAGTGGGGCTTAAGACTTTTCACATTGCTTTAGTTACACATCCTAGTAGAGCTCTGCACAAATTCTCACATCTGAAGGAAAAGAAGGGTCATTTTTGCTTTCTGTCTGAAGCTGACTGAGCACAAAGAACTCTGGCATTTTATTTTGCTGGAAAAAACTCAGTTGTTTTTAGAGTAGAAAAAGTATCTTGGCCAACTTCCATCAGGGATTTATGTGTTGCAATAAAATTCACCTTATTGGGAATGGGTGCCCACATTCCCCTTAAAATGAAGGAAATTTAGGCATTCAACCCAGCTTTAATGGACTGCCACATAGGCTACAATAAAAGATGTCAAAAAAAGGGAGGGGATCTAATTTTTGCCACCCATAAGCAATTAGGGGTCTATCCTCATTTGGGATTCTCAGCTATCAGCTCTCTTCTAGTGCTGGTGTCTATGTCCGAATAGCTCCTCCTGGTGAAAACAAGACAATTCACAATGTTTCCCAATTAGCAATGCTTAGAAGCCTAATGGTTACTTTTGGAGGGAACGATCAGTATTGGAATTCTTCTGAATAAATTGTAGCCTTGATTTTCCTCCAGCCAAATACTTTATTTTATGAAGACCTATGTTTTTAAATATCATCCTAACATATAGATGATAAAATTCTTTACACAGATACATTTCTGAGAAATGCATGTAATTCCACAAATATAAATCTCTCTCTCTCTATATATATATATATTTTTTTTTTTTTTAAAGCAATCTGGTAGGGGAAAAAAAAAAGCCCAAGTGGAGTAAACCAGAAGAATTATACCAGAGATGAGCCAAAGTGTTTGAGGGATTCTGTTAACTATTTCTTGTATATTTAGGTTGGGCTCAGTGATGGGACCATAGTATATATCCAATGCCAGATGTAACTGTCAATTTTAAGCACTGGATGAAAATCCAGCCACATGTCAATCAAGTTTTTGTATTACACTGGAAAGAAACATTGTATTTTTTTCTCTCTTTTTTCTTTTTTTTTTTTTTTTCCTTTTTCAAACAGTACCATTTCTGGAATAGGACTGATTTATTCTCTGTAGTGTGAGTTATTCTAGATTTCCAAGGGGAATGGACAGGCATTTTGGCTTTTAAGGTTGGTCTAAGAACACACCTGCATTTAGAGAAAGAAATTTTACAGAGCTATGAGATATTGTCCAGGGTACAAGTGGAAATATTGAGGGTTATATCCCATCTGAGGCTGAAATTAATATATTTTAAGCTTTTTCACTCTTGCACACATGGAATATGTTTAATATAACTCTCAATGCCTGTAGACTTCTTTGAAGCACAACTGAAAAAAAAATTACTGTCAGAAGAAGGAACTGTGCATTCACACAGGAGTCATTATTTTTAGTCTTATTTCACATTTTAGACTGAAACCTGGTGAGCATTTTCATTGCCACCACAGAGAAACAGACATGAAGAAAGTACCTCTAACTGTAATCACATAACCTCTACCTTACTTTTAACATAGCTCTAGCTGTTATTATGACAACATTATCAAAAGAACGGCTGGAAGATCAGTTTTGAATGGAACCAGAATAATGAACTTCTTTTAATTCTCTACACTCTGTATACTATAGCAACTTAGATGAGATTTGGTCAGCTACCCAAGTTCAGAAAAAATGTGGATATCTGGTACGCTATCAACCAAAACTCTCTAGCATGTTTTCTCAGACCAAATTCAGTACGAAAGTCCAAAATTCAGTACAAAGTATCAGTATCCAACCGAACGGCTCAGTCCTGCTCCCATGACAGGGCTTTTGCCAAGCAGATGCTCCTGAGGTCTGAGAGGTCGGCTACAGTCCTTCACGTTCTAACACAACAGAGCCATGGTGCCACTCACGCACCTCCACGTGGCCTCCGAAGTTCCAGCCAAGCCACATTTACAACCCTGCACTTTACAGCTTCCTTCCATCTAATCTATACGTGGGTGACCTACCCAATGTATGCATGACAGCCAGTAGAGACTCATTATATGTCAACTGTGAGCTATATGCTGTTAGGATCCACCCTGTACTCGGGTCTGACAATGTGATAGAGAATCATGTTTATCATATAGCAAAAACTACAGGAGCAGCTCACTTAATGCTATCTAGAAAAATAAAACTATACAAACATGAGGCTGACAAGATAAAAGTAACTGAAGAGTTAACTCAGAGATAAGATTTACAGCTGTATTTTGGACAAACAATGCTGTTTTTCTTTATTAATACATTTCTTTGTTAACAGATTTCTGCTGACCTCAGAGGCTTTTTGGGCCACGTACTCAGCCTTGAGACAAAAGCAGGTGAAGGCATCATTTAATCAGAGATGCTGCACTGCTGTTACCACCTCATATGGTCTCACACAGTGTTACAGCAGTAGTTACAGTAGCCTTGTTCCTCCTTCATTGTCCTTTCTACTACTTTTTCATGATTCCTAGTAGTTCCTGTCATTTTTAAAAGTCATTGCCAGCAAGCACAAGATTAATGAGACTAAGAAGGTCAGTGCATTCATCCTAGCAGCTTTTAGGTAGCACACAGAACATAACTCAAGACACAGCACTGTGTGACTATAGTGAAACCCATATATGGCTTTTTTTTTTTTTTTTTTTTTTTTGGCTAAGAGGAGTGATTTCATTAGCCAGGGAGGTTTCTGGCATGCACATTTATATGAGTATATTCCACGAGCATTATTCCTCAATGGTAAAAATCTTCCTTCACTTACGTACAACTAGAATCATTTCCTAATCTTATGCTTAAAATAGTACAGTTTTACTAGTGTTGAATAAAAGCTTGTTCCTAAATGCACTTGACAGAACAGTTTCTGTTAACACCTCTTCAAACGTGAGTTAGTGCTTACAGCAGGAATAAATCAAATGTCACTGGATCATTCTGTATTTTAATAAGTTTTTCCTAGCTTATTCATTATACATGTATTAAAGCTATGCTTAGTTTAAAAAAATAAAAAAAAAAAACCTACTTCCTTTTAGTTTCTATCAGCCCTCCTGCTCCAAAGGTAGCTTAGATGCTTTGGATTCTCTAGTTGTATCTAGGTGTCTTTTCTTTTTTTTTCTTGTATAAGTTGTGGAGAATGCATAGAAGGTTTTGTGCTGTGAAGAATGAAGCAGCATTCACTGTGAGAGTTGGCATGACCTGAGCCTATCCCATTCTTGATGTGTGCCCTGAAGCAAGTCACTGCTCTTCTGCCACACTTCAACTGTAGTACCCGCCTCAGAGGAGGGATGGAAATTTAACCAGTAATGTAAACATTTTAAAAGTTTGTGATGTTTAACTATACAGTTTTAAAATGAGAAGAGTGATGCAACTGGCAGCTTCTCCTATACGGATTTATTTTTTTTTTACTACAGTAAAATAAAGAAACTGACAGAAATTCCCAGAACATGAAGGTTGTTGTTAAACATTGTTTCTTTAACCTTTTGCTAACCATTTGTCAATTAGCAGTTTCTGGAGGCAGGTTTATGAGACAGCAAACATTTCTTAGGAAGTCCTCCAGCTCTGCCAAGAGATTAATTCGATAGGAGACCAAGAGCCACCAGATACATGACTGCAAGCCAATAAGAACAAGCATACCACTCAGTACTGCTTCCCAACTTGAACAATTAAGAGCAGTTTATGCTCATCGATGATATACTGTCTCCTCAGTCTTTGCTTCCTTCATAAACAGATGGACTGTAAATATTCATGAAACAAATTTTTCAAAAGCAACTTGTAACCTCACAACCAAACACTAACTGTATAAACCTTTGTGAAAATATAATTGAAACAGATCCCTGGATGTATGTGTGAGAAATTCAGAACATGACACCATAAACCCTGCTTAGACATTTTTAGAATAATTTTAGAATTTGAAAGACAGTATTAAATGACATAATGGTATTAAATAACCTGGTTTTGCAATGACATTTGACAGTCCTTGCTAAATCACACTCTATTGTGCACAGGAGGGGATTTAAAAGATTATGAATGCTTGGTTTAGAAAAAGATGAAAGCAAAACTAGCCTAAGAAATATAGATGGCATATTTTACATTTATTTTTCTTCATATGGCAAGAACAAATAGACACTCATAATTACAACAGATTAACATATGCCTGTAATGTTTGTGTTTATCTGTAAACTCAATGATGTTTTAGAATTTGGACCATTATTTTGTCTGAAAAGCTTCTAATTATGCTTATTCTTTCCTTTTGGATTTTTCTATTTTGAAGTAGATAGGCATAGAATGGCAAAATATTTCCATTGAGCAAGGACACAATTAATGAAAAATACATCAGAAAATGGCAATGCCAGTCATTCAGTTGGATTCACTCTAGAAAAAATAGGCTGCCTGCAATCCCAGGAAACTGTTTCCCTTTTTTTGCTTTTATTGTGAAAAGGCAGTGTGAAGTAGGCATTGAATCTCATGACTTCTGGAACTGCTAGAGACCTTCTGACAGAGAAACTAGAACATTACAGATTTTTCTCTACTTAGGTCTCTGTAACAGCCCATCAGCTGAGTACAGGATTAAAGGTGTACTGCAAAACCTGTTAAACTCTAAGCAGAATCTATGGGCCCTGTAAATATAGAGAACACTTGTGGGAAGTGTTTGGAATGCAGGTGTTCATTAACATTGCTTTGTTTAGCTAGAAATGTATCTGGTTTCAAAATTATTTTTAAAATGTGTAAATTCCAGTTTAGACTGCAACCTCCCCATTGTGGGGGTTTATTGTTCAGTTGCAGCACAGGTCGTTATAAAATACATAGGGTCCTACTTTGATAGAAGAATACTAGAGTATTAATTAATATACATCAGACAGTAAGCTTGGAAGTTGGCAGGGTCAAAAAATACATGTAGACTCTAGTACACCTGGTGAAAAGGCCTACCACATTTTGAGTTACTTTCCTGTCTCCAGTAACGGGCCCAGCACAAATCAAACCAATATCTGGTTTATTCCTTTTCTTCTAGCTTACAAAGAATAATAAACCACTTGTGGAAAATAGTTTCCTATATATTTAATAGAACAAAGAAATATAATAAACTGGACACCTCTGGAAGGATATGTAGCTATTATAATGCATTAAGAAGTGGAGGGTTTTTTGTTCTACTGCTAAATGATGCAGTATAATCAATACGTGAATAATAAAATCCTAATGTTGGCAAATACAAATAAAAGAAAATAATCAAGTGGTCCTCCAGTTGTGCTCAGAAGGAAGGATAGCACAAAGGCAATGTTATAATCCACAGCGTTCTGGGGGCTAACCAAGCATGTAATATTTAAATAAATACTCAGCTCTAAGGAAATCTATATTACACTCCAACTCAAAATATGTTGACAGCCCAGCTTAACACGGAAAGGAGAGTAAGGAGCTGGTTCAGTGGCTCTATATCACTCACTTCTTCACCCACATAGAGGAAAGAGAATCCGTAAGATTTCAGCCAAGTCTGTGAAAGAGAAACCATGAAAAAAGCTGCTAGACTGGGGTCCAGGAATGAGCTGTACATTTTCTGCTCTGTTTTCTTCTAGTTTGTAATGTTCCTGAAGCATAATTTCATTGTGTTCCTTTGCAGCCATCTTATTTTAAACTGAAATCCCATGGAGCCCAAGCAGGGGGCTATGTTTTCAGGTCTGGAGAGTACTGTTGCACCAAGTACGGCGCCACAACTGAAACTAAATATAAAGTTATTGATGTCCTATTTAAAAATAAACAAACCAAACTGAAAACAGAATCTCTGCAGCAGAACAGGAGATTTCGGTTGTATTATACCCACAAATCTTGGTATTCTCATTTTTACAGTAATCATTGCAGCAAGAAAGAAATATGATATGATAACTTTATATGTTATTACTAAAAACAGAGAGCTTCTTAGAGAGAAACTGCAAGTGTTTACAACCACGGCGACCTCAGTAGTGGCAATTCCAGACTGAAAATAAAGATCCGAAATCTATAAAAACTACACCAAAGAACATAAAGGAAACAGTTGTACCACAGAATGCAATAGTTAATATATTGTTATTTTCATGTGTGCAAAGCACCTAACATGACAGTATCTTAGACATGCTTCTGAAACTTTCTAAGCTAAAATTTATTTTTGTAGATTGCAAAATAAAGCACTTAAAATTTAAGAAAAGCTAGATTCAGCTTGGTGTTATAAATGTCATTCTCCCTTTTTGCCTTTCCAACCTATGCACTAACTGAAACAGGGCACCCCTAGGCAAATAATAGGCTATCATGTAATTGTACACTGTATCATAATGTATTCACTCTAGAAGGCAAAATTAAAGATACATTTACTTTCATGGGAAGAAAAAAGCAAGTAATGATGGTGAAGATTTTAGAAGCCTGTATTTGTCAAGAACAGAGAATTAAAAGGCTTTTAGCACATGTACTTTTTTTAACTGGTAAAAGTATCGCATTGTAATTCTCCACAGTTACAACTCTGGGCCTGCTGGTAATAATGGAAATGATGTTAGAAGTAGGGTTCAAGGCACTGAGGCTCAAATTGCTGTCATCACTGAGGGGAAATGCTACATCTAATTGTAGCCTCTCAAACAATCAGCTAGCCTGATTTAGCTTGATGACCCATCAAGATTCAAATACTGAACTTAAGTAGGATTCTCTGGAAATAGTCTGTACATAAATTCTTAATGTGACTTCTGGAACACACACTGTTCAAATGTTGTCCTCTTTATGCTCATTTTTTTAAATTAATTTTTGTAGTATTTTATGCCATTTAACAAATTTGATAATCAGAAGATGTAATTTCCTCCAGATTTGCTTTAGAAGAAACACAAGCATGCTGAGATCTAAGAGGACAACTCTCAAAAGAGCTTGTATTCACAATGATCTCGGTTTTCTCAATTTCAGACTGAAAATAATCTAAAGCATTTCACACAGCAGGTTTCTGTTTCTCATTCTAGAAGGTAATTAATTTGAATATTAATAAAATATCATTAACTTTTATCTTCTTCCTGCTGTTGCACTAAGAAATAATTTCTCAGCATTATACAAAGGGTGTTTTACAGATACGGACCTACATATCACAAAGCCTGGGAGTATTCCCATTGTACATTTTGGTTCATGCTTATTTCCAACAATTATTTTAACCAAGCTACTCAATAAATATAATTCAAAGGAATTGGAATTTACTTTCTAAAATATGCAATTCCCATATGCAGCCACTGGATGGACTTAAGGAGCCAGTGAATATTTTTGGTTGTAGACAAGATGAACAATCAGGTGAGCAACTGGGAAGAACACTGCCTTCCAGGCAGCTGCAGAAATGTTCTGTAGAAAAGACCTGAGCCCAAAAAGCATGGTACAAGAAGGAATTTTAGCCTCTCCTCTTCAATCGATACTTATTTTTCAACACAATTAGTTTAAGAAAAAACAGGTTGTGGAAATGAAACAGAGTGTTAAGAAAATTGGTTTGTAGGAGAACATGTAGGTCAGATCCAAACATGATTACTTGGTATTAAAGTTCTAGGGTAAAAGCACAAAAAATTGTATTAAAAATAAACTTTTCTTAAATACCTCAGTTTGGAAACTGAAGCAGATCAGAATTACTAGAAGTTCTATTCATTTTTTTAGAAGTATGCTACTTTAAAATGCTCATATTCTTCAAGAATGAATATGGAAGCTATTTGCTCTAGCTATCTTCCCTGTTTCTGGAACAGGAATCATGAAAAGTTGAATCACTATGCACTAACGTCTGCATAGTAAGTGTAAAACAAGCCCTGCATTAAATAAGTGTATGATCATCCATCAATATAAAAAATGTATTCCTTTTTTTACTATAGTTGGCTGTCACAACTACTTCCGAGTATTTCAAATGCATTACATTTAATTATATTACAATCTATTTAATGCGCTTTTTTAGACCAGTTGCCATTTCAGTGTATACAGTGGCACTAACATATACGCAGTTCCATACTCTGTTATGGTGCTGCATAACTAAGAGAAGTAGGAGGTATCAGCTGTGGCAGGAAGCTCACTAAATCCACCTGACTCCTGGAACTTCAGGTAAACAGAGCTGTAGTGGGGTAACAAAGCTAAACTGGAGAATGAAAGCATAATGAAAGAGGAGCTGTTGCATACATCTCCCTGTACCTGCTGTACTAAGTTGGGGGGCAGCGACAGTGACTAATATGGCTGGTTCCTGTAGATATAACCAGTTACAGGATCTAAATGTGGGTTACATGGTTTTATCACTTTATTACACAGCCGTCACCCTATTCTGTCCCAAATTACTTAGAATAGCACCAACCATAACTATAGTTGAGATTACTCTGCATGCCTGAATGTCATTTGTCTTTGTATTCTGAAGGTCATATGCAGACTCTGTAGTGAGCGGACATCAAATAACTATTTAATTGTGTAGGATAGGAATTACACCTCTTAAAATTATACTAACCATTGTGCCCATCACTGGACACTAGCTGGAAACGCATGCAATATTTCTCTGGCATGCCACACCTCCTGGATGCCGTATGTTGATGGGGGAATACCATCTGGTATAAAAGCCTCGCAGTTGGCACTGGAGACTGCAGGCTCTACTCTCTCCCTCTCTACCTCCCTGACAATTACAAGGCAGTGATCTTGCAGGAATGAAGTCAGGCTGCAAAAATATTGAATGACTGAGTCAGAGACCAGGAATGGGACTGGCAACTGTAGAGACTGCCTGATATATTTCATCCCCTAAAAGCAAAATTGTGACAAATCACATTCTCTTTTACCTCTCACTATGTAATGGGATCTCCTCCCTGATCTCTCTGCTACATACAACGTCATGTCACACGTGTGTGCTGCCTCCTAAAGACCTCCTGGGAAACTCCATACCTCAGCCAAGAATACTTCCCCCTGCAAAGCCCCTGAGCATGACTTGCTATTCTTGGCTTGTTCTGACCTCCTTTAATATTTTGACCTTGTTCTGGAACTAGGTGTTGGTCTGCTTTTAATCATGCCAGAGCAACCAAACAGCAATCTTCTCATACCAGTGCTGATTTAGGAAGCCACTGCAAAGCTGTTGCATTGGAAATCTTCAGCCATACAGAGATTACATCACAACCTTCCTTCCAGGGTAGGTGGCACCATAAGCTGCCAGCTCCAAGCTGGGACAGTAAACTGGGTGGGGCAGCATCCTAATATTATAGAGGGCAATGTAGACAGAGCCTATGGAATTACTCGTACCACTAATCTAACCACCTGCATAAGCAAATCAAGTGAATCATCTACCTTACTGGTCTACCAAGTCTCAGACAAGTGATACTGCAAATACAATGGGGGGTTGGCTCACATGAATTAGATTTTTAAAGTGCTTCTAAATTACATGTTACAATTCAAGCTACTTAAAAACACATGCTCGGATTGGGAGTGGTCTTCCTTCAGACAGAATATCTAGGTAATTTACTATTCTAGATGAACCACTGAACAAGAAACTGTTCTCATGAGTAGCATATTAGCTTAAAGTTCTCAAACCAATGAATTGCAAGATAATCTCATTATTCTATCACTGTGTCAAACTTTTCAATCCACTCTAGTTAGGAAATATGAAATAAATAGCTATGCCTATAATGTTGTTTTTAATGAAAAATTTGTCAGGCGATTAGTTGCTATATCTACAAATGACAGAGCTGATTCAGAACTCTTAATCTTTTCAACTCCCAGATCAATCAGTAAATTGCTTTATTTGCATTGGATGCACGGCTCAAATCATTCAAATTAGTAACCAATCTGTTCCTGTTACTGTACACCTGAAAGTGTAATAGCAAATCTGTCCTATAACAGCCAAATGACAAATAACAGAAAAAATGTTGCCAAGACTGCCTGGTTTGTCTGTGTTGAGGCCTGTGGATTCCCACCTGTTCTATGCAAGGGCACCGCGTATACTATGTCACAGTACAGGCTAAGCACAGCTTGGGACACTGCAAGTGTGGATGACATATGACATTCGCTATGAATAACCCTCACTTAATTAACATCATGTACTTTCTCTGACACACAAAAATTTTAGCAGCAGATTCTTATAATTCAGAAAATTGGCTTTGACTTGTTTTGGGGCATTCGTGTGTGCCATTCTGAAGAAGTAACAAGATTACAGTACTCACATTGCTCAACCCCGACATTTAAAATGTCTAAACCTCATGCCAAATAATTTTCTGCTTATCCAGAGTGCTTGCATATACTCATGCCAATAGGTATTTCTTATCTCCTGACATTTCAGCCTTCATTTCAGATTAACTTTTTAAAGGCATAAAGACTATCAGTACATGTTTTCATGTGCTCTGTAACCTATTTCTGCTCAATTTGGGGTTTAATTTCTGACACCACACACATAGCCTTTGCTCACTGAAAGCAAATATCCATGCAAGGTTGAAGGAAGAAGGAATTTGAAAGTAAAAATAATAATTTGCAATTCCAAAACATCAGTTGAAAAAATTGATCAACTTAACCTAGAGAAGACCTGCTTTTATTTATATATAAACAAATTCCAAAGCCAGAATTTGGTAACAACAGGATTCTCTCCCCATTAACACCTGTGTATGCAGAGCTGACCAATAAAGTTCACAGACAAGCTCAACGAAGCAAGTCCTGACCCAGAGGTAACCCTACCACTATTTTGCTCGCCTTCAGTGCTCTAAGACTCCTTGTACTATGTCACAGCTCTCTGTGCCTGACTTTGATCCTCACTGCTTTATAATGAGGTATGCCTTTTTATAAGTTGGTTCTTTAACATATGAAAATGAGATGTGAGATGTGAAAACATGTTACAGAGAGTAGTCTTCGCTCAGAAATGTGAGTCTCTCACTGCTTGCTGATGTGCAGATTGCATGCCACAAATCCACCCTCACTAGACATCCAACCCAACCCAAGTGAGGGAACAGATTCCTTCAAAAGGAGTGGGGGGAACAATGCAGGGTGTTAATTTCATGTACCAATATGAGCTGGTATGTACCAATACTCCTCTTAATTTCACGTACCAGTATGCATTTTTCTTATCCAAGATTCAGAGCCTCCAGATGAGCTCTGAGCTAATAGTGAATTATTCTGAAAATCAAGGGAATAGTCTCTATATATCTGTGCTTGAGTCATTTGTGTAAAGAGCGTACTCACGAACAAAGATCAATGGAAACAGATGCCACAGTTATGTAGAGAAGATGTACATTCAGGTGAGTGTCAATGGAGAAGGAATATAGCAGTCTGGCATAAATTGAAAAACTCATAGCACATATAGAACAGAGAAGCATATTGTGACCTTTTTCATAATGTGCTGTTCTTGCATTAAGGAGTTCAGGGATTTCTAAATATAGCAGTATTGTGTAGTAGTAGCATTATATAAACTGGAGTGGCAATGTCATTTTACCTAAAAATAGAAAAATGCTTCTCCCTAGAAATACCTAAAGATTATAACTGTGATTTCACAATCAGCCTAAGGACATCTCAGTTTGCACAGTCATGGAAAGCAGCTGTCCTGTCCTCTCCTCCAATTCCAGCTGTAAGTTGCTGCTCTTTCCTTCGCAGGACTTTATGCCATTAAACAACACCATGCCATCACCATGCCATGCTCAGTTCCCTTAACAAAGCTACCCTACATCTGAGCAGCTCAGAGAATACAACAGCAAACTCAGTGATGAGTGGTACAGAGGCCTTAGGTAGTATTAAGGTTAGATATTAATGAGGTGTGAGTGACTCTGGAATCCAGAGATCTGTTTTCATGCTCAAGCTCCTGATAGGGTGGATGCCTGCATGCCTCACATTAAATCCAAAGCAACCAGGGAACTGATTGGGAAACTGCCTGAAGACACTGTCTTAGCAAGTACTTACCTAGAGTGTGTCAAGACAACCAGTGCATGGTTGCAGGTGCTCTGTTCTGTCTACATGGGTATCACCATGCAGAACTTCCAGAAGAGAGTCAGGAAACACCATTTTTCTCTGTTAATGTGATCCATGAGGGGAGAACACTATGGTGATAACATTCCCATTCAGAAAATGGTTCTAGCCCTTAGTCAGAGGTAGGAAATCTATGCTAGTTTATTCTTTGGCCAAGTGCAGTTAAACACAAATCTCTCTGAGATGTGCTCTGGACATCAGGCTACCATTTTTGTTGTTGGATGAGGGCTGGAGTAAAGGCAATTGTCAGACATTTGTGAAAGTTGAATTTGAGCAATTTGAAGAGAAAATGGAATGTTAGGTACATTGGGCAAGATTGAAAACATGACAGTAATCCTTTAATGTAAAAAGAAACATCTAAATGACAAGATGACAAATCATGTGTATGGGAAATACAGCTCTGCATCTGAAAGTAGGGGAAAAAAGATCTATCTTTCTTACATGTGAAATGCTAAATACTGTCAATTAAAAACAAAACAAGACAAAACAAAACAAAACAAAAGCCCAAACCACAGATCTGTCTTACAAAACTTTCAGTGTTCTTTTTTCATGCATCCAGATGGAAGCATGAAAAAGCATTTGTCACGATTTAATTTACTTTTTCAAGCCTGCAATTCCTACTGTAAGGTAGTACCTATCTACGCAACTGCTTCCATCTATGCAAGGTTATGCGAATAATGATGAGCAATGACAGGTATTTCTAAAATGTAGCTTATACAGCTGTAATTTCACTGTCTCAGCCAGAATGCCTCCAGGTCAAGTAGTGGAGATGCATGCCACAGCACCATCTGTCAGACTTTTTGAAAAAGTACAGACATTTCACCATTCCTATTTTTGGATTCTTCTTTCCCAGACTGAACAAATGAGTGATGAGACTATGGAGCAATTTTCTATATCATGCACAGAACTTTGATCCTCAGCCTTCAAACAAGTTAAAGCAATCTGAAGACTATTACAGATTGGACTGTCCTGCTAGACCAGTATGACTGCTGCTCTTCACCTAAGAATCTTTTCATGAACTGCCAGTCAGGTTACCCAAATTCATTTCAAAGAGGAAGAGAATCAGCTACCATGTCCTCACATTTCCATGGGAGCTCTTACATCAGCACTGAGCATTTCACTTACATGAATTCCCAAGTGCAACTCAATAGAAAGGATGCAGAAGAAAAGAGGAAGTGTTAGCCACAATCTCTACCGATCACCTGATTTGTATTGAAAAGGCAATCATAAGCTGCCTGTTCTACTTAAAAACTGCATTCAGTAACAGAGCTTCTCCTTTTGTAATGGAGAATGAAGATCAGTTGCAGTATGTTATTTCCAATTCACAACATAGGGTAAGAAAATATTCAGACAAGGAGACTAGGCTATATCAGCTGCTCTTAGAAGCAGTCCATAAGAAAGGAACTGCAGCTGTCATGATGTAACACCTGTATTTCTGGCTGTAAAATGTCTGGAATTTGATCAGATTTGAACTTTGCAGTGTTTGCACACGTGTTAGTTCACAGTTCTCTGTTCTCTGGACAGACCAAGACACCATTGTCCATTCCCCTTTGCAGTTAGAAAAGGAATTGGCTTTCTTTCTAAAAAACAAAACAAAACAAAACACAGCTTTCCTACTTAACATCTTGGAAAAATAAACATAAATGGACAGCCTGAGACTCTACACTTGGTCACTGATTATGGTACCAAATCTGATGCAGTTTTGCTGTATTTAATGAGATAATTTGTATATTTCAGAGTACTTTCAGCATTATCTTAAATTAAGGCTTACAGACAATACATTAGAATAGGAGGAGAAAGAAAGAGAACAGCATAAAAATTTACAGCTATGGTGAAAGTACAAGGCAGGAGACTAGAAGCTGTCTGCCATATCTGAGAGACATTTTAGGGATCCAAGTCCAAACAGGACACAGAGACTGCTGAGGGTGGTCGTGTGGATGGCTGGTGGCTGGGAAGTGTACAGCATCCTCAGAACAGCTGAGGGGGTATTAGTGACACTACAGCATCTTAGAACTGGGGAGTGTTTTCTAAAATAATCTGTTTTAGCTAGGTAGGAAGTAAAGGAAGCTATTTTCTTCTGAACATGCTGCTCTTACCAAGACCTCATTCTGGTTGTTCTCTTCTAACTGTGATATACTTCAGAACAGAGAAAGAAATAGATATAATCAGCCATACATGGGACTCCTGCAGTTAAGAAATCTGCTATTTCCTACAGCACAGCTAGGGGCATAGAGAATTTAGCTGAGATGTGAGATTTTATGACTGTATTAGCAAATATCTAAGTGCCACCAAAGACGCACACTACATAAAGGGGTTGCAATGGAACGACTCACAAATGATTGTAGGAGCAGCAGAAGGGAGGAGCACAGGTACAAATTATGATAAACACAGTTATACTGACGCATGGAGAACTGCAGTCTTGTCAGACCAGCAGAAAATTATTCTCCCTCCCCATCTCATTTTCTACAGAGGGAGAAAGAGAACTTACATTACTGATGATGATAAGTCTCCAGCTGGGCTTCTTTAAATTACAAATGTCTCTGATAGCAGAAACAGAACTCCTGATTTTTCATAGGCATTAATTATTTTTAAAATGTGCTTGCAATGAACAACCATCTTCTAAAAAGTACAAAAAAGGCTTTTATGAAATGAAAAGCAGAGTATGGTGGCCCTCACAGCAGAAGTATTTCATTTAAAAATTCAAGTTGTGCTTTGTTTTCCAAGTTCAATTATCAATAACTTCTAGGATCCTACTTGAAGCAACAGAACTTCTTTTAAAAAATACTAGATCAGTTTTTCTTATTTAATAATTCTTTTCCTTAAGCGTTTTCTTTTTTTCTTTTCTTCTTGTGTGTGCAGCCTTTAATTATTCTGTTCAGACATAAGCAGTATTAGCTAGACTCTGTCACAATTACCCACATTTGGTAGCTAATTACTCCTTCAATAGTCTTAAGGCTACCAGCAATTTTAGTACAATTGGCAGCCTGGGGCCCCTAGGAGCTGTTCCAGCAACCAAGAATAGCTCGAACAGAGAGGCCGGCCAGCCGTGACCCTTTCTCCTCAGCCACAACCTAACATATCTACTATGCCAAAGGCAAGAGCAACACAGAAATACTCCCGAGTGGCTAAATGTGCTCTCTTTATGGCCTTTTAAAACTAATGGAGTAGCATAAAGAGACTACAGGGAAATGGAAAATAGGACCTTTTAAATGCTACAGCATTGGCAGGACTACTAATGATTCTTCAGTTTTGCAATGTTCCATTAAAACGACAGTACAAAACACTTACATGGGATCAAATTCTGACACTATACTTTTATTCTAGTGTAATTTTGTTTGCTGATGCCTCATATTGTAGTAATTTACACCGCTCCAATATGGGTGTCCAGTGGGCAATGCTCTGACTTGATTTGCTAACATTTCATGTGTATTTTACACAGGTACGAGTAACTTCACAAGGGGCACAGCAGTGAACAATCAAGACCTGTGACTTCAGTAAAATGATTCTGGCTGTATCCTTGTGTGACATCAGTGGCAGAATAAAATTAACATAAAAATTAAAATGACAACTTCAGCTTCAGATACAATGTTCATTCAGAGTCTGTTCCACAATTCCAATGAGCAGGACTGGATTTGCAGAGAACAGGAAATTCCTCTTTTAAAATTTCTGAAGGTTATGAAGGATCCCTTTTCAAGTATTTTGGAAGCTATATCCTCACTGGAGAATTAGCCCATTACCTCTGCTTTTGCTAATCCCTTCAATTTAGACTGGTGTTCTCAGAATAAATAAATAAATAGCACGACCATTTGATCTGGTTTAAGAAAAGAGGTGCGGCACTTGATGTAAGTCTGGGGGAAGAGCAGAACTGGCCTATCCACTGGCTGCCCACTGTCAGTCTGAATTAGGCACCTGGTAAAACTCAAGTTAGTAGGCATGCACTGTGTGGGGTTGGCAACTGTTCTTTTCATTTAACCTTTTGCTTATCAGTGGTGATGAGCAAAGTGATACGAATATACCTACAGATCTGTCAGCATTGCTGAGGTTGAGTACAAGACAGACACTGGACTCTAAGCAACAGCAACCATTTGGCTCAGCTGTCAGCAGCAACGCCACCAAAGCCATACACAAAGATACATTGCCTTTGGCAGCAATATTGACTTGAGATACTTCCAACAACTTTTCCCTCCTTCCTGCCTGTCTTGTTCCCGTGACAACCATATGATTTTTATCAACACAACTGTTTGTAAGGCCACACTTTGAATCAGGCCTAGGGCACTAAACAGGTATTAAAGAAAAGTTCTAAAAAAAAATTGTTGTTGGGCAGTTGAAACTGAATCAGTTTCCTGATTCAGTTCACAAACATCCGCGTAAACAGCTGTGTTGGCACAGCTGAAAGGGTGTCAGGAACAAGCAGCTGGCAGTTGAGGTGGGTCCTGGGAACGCCTTAAAACAGGCTGCTGCTGGGAGAAGTGCGCATGGAACAATACTTTTACTGTATCTGCCTTGGCACAGTGTACTCACGTGTGTTGCCCAGTTCCAGAGCCATGGCCCATGACTCCACATACTGCAAGTAGCTGAAGCACCAGCAATCCTTCCCCAGTCTTTGTGAGGGAATTTGCCTGCCCTTCTGGGAGCAGAGCAGGAACTGGATTAACATCTGAGTGTTCTTAGCACCCGACTGCAAATCCCCATCTTAAGGGAAAACTAAAACTTGGCAAATTTGGGTTCCACTGACATATACATACAAACCTCAGTCTTTCTGACTACCAGCAGCAAAAGAGACTCCCCATCTCAATTCGGTGGCAGCTAAATGAAGACCATATCCAAAACACTGCACAAAATTCACCCAGGTTGTTAAGAGCTACAACAAACTCACTAGTAAATAACTCTGGTGTCCTGACTTGTAATTTCCTGCCATTTGTGCTCCCCTTACCTCAGACTCTGAGACTGGAAGAAGAGACAAAATTACTTCCTACAGTGGTTATGCTCATAGATCAAATACTAGAATAGACATACTGCAGAGGAGATCTTGTGGAAAAAACAAACAAACAAACAAACAAAAAACATAACAAGGCAGCCTAATAGTAGAGCTAGTTGTCCAAGGGCCTACTGACTCTCCATCCTTGGAGGTATTCAGAACTTGGCAGGACAAGGCCATGACCAACCTCATCTCAGCTTAACCTGTTCTGAACTGAGGTTGGACCTGAGGTGGCCTCCAGGAACCATTCAAACTAAATTATTCTAATTCTGTGGCCAAGGAGCACCATGTGCATGACTCTGACAAGGTTCTGAGGGCAAAATGTGGTTTAAACTGAGTAAAGGTAATGCTCAGGATTAATCCCAAATAGCAGTCATAGCAAACCATCAGCCTGTCTTTTTGTTACTTACCCCATTTCCCAAACTATCATGTCATAAAGTCACCAAAAACCTCCCTTTTTGTTATACATAACCCCTCATAAGTTTGCCATCTAAGCATTAGATAATACGATAATACAGGTGGTTCTGTGGTGTTCAGTGCCTAGAAGCAAAACCTGAAAGGTGAAGAGTTACTGTTAAATTTTCAGGTTTTATAGTAGCAAAGAAGAAGGTATTGATTTGGGGGTTTGAGTCTCTTTTCAGACTGTGGAATCCTATGTCTTTTCCCACCTTGTTTCATATGCTTACAAAGTGTTCCTCAGACACTGTTGGTGGTTGGGGCAGGGCAGTTATGGGGGCTTGTTTTCCACACTGGAACCATTCTCACTCTTTTTTTAATATTGTTTGTAACAGTACAGAGCTAATGTGAAGCCTGAGATAGGGAAGACAAAGCCATAACGAAGTGTAATTCAAGAATCATTTACACGGCTAAAGCCTTGGGATATGGATAAGGTCTTGATTTATGTTGCCAACATAATAATAATAAAATTAAATACATATTTACAAAAGCATTATTATATTAATTTTCTGGAAGGCTGTATAGACCCATTCGAGAAATCAGAAGGTGCCTTTGCCTTGCCGTATTAGAACCTTTCCAAGCATTTTTTGTTTTGGGGGCATTTTTTTCCTTATCAGCTATGGGCAAATCCTAAGTTAGGTGTGCCATTTATCATTGCATTGCAATGAGATTTAAGTACACTGGGAGTTAACAGCGTAACAATCATAACAATTACATATAATTATAAATCATGTTGTCTAAAACATTTCTGTGTGTTTTGCCTTACTGGTGCAATATAACTTATTTTAGAAGAGATTTATATCTAAAAAAAAATCTTTAGTAAGGTTTTTGACAGATAAAAAATACATTAGTAAAGTTTTATAAACATTACTGTATAATTAATTATTTTGTTTGTGATCAAGATGCTCTTACCCAGACACATTTTGATGATAGGGCATGCTCTCTGGAGGCTGGTATGATAGGCATGGAAGCACAGAGAAACTGATTAGGTCACTGGAGTGGCACTATGCTAAGGGCAATGGTTCTTAACAGACTCTTCTGAGGTGCAGCTTACAGCCAGAACACGTCACTGACATAAAACTGGCTGGCAGTAGGGACACTGGGAGGAAGGAAGGTACGCAGGAAGAAGGAAAAATACAAGGCTATGCCCACGTCTGAGGGATCAGGTTTCTGCGTACCAAAGATCTCTTGGAGACATGATTATACAGGCATTTCTCAGTGATGCCATGCTTACTATCCTCTTACACATTGTCTGCTGCCCAAAATGGAAGAGAAAATTGTCGATGCCTATTTAAAATATCCAATTTAGTTTGAATCCTGCTGAAAGCCCAACAAATTAACAAGCCCTATCATTCAAGGAGATCAGAAGCTCCTTGTAGCATCTGGACTGAGCGTACTCAGTATTTTTCAGTAGTTTCTTTGCTTCAGGATTTGTGGTTTCTCCTAAATCTTTAAGCATCCAAAACAGCCTACCCAGGAAAAGATCTCTACAGAGGAGAGCAGGAATGGGTCTGCTGCTGAGTAGCTGGGCCCATTCAGTCCCAAGTACACTGTAATCATACAGTATGGCTGTTGCTTCTCTCGCAGGTTAAAATCAAATACACAAATCACGTTATGGATTAAGTACCATATATGCAGCAAATAGCTATGTACATCAGAACTTCATGTATTTCATCAACTTTCTCTTTCTATTGATGAGCTTTAACAAAGCATCACTTTATGCAAAATTCAACCCCACAGCATGTTTTAAGTTACCTTCTCTTCTCTTATACATTTCATACTTGCATATAATGCAATGTGATTGCAGTTAAAATAGCACCAGTAGTACAGATTACATCTGAATGGTCATGAGCCCAAGCCTGTGTCTGGAGTACATGATGTGAGTGCTTTGTAAGAATTGAATAGTGGTATGCTGCCAAGAGTCTATGCTATTCCTCCACAGGAAACTGTACGGAAAATACCAATCTCTCAGTACAATCTGGTCCCATTCTGAGAACAAATATAAGCTTTTAAGAGGTGGTAGTGATAACAGAAATAGTAGTAGAAGAATGCTGTAAGATGTTTCAGCTCTGTCAAGAATGCTTTTGCAAAGTTCACTGAAACATATCAGGAGAAATGGAATGGCCCCTTAATTTCTAAAGAAGAACTTCTGGATTCTCCCAAAGTGGGATCTTAGCAGAACTACAGTTCTACAAACTCTTAACTAAGATCTGCATTATAGGAATTATTGTTAAATTGGGGTGGGGGGTTGGGGGGAGATGTTTACATAAGGCAGGTATGCTGTTTATTGATGATTCCAATCTCAGGGGTCTTGTACCTGTGAAAGTGTTATTGGCATAACTCTGTCAGTTAGAACATTTTTTATTTACACTGTTATACCAGCACAATTGTTATAGATGTAGTTATACCAGAACAACAACACCTTACAACCCATAGTACATGCTGTGCATTACAGAAGTGTATCTGTATTCATATAACTGCATCAGCCTTACAATATCTTTTTCTACTTCAATTTACTCTCTGAAATGGAGGTACAGGCATGATCTTACCTTGAGTTCACCAGGAACAATCCCTTCAGTTTATCCCACACCACCATTCATTCTTGCCAGGTCTGCTATAAATTCCCAGCTCCATTTTTTTCCATAAACTATATAGTTTGGAGAAGGAAAAAAAAAAAAATCAGAGGCAGTGCCAGTTTTCATAATCCCTGTTATTCTTCAGCTAAATCTGTTCCATGGGCTGGTCCACTACACACCCCCCAAAACTGCAGTGCTAACCCAGTAAAGACGGAAGTGCAGGTGCAAAAATGAGTAGCCAAGGTTGCTTAAACTATGTTAGTACTGTAATTGAATGCTGAATTGCAGTCAGTTACAATCTATGGCCAAAGATAGACAATACTGCAGTGACAGAAGTAAATTCATAAATTCTAATGGTACTAAATGACAATTAACAGAATTCCAGCAGAACCTTGAACAACCTCAGCAAAATTTATATCAACGTCAGTAACACCTGTATACACCCACTGAGTTTGGCCCTTAGACTTCAGGACTCTCAAAAATATCTGGTTCACAGTATAATATTCTTGTTTACTATCTTCATTTCCAGTAAATACCATCCAGACAATTAATCTTCAACATGAAATGCCAGAGATACATAATATGACATAATATGATATATAAATATGCAGCTGCATATTTAAAAGAAGAAATATAGAGGGATGCACAAAATCAAATCTTTTCTCTTTCACAATATGGGCCTGAACCTAACCCTGTAATTTCAAGAATTATGTTACTAATTATCATTACGACTCAATTTTTCCCATCTCATTATTTACATTTATATATGAGTACACTTGGAATTTCTATATAAATCATACTCTAAACCATTTCTGTATCTAAGGTGTAAAATATAGTTCGAATTTGTGACTCTTCCCTTCTTTCCCTCTGAGGAAAAAAATGTCGGTCTATTTACAGCTAATCAGATATTGGCATGCTCAGACTTGAAAAAGATCTGTCTAAGGACTTTGTAGGGTTTACAGCATATTAGGGTGGTAGGCAATCATCCTGTGAGATAGTAAATACCTTGACGAAATAATTTTGTCCCAGGAGAGTTCACATCAGATGAGATATTGTCTGTTTACACTACTCTACCTTTAAGCTGGATCAGGAACAATATATCCTACCCAGCTGACAGAAAGCTGACATAAAATCTGCATAAACACTGTAACATATGCTCTGGCTGATTCGATAAAAATGTAGTCATGTGCACATGCCAACACAGATCAAATTTTTACTGCCAGGAAATCCGGCATGCACAGATTTGGTATTATTTAATGCAGAAATGCAGCCTTATACTGCTTCATTTTCTCTGTGTATGAATTAGTTTTTAATTACTTTATTATGAGCATGAATAAAGAGTACAGATTTGTTTGAAATCCCCCTATCAAATACTGGTGTGGAGTGAGCCTACTGTAATGGAATGGTTCTTCAAATAGGGACAAACATGATCTCCACACAGTATGAATGTTTCTTTTGTAACACTGGCATACATGATTTTGGACCTTCGTGGTCTAAACAGAGATGATTTTACTTAAGGCAAAAAATGCTGTAACACCCTTCAGCAAAAAAGATGTGGCAGTATAACTGGACAACTCAGATACACTCATGTGCAATGCGGACATTTTTGTGTTGTTTTTCACCTCTTCACAGTCACTAACAGCACTGGAACAGCAAAAAAAAAAAAAAAAAAAAAAAAAAAAAGGAAAAAGGAAAAAAATAAAAGCTACTCTGAATTTCTATTGGAGACAGTCCTGGGCGAGTTTTATGTTGTGCCTGAACTTTCATACACACCTCACACTGTCTGCATAACTCAATCCCTTTTCAACCCAAATTACTAGAGTACATGGTTGCTGTTAACACTGGAGGAAAAGTTTAGTCTCTAAAAAATACTTCTGCAAAACTGCAGAAGATGTTAACAGGAAGTTTCCAAATCCCTACTTACATTAAAGACAAATTTTCTCTTTCTTACTCGCTAGAGTCTGGTTCCATTTAATGCTCCCCCCAGTCCCCACCCCGGGCTTCCAACTCTAACAAAATGACTTTTAAATCATAATACTATATTGATTCTTTGGAAGATGTATTTCCAGTTTAGTTTCAGCCTAGTCCAGGTCATTATTCAAAATTAAAAGAAGGTAAGGAGGCAAAGAGCGAAAATATGGATGCAGGCACACTAAGCCTGCTTTTCCAGTGTCTTGTGTTTTATTCAGTCATACACGCCTCTGCTAGGAGAGTGTAAAACGCAGGTCAAAGGCTGCTACTTTGATTTGTTAGTATTATATACTCACTTTCAAAAGGTTTCAATAATGAAAGACTTGCAAGGTATTCTATCTTACATGTTACTATAGTGTCTAAACATTTTCCAGGAATGTATTGAGGCTAGTTGTGTATTTAGCAGGAGAGCGAGCTTTAAAGACCTCAGATCCTTCCCACTTGACCTCCCTCTCCCTGGTAGCGCTGCCTAGCTTGGCAGACATGTCCAGTAACAACCAGCAGCTTTTAGTGTGTGCTCATCTGTGAGAAAGGGACACAGCACTATATTTCACTAAAATGTTCTAGCCTAACTGCCAGTTCCTTATGACTAAGTGGACAACCAACATCTAAATAAATAAACAACTTCATTAATATTAGCAACAGAAAAAGAAATGTTTAAAAGCAATGGCATCAAACCTTCTGTCAGCTAACAAAAGACATTTTTCAAACATCTTGTGCATCTTTGCATGCGTAGTGCAAATGAAACCTGAAGTGATATCTGTGAAAATGAAGTCTATAAATGCTCTGTCATGATTTTAATGTGTTCGTGCTATACTAAAAATGCTATTGCTCTGTGACCTCCTCATTAGTCTTTACAGAATCTGTATCTGCATATGAACTTTTGATTCTGGAAACTATTCATTACCCTCCTCATGTCAGGTTCTTATTCCTCGTTCCCATAGTACCTGCAATAAGTCTGAGGATTTGGTGTTCCTCTTGCATCTCCACAGCAATGCCAGCGGGAATGAAACACACTTGTTTGCTGGCTGTAGCAACGGCCTTGCTCAGTCTCCGAAACGGCTCTTCCATACTCAGAGTACCTGCAGAATGAAAGAAGGGGAATTCATTAATTATACATTCATTCACGATGCAAATAACAATCGCCTAGCTTGTTTGTGATAAAGGCCCCAATTTACAAATTTTAACACAATAGCTACACTGTCTCTCTGAGCAATGAGATGGTATCTTATTCCAGTAGAGAAATTTCTTCAGCCAATGGAGAGGAGATTTTGTAGGTCCTGGTGATAATACTGCATATCAGCAAATGAAAGTGTTCATAACAGAAATGACCCTGAAAGTTCACATTATTAACTAAACAGATCAATCAAAATTCTGACTGCATAATAAATTTTAAATATTATTTATTAGGAGAAGGGCAACTGCTACTGGTGAGCTGCTAATACAATTGCTGTTACCTGATAACCGTAATCTGTCTTTATTCTGCACCCTTCTCCCCTTTCCTCAATCAAAAAGAGAAAAAGAGGGCAGAAACTGAAAAACACGGACTTTGCCACAGAGGACTTCAGCAATTTATTCCTCACTATGAATGCTTGCCCATGTGTGCACGCTTTCCATCAAAAAAACAGACAAACAAACAAGACCTACTAGGACAGACTGACTTTTGGTGACTTTTAACCTTGAAACATTTTGTCCAATGAAGAGGTCCTATTACAGGTAGTCTAAGTTATGACTAGACTTTACTTCAGTTTCCCATTGAGTGCAAATGATGCAGCTCTACAGATTATGACAACACACAACAGAAAAGGCATCAAATGTCATGAAATAACTGCAAGTCCTGTGTCCATATAACCATGCTTTGAGTCATTAAGTCACTACTCTGACACATTTACACTCAATTATATATTCCTCCTCAATAATGATGTGGACTTTCAGATGGAAGAGGGCAACAACCTCCTGCATAAGCTGCTTAAATGGTTTTTACCCTTGACAGAAGCTGATCTCTCCAGGAAAACCAAGACTGTAACTAACAGATATGGAAAACAAAAAATGCATGCTGGCTTGAAACTCTGGTTCCTCCACTTTTATCCTGAAGAAACACCCATAAATTCATTGCTAAAATCTCCTAGGGCAACTAGTGGACTACTTTCTGGAATGATTGTTCAGGCTCACTGGAAAACTGAGGCACTTTAATTGCCCCAAGAGCCCCTCTGTATAGCAGGCATCCTATTAGAAAAAAGTGGAAATGGGAGACACAGTATTCATAGCTCTGATCCCGGCCAGGTGCCCTGAGGAAGTATGGCACACAGGCACTGACAGACCTCTGATTGATAAGATCTGCCTTTAAATGTAGCTATTTGCTTTTACTTTAGCCTTGTAACATGGTTTTGTAAATGCTGCAGTGAGCCAGCTGCCTTGAAACTGAATCTGAACTGTGCATATTTACTCCACTGTGGTCAAAACTGGGGCATGTAGTCTACTTCCTACCACAACCTATCAAATGCAGCTGTGCTTCTCTGGTCAGCTACTGGACATCTGCAGTAATTCGTTGGCTGGACAAAACCAGCGTTCATTAGCTGCCTGCCTGAACCATATCCTGGAATAGTCCATAAATAAATTAGAGATTAAAGACTCAGTAGAATAGAAGTGTCCCAAAGACTTAACGGACCAGAGATGGAAACACAGGTAAGCAGGACAAAGAGATAAAAGAGAATGGAGACCAGAAGGAATGCCCACAGTGGCTTACTGATGTTTGTGATCTTGAACTCACAGCTAGCAGCACTGTGCATCAACACTAACGCTTACAGAGCGCACAGCAGCTGAGATAGGCACCTGCACAAAACCTAGCAGATGACTGTGGTGAACCAAGGAAATTATCACAAGAATCTTTAATGTGATACTATACCGTGCTACAGAACAAAATGTAAACATAAACACAGGAGTATCTTTTGCAAAGATACTCCCAAGACAGAGTTAGAATGCAAAAATTAACTGAAAGTGGGCTAAATCACGCAGTGTTAAAACTAGATGAAAAGTATCCGTGTTAGTGGTGCTTTCCATGAGGCAAAACAACTACAAACAAAACCAAAACAAACATGAACAAAACAACAACAAAAAAAACCTCTTTAAACCCAAATCACGGTTACCAGTATTACTTAGTTTGTGAAGCCAGTGGCAGTGCTCTCATTGACTTCACAGGATTTAAACTCCGTGATTGTACAGATAAACATAACCTGGTTACCTAAGTGCTTGGTTTGCCAGTGTTCTAGTAAAATACACAAGGCACAATTCTGCCCAGTGTGCTAAAGGTCACACCTGCATGGGTGAGAACTGAGCTGGGAGAAAGGAATGCCTCAATTATTTGCAATTGCACTACGCAGTTCAACTGATTTTCTGACTTTACATATATACAGTTTCATTATCTATTTCATCATCTAAGCAGGAGGCACTGCAGCTGTGAGAGGAGCTACAAGGTACCGGAAAACCGTCTACTTCCCAACCCTCCAGACAGGTCTTGTCCCCAGTCTCCTTGCTATGCTCTTCTGTCTGTGTAACCGGCCTTTTTTTGTCCTGTGCTCCTTTATGGAGACCTCCTGAAGAGGAGGTCTTCTGCAGGTCTTACGCAGTGTCCCCATTTTCTGTAGATATATTCCACAATACTGTGAGGTTATACAATAGGCCTGAGCATTTAGTATCTCTCCTATACCATCAGTAGACAAATATGAAAACGTAGTTACTTAGTGTAGGAGTATGCCCCATTTATATTGAAAATCTATCTTCTTGCTCCCATACGGCGATGCGCAAAGACCTACCCGTGTACCTGCACTGCTGTTTCACTTCAGCCTAATGATTCAGTTCTGAAGTTACCATTAAAAAACACAACTGCATGCATACAGTTGGAAATATTCCAAACTAGTTGTCCTGTTAAAAACCTGCTTTTGCAAAGTCACTGGCATATGTTTTTTGAAAATGTCTCTCTCATATCTGTAACTTACTTGACCAGATTTTGAACAATATGTGCCAGAGCCACTGCAAGACCAAGAGCTGCAAGTCAGAGTCACTTTAGAGACTCGTCTTTGAAGGAAGGCAGCTCTCAGCTCCCCAGCTGAGCTGAGCTCTGGGTTCAGCAAATCCACCTCAGGCCCTGTGGTGAGGCACAGCCAGTGCTATGCCAGTGTTCACAACCTTCTGCCAGCCCTGGTCTGAGAGACTTTTCTGTGAGGTACGTAATTAGACAGAATAAGTTCATAACAAATGAACGAAATCAAATTGTTTTGTTCGATTAACATAATCTGTTTCTGCAATATCATGACCAAGCACTTCAGGCATCACACCATTTACAAAGACTAAGACATAACAGTAGCCTTTTGTAGACAAAATGTATATGTTGATACGAATTTCACTATAAGACTGTCGGTATTGTACTTTCAAATTTTTGAAAGCAATCTCTGAATAACTCATGCAGGTTCAGTATCACTTCATTAAGAGCCCCTGTTACACAATATTTAGAAATTATAGATAGGTTTACATGTAGCACAATAAATATGAAATAAAGGAATGTAAGCAGATGGACCACAACAGTAAGCATTTCCATACTGCATCAGCTTAAAACAAAATCATCAGTGCATCCCATACATTAACCTAGGTTTAAAAATATCCAAAATCAATAGAGCTGATTGATCGCTGTATTATTCCAAATTTACTGAGACATCTGCATATTCCTTCATGCACAGTTCACCTCCTAACCTGTCTTGCATGTAGCTTGCTTAGGGTGGTAAGACATACTTCCTCAGCTTCAAAATCATTAAAATAAACTTTAGCAATGATACCAGCTTGTATCAGAGTTCAGTTTCTCTTTGTAAAATTCTGGTCTCATTGTGCTTTTGACTGAGTTCTGTCTTCTTTCCAGAGAATGTAATAACCAGTGTTTGAAAAGAAAAGCTGATGAACACAGCTCTGAGTTGAGGCATTCGCCTCCTAGTGGAAAAGGCACAAGTCCTGCCTGCTTCCCTCTGAAGAAATATTGCGGAATTATTTCATATGTGCAGCAAAAAAGTAGGTAGCAGATGATTTATTTACCAGATTCTTCAAGAGAAGTAGTGAAACTGAGGACAAAGATACAACAGTAAACCATAGTATATTTAACGCATTGTAACACAGAAGGCCCTATTTTGAAGAAGTAAATGTATACTAATGAAGGAAAAAAAAATCAAGGTCTAGCACCAGCATGCAGGTACCTTTAAAAGACACTACTATTCTACTCTTGTTGCTGAAACAAGTCATGTCAGATATGGTAGAGAACCTGCTATGGAAATAATGGCTATTACATTCTGTTATTATAAAATTACTGTTATTATTATAGAATCTTCTACTATTATAGAAGAACTAGAGATAAGAACTCCAAGAACTAGAGGAAAAACGGGTAATAATAGATGACGTAGCACATGAGTATAGCGTAAAGTATTCCTTTTCTAGGTATTCCTCGAAATTTGTTAGAATAAATAAATAAATAATCACTCAGGAACAACAAAAGCTACTGAGCAGTAACATATGCAATTAGAAACTTGGTAATATTCTTTCACGTACATCTTTCCAGGGCTCACTAAGCTCTTTCTGAGGTTTATAGAATGTAATTTTTACACTTCACAGCGAGAGGCTTTTTGTCCTGGCAAACCAAACACAGGCAAAAAATAAAGGAAGACAGGAAGATGTTTACCTGTCACATTTGTGTTAGCAGATCCTGAGTGCCTCTGTCTTGTTATGGTGCTGTTCTGGCACTGAAGGTGCTTGCAGGTGAGCTAGGACCTCAAATTCCTCAGCACTTTGTATCTGGACTTGTGTGAGGTCTATCACTGACAGCAGGGCAACCGGCTAGTGCGTCTGCACTTCAGCACCTACACGTTTTCAGTGTTTTCTTTCTGTTGGGTTTGGAAATGTTCACTCAGCATATTTAGTATTTGTACTGCATTACTTCTAATGTATTTGGTTATTTCCCAGTGTTTAAATCGCTTCAAGCAAACTTCTTTTAAACTCGGCCTTTCACTTCCTTAGAGAGGGTTCCTGGAACACCTCTTGGTTTCCAGCTCTCATGTGGGGATTAGCAACAGTCACCATTTTGCTGCACCCGCTCCAAGGCTCACAGGAGTTGACATATTCTAGTCAAGCCCTGGTAGCAACACAATCTCTAAGTGGGTAGCCCAAAAAAATGAGGATGAAATGCCTCTGGTCTCCATGCTGACTTCTGACGGATTTTTTTCCAGAACAGTAGAGCATCACTGTGGTGCAGTGGAAAACCACATGCTTTCAAAGAGATGCATGCCAGTCAGTATGACTGTGGAGATGGTAGTTCAGTAGGAAGGTGGTTAAAGGTACTTCACATTTGTTACCACTTGCTTTTGTTCGGTAAACCCATCTTTAAAATGCAGATGAAATTAGAACATAGTAAAATGTTGTGGAAGTTCTAATTTGAAGTCATGAAGGAAGGAAACTGTAGTTAAAAGTACCACCTGATCTTTTGCTGACCTGCGCCATGGCTGTGCCCAGACAATCCCAACATTTTTACAATTCTTTGATTAAAAAGAAAAAAGCAAAACTGTTATTAATCTCAATCAAGCTGTGACTTGTTGAGATAAAATGACTTTCTTATTAGAGTTTAATTATACATATATTAACTATAGCCTACTTAGGTTAGGAGGAAGAATAGTAGTACTTTAATTGCAGGTTTTTAACTGGTGAGAACTTCATCCTGTTTCCTTGCAGAGGCAGTTATTACTAAACCGGCTCAGAGGGCAGAAGATTAAACACCTACTCACAGAAGGTGTTGGAGATGGAGAGCTGCATGTAAATGCTAAGTATGATTAGGGTTATTTTCTGCTGGGTTGAGTCTCTTGCACTGTTTACCGATTTGTGAAAAGGTTCGAGTTCTCCAACGTTTGTGACCGAGTTATTAAAGAGCGATTTATTGATGAAACCGTGATTTGGTCTCAAGGTTGCTATTACGAAGGGATGCTTCCACACCACACTGCTGCGTGGAGTACCAAAGTTTAGCGGGTCCAAAGTACTCCCTGCCTCACACTCCAGCCCCGAAGCCCGATTACACATTTATGTAACAAATTAACGCCACGAGAGCGGCTGTTTGGCTCGGGAACACGCTGACAAGACGAGGAGCAAGCGTGCCACACTCTGCGCCATGTCCCCCCTCACACTGGCTCCTCACGCGCCGCGCCCGTTGGCCGCCCGTTATGACGGTTGGGCGGCGCGAGCCCCCCCCCCCCCCCGCCACCTGGCCGTGCGCGCGCGCATGGCGGGAGGGGGGACAAACGGCTCCGGGGCCGCCCCCGCGCAGGCGCGGTAGCGGCGCTCGGCCCAGCGAGAGGGGCGTGGCGCGGCGGCGGCGGGGGCGTGGCGCGGCGGGGGGGGGCGTGGCGCGGCGGGCGCTGTCCTGGCGGTGATGGCGGCCGGCGGCGAGGGGCGGTCCGGCACCGAGGGCAGCAGCGGCGGCGGCGGCGGAGGGGAGGGGGGCGCGGGGAGCGGCGGCAGCGGCAGCGGCGCGATGCTGCTGAACGTGGGGCTGCTGGCGCTGGCGCTGCTGGCGGCCTACCGGCTGTACGCCCGCTGGGCCAGGCGGAGCGGGCCGGGGGCCGGCGGGCAGCCCAGCCAGGCCGCCGCGCTGCCGCGGATGAAGCGGCGGGACTTCTCCCTGCAGCAGCTGCGCCACTTCGACGGCGCCCGCGACCCCCGCATCCTCCTGGCCGTTAACGGCAAGGTCTTCGACGTGACCAAAGGCAGCAAGTTCTACGGGCCCGGTGAGCGCGGGGCCGGGCCGGGGCCGGAGGGAGAGGGGCGAGGGGGCGCCTCGGGGCGGGCAGGGGCGCGGGGCGGCTGTGGGGAGCCTCGCAGCCGGCCCTGCCCGCGCCCGAGGCCGCCGCGCTGTGCCCGCGGTGCTGCTGGCGAGGCGGCCGCCGCTCGGTGCCCTGCTGGAGCCGCGGGGCCTCGGAAAACGCGGTGTGAGCGGGGCGTGCGGGAGGTGTGACACGGCGCTTTGTGCGGCGGGGGCAGGAGGGAGAGGATACCGTGCCTTTTTTCCCCAGGAAACAGTTCATTAAGTCATTTTCTTGCCTTTTTTTTTTAAACCTTAGGTTCCTAAAAGAAAGCCGCATACAAACCATAACAAATCTTTGGTCCTTACCAGGGAAGCGAGGAGCAGTGACAGCACGTTGAGGCTAGTGCACTGCTGCTCCCCTCTGAGTTTGTGGTACCGGCTCTGCTGCCAGTCGCGCGGGCTGAAGGTGCCATAACTGGGTCAAAATGTTGTTCCGACTGGTACTGAAAAAGTTAACGCTGGAGGCTGAACCACCTGGCCGTGCCTTGTTTATGTCTGTTGACCAGGAAAGCAGAGAGAATACAGCCTGGTATGCTGCAGCTTTCGTACCCTTCATCGGACTAGTTCTTTCGTCTCCCTTGCTTCAGGGATTTTTAAATTGAGACCTGTGTGCTGGTGTAAAATGCAGGTAATACATATGTTAATGAAACGTATGTTACGTATGCATACGAAGGTTAAAACAACAGCCAGTTGACAGATTTCTTCATAACGTACCCAATGAAAGGATATTGAGCCATAGTCTAAGCATTCACTGCCAGACCCAGTGCACTCTTGTATATCAAACATAAGTTCTGGCCTTTTCACTGCAGATGCTGTCACTGGTTCACATCCTCAGCCTCTGGAGGCCTGTTACTGTGAGAAAGCTAAAGCTTTCTCTTCTAGGATGTCAGTCTGCTTTTTTGATAAGTGGCGGCAGCTGGTTTCCCTACAGCAGTGCATCCAGCTTTTCATGGAGAGGAGCAAATATGTTTGTTTGGGTTTTAACCCTGTAGTGAAGGGTGGCCTTTTGGTAACAGAAGTGATGTCAACTTTCTCAGCTAGGTGGGACCCTGCATGTGAGGATGGTGATGCTCAACCTTTGCATCAGCTCTGTTTTCTACCAAACATGTTGATTTTTGAATTGTGCAGACGTGGTTTACCTGTGTGGATGCATGTCAGGAGGTATTTTCTTGCAGATATCTTCTGGTTGAAAATGAGATCAAAAAAAAAAACAAACCCCAGCAAGTGGGTGGTTGCTGGCCTTCAAAGATCTGAGAAGAGTTGAGTGGAGAAGTCTTCTTCAGCTTCTAGCACTACACCTTTCCAGAAGGACTTCTGTCAGAGTAGCCAGACATCCATGGAAGTTCTCGTGGTAATTTTATGCCTCATAAAATGCTGGAGTATAGCAAGAGAACTGCAAAGCATACTGACCATGCAAGGGCTAAATATTCTTTAACAGAAGAAATGGTTGAGGACACTGTCTTTGCTGACAGCGCAGGCTGGGACTGTGCTGCTCATGCTTTGTTGAGGTACTGATGCGAAACAGCCTCAGCTTTGAGGGCAGCAAGTAGCATTGGCTGAGGGCTTGCTATCGAACTGCAGGTATTGCTTGACTGCTGGGTGACTGCTGAGTAACGCGGCTGTCTCAGAAGCCTTCTGATGTCTAGAAGTTAAGGTCTGTTCTTTCTTCTTCACTACAGTTTGGATGCACAGCTGTTTCTTATTTTTTGCCTCTAGTGTAAGGCTAATAGTGCACAGAATTGTCCTACAGTCCAGATCTCTGTCCTACAGTTGAAATTCTATTAAAGGTCCCACCAAGCTTTGATTTTAATAGAAGCTCTGTTATTTTAAGTTATCATCCATTGAGTCCTGTCATGCTTTGGTCTGTTTCACTGAGGAGCCCTCTAAATACCTATGGTTAAGATTTAACACAAAAATGGACAGACTGTTCAAGTCATCTTTTCAAATAGGATTGAAAATTTCAGTTTCTTGAGCAATTAATCAAAACATGTTTCAAACTTTTTTTTTTCTTTTGTTGTCTCTTTTAAGACTTTCACAGTTTATCCCAGCGGTAATTAGTCTTTGGTATGTCTAATGCATTTCAGGTGAGAGCAGGAAGGTTGTGGCACGTGTTCAGCTGTCTGGTCTGTACCTCCAAGAATCAATCAGTTTACACGGAACTCCTTAAAAACCTCACTTACACACCTCTTTTCCAAAATGCTGCTTCCCAGGATAGTCCTCTGTCCTGCAAGCATACCCTTTGCTTCAACGCTTTACTTTTAGTTGTATTCAGTATCGCTTTGGTTTGTGCCCAGATGAGTAAGTGTTCTAGAATGCTTCGTTTTTAATCTTAATTAATTACCTTTCCCTTTATCATCTGCAAGCTCTGAAAGCAATAAAGCAAACTGTTAATGGCTCACTGTTAAAAATATCACGGAACCAGAATGTCAGAGGAACTGTTGGGGAGTGATTTCCCCATCCGTGATCACGTCTCATGTCTCAGAGTTAGTGGTCGACACCTTTCCTGCGTGCTGTGTTGGCTTTACATCCGTGTCATGCGACACAGCTTTTACTGTTTCAGCTATGATAACATTAGATTTCACAATTGTTTACATTAAGATTCCTGTTAGCTTACTGGTCAATAGAAGGGGATAGTAAGAGATAAAGCACTCTTAACAAATCTTAATATTAATGGAGTTTAAATTGGTGTGCTAGTATAATGCTATAAACAGGTTTAGTTAGATAAACTTACCAAATGCTCTGAGCAGTTATGAAAAATACAGGCTTTAGAACATGACAGCAGGATTATATCTGACCCAGTGTACGCAACTGTTCCACATCACTTCTTGGGTCTTAGTTTTTCACAATTAAAAAAAAAAATCCTGATTTTCCATCCCCACATTGTCACCGTGAATTCGTTTCTCACCCACTTCTGTCTTTCAAAGTGTCACAAAGGTGTCTGCTTCCCGTTTGTTTTCCAAGAAGAATATATTAGGTAGTAGTAGTGTTTCCTTCCACAAATATCTCCATCATAGCTCATTTTTTGTTAGGGGAAAATTAGCTTTGTTTCATATTGCAAATGCAATTAAGCACTACAATTTCTGATACTAAAGACTTTGAGAAGATCTGTAGTAAACATTGCCATTTCCTCCATCGTTTGTATAAAAATAACCCGAGGCTGCCAGACTTCCTTTGGAATTAAGTGCTATAAGCTTAATTGTGGCTTTATTTAAAAGTTACCCTCCTGGTTGGTGCTGATGCTTTTGAATACTTCCTTTCCAAGAGCGTGGTACTGCAACATGAAATGCTGCAGGAGGGACACGTGTGCTGTGTCTGGAGAGCTCTGTTAAGGGTGGCTTTATCTTAAGAACACAACAGGCCAAGGGCTTACAGATAAGTATAGAGGATAAGATTGGGGGGGGAAGTGCTTCCTGTAAGGTGTGGGTCTTCTGTGGTTTGTTTTGATGCTTGCCAGCTCCTCCGTGTCTGTAAGGGAGGTACGCCTTGCCCCAAGACTCAACTTTTCAAAAATAGTGTTTCTGAAAAATTACTACCAGGAGAAGTAAAACTAAAAAAGTTCAGAGCTGTTCCTGAGAGCAGGAGACGAGGCAGTGGTTTTGTGCAGGAAGATGCATCTCTCTGCCCTCCCCTGCTCCTTCTTGGTGTCTGTGGGCTCCCTCCCTCACCCCTTAATAGGCTGAATATTAATAATAATATCAATATTTTAAGGAATCATAAAACTGGAACAGTTGTGTGTTTGATGGAAGTTCGGTAATGCTGTCTGTTTGGATAAATCCCTAGTTCCTATTAAATCATTCAGGCTCTAGCCACCTGAGGTCTGGGGGCCGGGCAGGAATGCTGGAGGCGTGATTTATTGGGGTGTGATCGTCCCACCATTGTCAGTGACTTGTAGGCGTGCAATCCCGTACGAAGCAGGGCATCTCTCCTGCATGCAGTCAGAAACGTGGCCAGCATCGCTCGCCTTACTGAGGAACGAAGCAGCAGGCAGAGCACTTCCCGCTAAGGCGATGCGGGGTGATCTGCGTCCTCTTCCAGCGTGGAGCTGCCTGCCAGGAGCTGCTGACAGCTGAACTCCTCACAGTGCTTTCTGTCTGCCTCTTCAGTTCAGATTGGGTTGGTGGTTCTTACACTTACCTCACAGAGGTAAAGGGGAAGCAGGCAGGAGAGAGAGAAGCAAGACTAGAGGCCCTCTAGCCCTGTGCCCAACAAGTCAGATTTAGGCCCTAAATCCGTTTTCTAAACAGTTCCTGTTTTAGCACGTAGACTTCGTGGATCATCCTCCTAAGAACACTTACTTTCCATGCAAGTTGTAACTTGAGGCTGATCCAAATCTTTCCTTTCATGTGAATCTGGAGCAGTAAAGTTGAAAATGTCACCCTGAATTCCAATGATGTATCTTACAAGAAAGCTGCTGCTTTTAAGCTGCATCTCAAAATGGCTTTGTATAATTTGTAGCTTTTTCATTCCCTCATAAGAGAAGCAACACTCAACTAACATCTCAGGATTCGGATGGAACATTTTAAACGTGTAATGGAAATTTTGCATTGATTTTGACTGGAAAAGGTAGACCAGGTGGTAAAATAGTGCAGCTGTTAATAAATTCCTGGTCTTTCTCCCTTTGTTCCCTTCACTTACATTAAAAGAGAGATTTGTCCTTATTCTTTTCTGCAGCTTAAAAGCTGCCTGTGAATTTCCAAGCTGCAGACGAAGCCGGGCTGTGCTGCCAGTGTCTGTGTGGCGCAGGTGGGTGCAAAGAGCAGCTGCAGGGGTCTGCATGGCTGGGGACAGCTTGGAGGCTGCTCCCAGAAATGGAAGCTGCTTTACAACTGAACCTTGGTAGCCTGCGTGGCTCCTTCGGAGAGCTTGCATCAGTCTGGTGAGAACGAGTGCCGCTGCGTAGATTACGGTATCGCCTCGTTAGATACCGAGCCCACGTGCAGCTGTTGGCGGTGCAGGTCCCTGCACAGAGCTGGAGCAACCAGAGCCCGGTGAGCAGTGCTCGCCTCCACGGCTGGTCTTGGAGCAGTAGTCCAGGATCTTCTGCAAGACTGGTATGCAGCTGATGGGGTCAGACAGCCCTGCTGGTACACCGAGAATATCTACTGAAAATTGGAGCTCCAGCATAGGTTTGGGGGGAATTTGTGGTCAAATCATCTGAAAATTCAAGCACGTGCTGTTCCAAGATCCAGCTTGGTGTGTTTTGGACCAAGTGACTGGAAACAGTGCTTGCAAATAAAAACTACAGGTTGGATAGCTTCATCTCTCTCTCAGATTTTTTTTAAATACGGTTTTCTAATGTTAAATTTATTTGTCTGTGTCTGCTGTTCTTTGACATAGGTAAGCAAAGAGAAATTAAATCATCATTTAGAAACTGAAACCAGGCTAGGAGGTGCTGAAATCCTGCTCCTGAGTGCAGGAATTGGAGAGGTATTTTCCTTGGCTGAAGAGAGTTTGATTCTGCCAAGTCTGAAGCCTACTCAGTTCATTTGTGAGTAAAGATGAATGTCAGGCTGGAACAAATTCATCAAGAAGTCCAGATTTTTAATGGGATCCTGAAAGGAAGTGAGAATCTGCACTTGCTGGGGGTGGAAGCAGGCGGTGGGGAGCAACATTTTGCACCTGCCCTGGCTTAAAAAAGGGCATGCTTTATGCAAGGTAGGGTTGTAAGGTAAACGAGGACTTTACACAGGGAAACAGGCAGTGTGCAAATGTGGTGTGACAGATGTGGAGATAATGTAGGCAAATGCATAGTCTCGATAACGGTTTGATTTCAGAGCTGAGCTTATGCTAAAATAAAGGCTATGTGGCAGTGTTTCCATGTGTGAAAGCAGGGACGGGAAGAAAAGCGTTCTTCAAGGAACAGGCTTTTCCTTGGTGTGAGGCTCAGAGCCGTGTGTAGCCAAGGAATGTGTAGGAGATGTTTTAATGATTTTTGATCCTTGCCTGACTTCCTTTTGTAGCTGTGAGATGCCAGCTAGGTGTGGGAGGAGAATTGGTTAAAGAATTGGACTAGAAAGTAGCTAATCTGGGGGTATAGGGAAAGAAAATGGTTGAAATTTTGTGACAGTCTTGAAAAATTGGTTTAGTGTACATACCTATGCTACTAGCATCTCTTCTTACAATCTCTTCAGTACGTGTATCAGCGATGCAATCAATAATTTAGAATAGGAGCCAGTCTAAATAGACAGGCAGACAAAAGGAAACAAAAGAAGGTCTGACTATAGGTAGGAGTTGCAGAGAGAATTGCGTCTGGTCATGAAAGAACTCAGTGGGAGGACTGTAAGGATCACATTAATGTCTGACACGGAGTAATGCTCACGAGGCATTTTTTTTTTCCCCCCGCCTGAGTTCTCCATGCTTCACCATGAGTTCACCTTCCTGAGTGATTTTCCCTAAAAATCTGGTGTGCAAAACACCTTTCTAAGACCATTGCACAATTTAAGACCATTCATGTAAAAGTGAATAACAGACAAAGGCTTACAGCAAAAAACAGGCCTGTATATGCTCTGTTAATACAAAATGCTCTGTTTAATCTCCGTGTAGAAGTATCTGAAAGGAAGCTTTAAATTTTGAAGTAGATTGCTCATATCGAGATGTCTGAACTTCTGCTTTAGCAGCTCTTTAAAGTAAAGCTGGGCTTGTACTCCTTTATTTTTTAAATAATTAGAATTCAGTAGTTGCTTTTTTAGTAAGGGATAAAAGAATGCGACACATCTTTAAGTTAGGTTTGCAGAGCTGGAATTTGAGATGCTGTTGAGGTCTGAAGGCTTGTTTTTATCAGTCAGCATTCTGCTGAACACTTGGACCTGGCTTGGTGGTTTCTCTGTGGCTCCTGAATACTTCTGTAGTAAACATGCCAGAACATTTAACATCTGTTCTTGAAAAGGAAAAAAAAAAGTTTTGGTATAATAACACTACCTTACATTTGCAGAAATTTTGGATCCATCAATCTTAAAGGAAACTGAGATGCTCTAAAGGCATTCGTGCTTTCAGCTAAGTGTGTTACTGAGATGTCAGGGTGTTCAGGGTTTGGTGCTGATCAATATAAAGTAATTCTCTCTTTAACAGAAACACTTGGAATCAAGCTGGTGGATCAGGAGGTGGCCTCTCAGCAGAGGCTGTAAAGCTCCATAAACCACTAAATGCAGAGCTGAAGGGAAGGGGCAGTGTCCTGCTCTAACGCTGGTTAGCCAGAATTTTGAGAATGGGTTACTCGAATAGCCAGCAGAGTTTATGGAAGCTTTGGTTTAAAGAGTTCAGGGAAAGGAAAAATCTGGGACAAAATACTGTTGGCAGGGAGGTTACATAGCAAGTTGTAATTAATTGCTCAAGGATTTACGGATTGTGTGTGATCTTTGCAAAAGCAGTTTATAACTTTGTGGTCCTGTGTTCTTCGTTCAGAACATCAACAGCTGGGTGAGCTGAATGGCGGCTGTTTTGGAGTAAAGCAGGACTTGAAGAGCTCTGTTACGTTGCAGGTGGTGGCCATTACTACCTCTTACCTGGTTTACGAGAAGTGACTAGCATGCTAAAGGAATAAATCAAATGTCTTGGTATAGGTTTGATTTCAATTTCTGAATCCTGTTTTTCAAGACTTTTTCTAAAATAGCACAGATACTGTCCCTGATCACAGAGGTGGTTACTGCGGATGCCATTCTTGGAGCTAAGTATCCTAAAGGACAAGCACAGGGGTGCTGTTAGTCATTTCAGCAGTAGAGGTGAGGGACAGTGCATTTCCACTCGCTTGTGTTTGTGCTTACCATTAGCGCTGCCTTTTCTTCAGGCTGATGGCCACTGTTGTCTCCAAGAGGTGAGCCAGAGAAGGGTCCTGGCCTATTTGTTTTCAAATAGCAACCACTCTTTGTAATGCCTTGGGCATTTCTCTGCTGCTTATCCACTGTTAGCCAAAATTTTAAAGTCTTGGATTTTTGTTATTCTTCTTCTTCTGTATGTTTAATTGAGATGAATCAAGGTACTCAGTTTTAGGTTCAGAAAAACTAAATGGTATGGTTGGAGTTCTTTAATTTGAGTTTGGGGAAGACTGTTACCAACCTCATCCTGAAGCTATTGGTTTACAAATCATCCCGCTCCCGTAGCATTATTTCTTTGATGATCTTAGCTTTGAAAATCTCAGTATTTTATCAGCGTCTTTGTGCTGCTTTGTGTCAGTCAAAAAACCACAAGGGACGTACTTGCTTTACATTCGTAACATGAAGATCTGTGCAGTCTTCAGGAACAATACCGGACAGGTATATGGGTGATCTGCTGCCCAAAATAAACGAGGAGAACCACTTGCAGTGTGATTTCCACAGGCGTTAGAAATGTGTCAGAAGATGAGCTGTCTGTCAAGTTATGGTGGTTCTTTAAGTGAAGTGAAATGATAGAGGTCCATTTACAGTACTAATCGAACTAAGATGTCTATATAATTTGGTTCTGTTCATGCGTGACTTTTAAATATTCTGTTTTGCTTAATAGAAGTAGCTTTCTTTTGAATTCCAGCCTCCAGTCTCTTTGGAATTTGCATCACCTGACTTGTGCCGAGTGTCAGGGATTTTTCCAGATACCCCTCCAAAGCTCTTTTCCCAATTCTGCTTCTCTCAGCAGACTTTATCTCCGAGTGACACTTAAGTTTGAATTGCAGTGTTGTTGAACGTTGAACAGCCATGGTGTTGAAACTGCTGCTGTTCCTGTCACTGCAAAACTGTGGGACTTTTGATGCACCGCTTCAGCAGACTGTAATGAATTGAGATCAGACACCATAAACAAAAACTTGAAGGTATTGGTTTTGTCTTTTTGTTTCCAGAGGGTCCATACGGAATATTTGCTGGCAGAGATGCTTCCAGGGGACTAGCAACTTTCTGTCTAGATAAAGATGCACTCAGAGATGAATATGATGACCTATCGGACTTAAATGCTGTACAGATGGAAAGTGTAAGAGAGTGGGAAATGCAATTTAAAGGTAACTTCTCAAATGAGAATGTCTTTAGCTTAAGGAAATGCTTTTAATAAAAATGACTGATTTGGGCTCGGGGCATCTTTTAAAGGGATGTTGGTAGCAACATTGATAATGTAGTGTAGCTTTCTTAGGAAATGACCAGGAATCTCAGGAATTAGGGAGGATTCTACTGTATCCTGCTATAGCTTTTTCAGCCTGCTAGTTTTGTACAAAGAAAGGTGTTCTCAGCTATACAGAATAGAGTTTCACTCTTGAATCTCAGTGTAGCTTAGCCAATGAATTCCTGCTCTCACATTGTTGAATTTGGCTTCCATTGAATTATGATTAGGACTAAGAGCTGTTTTGGTATGAAGGTTTGAACAAGTTTGTCTTGAAATAATTTCTGAGGAATATGAAAGGATGTCTCTGGAGGGAGGGGAAACAATTTTTCACATTAATTGAAATCAAAACAAGCTGAGGGAATTTGTGCTGGATTTAGTAGCAGCGTTTTCAGCCACTGTGCGATAAACCTGGGCTGATGAGCTGTGGGAGAACTAAAACAAAGTACTGTGAGCAGAAAAAGTGGTGAACAGCAGTGGTATCAAGATTGTTTTAAGAGCTGAGCTTGCTGATAAATTGCCATCAGTTTCAGGGATTCAGGCTCAGAACCTTAGCATGTATGGGAAGAAGTGCGTTTGCAGCAGTGCAGGCTAACTAGCTGTATTTGATTGTAATGGAATCATAAATCTCTTTCAGAAAAATACGACTACGTAGGTAGACTCCTAAAACCAGGGGAAGAACCATCAGAATACACAGATGAGGAAGATACCAAGGATCACACTAAACAGGAATGAACTTTGTAAACAACCAAAGTCAGGGGCCTTCGGAACTGCAACCTCTTATTCCCCATCACAGAATGTCCTGCATCTTTGGGTACAGTTCATCTGCTGCGAAAAACATTCAACAGGTTTTGTACAAGGAAAATAATATACTCACAAATGAAGATTTGAATACTAGACATTATTTGTGCTGCCAACCGTTTTGTTGCAGTTTATTTGTAATGTCTGGTGAGGCTTCGTTAGTGAAGAGGGGCCAGGGATTTAAAGGCAAAAACGCTATTCCTTTTTATCAGTAAGCTGAAGCCTTTTCAAATAGCATATATTACAAGCTCTCTAAAGACGCGAGTCTTCAAGCTCAGTGAAAGATTTGAAACTTGTTTCATGTGTGTCTTCTCCTTCAGCATTAAAGAAAGATGTACTCATGTACATCAGTATCAGTAGGTTAGACTACTGAAACTGGTGTGAAAATGTGAACTTCCAATTTTGTTTTGTATGTGGGCGTTAGTAGCCCTGGCAGAATACTTCAGTTCTCTACGAGAAGTCCATGTAGATCTGGATGGGGGTAAAATTCATCCTTTTCTCAAAAGGATTGGGTAAAACTGTTTCCTCTGCAACAACTATTATCTGAAGCCTGCCCTCCCCACCTTCCTTTTTCCCATTGTCTAAATCAAATTGAATATTAATTGTGCCTTATTTCGCTTACATAGACTTGAATTGTTTTAAGGGAAAGCCCCAAATCGTGGTTTCATAGTCACTACAAGCAGCATTGAGACTGAAGTTAGAAAGTTCTGTTGACTGGAAAACCTTGATGTCATTCTGTGTATAGAATGTAAAAGAGGAATACTCAGTGTTACTGCCATATGTTAATACTACATATACTTAAATTAGCATTGTGATGGCCAAATGCATACTCCCATGCTTCTTTTTAAGTAATTAAAAAAAAAAAAAAAGTCACCCTTCCTCCTCTTCCAGAAGCTGCCTAACTTTTGGGAGCATAGCCTTCACACCCCTGTAGAGTGAAGGGGCGTGCGCGCGTGTGTATGTGTGCGTGTCTGTCTGAATGCAAGACTTGGGAGGGATTGTTTCTGCAGATATTGTAAATACGAGTACCATTTTAATAAAGCATGTACAATACCAAATGTGCTGTCAGACTTTATGTAGAAGCTGCTAAGCAGAGCTGGAATATGATAGAATACAAAGTAAGGGGAAGAAGTCTGGGATGTGAAATATTTATTGCTGTTAATATTGTTCCTAGCTCTTGGGGTATTATTTTTCAAGTCCCATCTTTTGGAGAACTTGGAAGACTTACTAAGGTAAGTGCTAGTTAAAAGAATAAACCTATGCCAATGCTGTTATGTTAGAAAAAAAGTGAACTGATTGTAAATAAGGAGAAGCATTCTAGGAAAAAGTATAACATACAGTAAGAGGACTGTGTCTCATGTCACCTACAGGACCAGGACGTTGGAGATCAATACGTGTGTATCACTCAACATCTTGCGGAAACTTCACTGTCTCCTTTGCTAAATCCGTACCTGTGACACCATTAAGTTTGTGCCTCACAGCTTTATGGCTTACATCTGTACTTCTGCTTGCAGTTTTCACCTGTGATAAGTCTACAGTAACAAATTTCCATCCATCTATTCTGTTGAATTGTAAACTAAGGAATTCCCGGAACTACTGCATTTTTATTGTTGTTTGAATGAATGAGTTTTATATTGATGTAAATGAAACAAAAATACACCATTGAATCACTTGTAAATCACGTGTCCTAGAAGGCAGATTCATTTCTTTCTTGCATGTCCACGCTTGAAATAGAAGTTTTATCAAAGAAGAAGAAATAACAAAACTGAAGCCATTTCAACAGTTAGTAGGTTATGCTAGCAGGTTCTTGTACAGGCTGAACAATCCAGTCAGGCATGTTGGCTATTCAGTTACTGGATATAATTCATGAAAGTGCTGGTTTCTGTTTAGGGCACATCCTTGTTTAACTTAGCATTGATGTCCATACTTCTGTTTGCACATTATTACTCTATTAAGTATCTACTAAGTGTCTAATGCTGCTGAAATGCTGGGCATGTTAGTAAATTAAACACAAAAATGTGTTTTAGACAGAAGAGTGGAGAGATACCAACAAATGAAAAGCTTTCTCGCACAGGACGGTAGCTAGGAGTACTTCAGTGCACACTTCGCTACTCTTTTTTTTTTTTTCCTTTTACCAAATCTTTCTATAAAAGATTTTATACTTCATTTAGAGTATGCCTTTCATTTTTAGCTTTTGCTCCTCATGATGGCATCAAGATGTGTGTAGCTGTGTAACAGGAAAAGAAGGCTTATGGCAGTATCAAATAGGACAGCCAGCTATAAAAATACACTTGTGATTGTGTTACAGCTTCTACTGTACAAAGTCATGGCTGCAAGTTCCTAACGCCTGACGTGAGTTACTCTGCTATTTACTCGTTACAGCTATTACTGTTGCTACATCTGGCATAGCTGTAGCTTTAGCTGTTTATCTTGCTTGTGTCTGTTTTATGTAGAAACTTCCTACCACAGAGAGAACAGTAGTGACACATACCGTATGACTTCCAAACCCAATGCAGCTTTTTCCCTTTCCTTGCTATAGGAACTGCAATAAAGCTTAACAGGATCAAAGTTACATGATTTTTTGGGCGGATCTCTTTAAAAAGAGCATTGCTCCAGTCTTTTATGGTTTAAGATCGGTTAAATGGAAGAGTGATCAAGGATGGGTAGAAGGATGATTTTTGCTTTCACCTTATTTAATGGTAATTGTGAAGACTACAAAACAAACTACTTCTGTCATTCTATGATAGCAGTATGTTACACAGACTAAATCCAGTATTTTGATGTCTAGTAGATCTAAATTTGTCTCATTCAGCCTGCATAAAAACTCTTTAGTGATTTAAAGCTGACAACGGAAGATGCTTTAAAGTATCCTGTATCTTTCATTTTTTGCAGAAAGCTGACATGGACCAGGTAGTTCAGAACAACATTGAATCTGTGGAAGCTTTGATGCAATTAGTATTATAATTTTTTGGAGACACTCATCCGTGTAACATTTGTGTCAGTCACTTAGTTAAAATTCACTATAAACTAATGAAAAGGTCAGTATCAAACTGTCAATGTGTTAAATTTTTGTTTAAGCAACATAAGGGGCTTGAAGGGAGGATTTCTTATCTTCAGTAGAAACAAAATACATTTCCAGTTTAAGATACTGGTTGTTTTCCTAGACTAGACTTAAGCTAGTTTAAGAGCAGTCATTTGTTTTGACACTTCTGCCTCATCAGTACGTTGCTTCCCAAAGAATTTTTCTTAGAGCAGGAAATTTTAAAATCTTTGTGGTTTTAAAAAGAAAAAGTGCCATGTTTTTACCTAATCTGAACATACCAAATTTTTATTAGGCACTTCAGAACTATCCTCCCACATCCTTGTAATTTTTCATAAGTTCTTATTGAGCTAGAGTTACTTTTCCTTGGTTAAAATCTGTATTTTCTACCCTTCAGAGTCTAGCACAGCATTTAATATCAGTTTGGTACTTTCTGCTTCAGTTTGGTACTTCAGAAAGTTTGGTACTTTCTTGTTTCAGTTTAAATAGTTATTCTAAGCTATTATAATATTTAAAATTATTTTTCTATTTTTTTTAATTTCTGTGAGATCAAGTTGATCTCAGTATCCTTCATTGATACCTATTGATTGAAAAGGTCAGGAAATAATTAAACCTTAGTCTTTTTTCTTTTTTTTTTTTTTTTGAGTCTTTGATACTTGTTTTCTCCATGTATTGGTGGGTGTTCTCTTTTGTTTTTTTTTCCCCCCTCCAGGAAGCACATGCATTGTTGCATATAATAATACAAAATATTGACCAAGACCTAGTACTTTGAATATAATAGCCTTTCTAACCATTTCTGCTTGGTGGCTTTTTTTTTCTTTAGGGCGAAGCTGTTTAGTTTTTTTATGAATTATTTCTGAAATTCATTTATGAATTTCTTCTTGTTGCAGTTTTGGTTCTTTCCAATTTTAATGTTACAGATAAAAGTAGAGGTTGTGGGGGGAAAAAAAAAAAAACTACTATAACTGTCATCTGACTCATTTTTTTTCAGCCATGAATGAAGTGATGCAATTGCAGTTGTAGATTTGGCAATTCAGGCCTTTTCCTACTTACAAGTAGTAATAACGTACTTCTGGCCTTAAAGGATTCAATATGGAAACCAAATAAATAATTAAGTATGACTGTTACTGGTAAATCCTCCCACAGACTTCCAATTTATGGTTAAAGGTGAATGTTCATTAGCACGTGTTTACAGACAGGGTTTTAGACTTGCTTTTACTTGACCATGTGTGCCAAGGCTAGTTCTAATACCAGTTAAGGGTTGTTTATGTGAAAATTAAAGGAAGAAACAAAACTCACCCAACCCAGAAGTCTTCCCTTAGATGGGGGGGATTCTTGCGCTTCTGTGCATTTCACTGTTCCAGAAGGCAGCAACTTTAGAGCTCTATGGAACACAGTCTAGCAATGCGACCTTCTTGCAAAATTCACAAAAAAAATGTAATTACCCCCATTCTGGTTACAAACTGTACTTGTTATGTGATGATAATATTTTATTGACCTGTCACATTTTCCGGTAACTGGGAAAAGCCTACAACTGTACTGTGTAAGCCTTTTTGGAGGTGTAAAGTTCTGTATTTGTCACTCGACCACAAGCATTCATTTGCTGTTGGAGTATAAAAGCTCCTTTCTAGTGACTGACTTGGATGCCCATTTTAGGGGAGTATGAAGACTGCAATTTGGTTTTATGTAGCTGAAGGCATTAACTCTTTTTTGTTATTAAAAAGAAACCACAACTAATCAGCTTTGATGGTATTAACCCAAAGCCTTGCCTTAAAACTGCTAACCTTGATGCTTAGATTTCTTTAAAATATTATGCTGCTTTTTAGCTGTACTTTGAAGTTTTGTTATTAGTTAGGTCATGTAATACCACCTCAGCTTGCTGTGTAAATTCCATGACAGGGTTAGGTTCAGGGACTTTTTTTTAACTTCAATGTTTAGTGGAGTTTGGAAAAGTATTACACAGTCCTGTATTTCTCTCTCCAAAACTCTGGGATGGAGAGAGCAGATTTACGATTATAGATATGGGTTAGTGTAGCTGGAGGATGGCTCAGTAAAAGAACATCAGCTACTGCTGACTCTCAGTCTGAAAGGGGCCCAGTGTGGTCTGCCCCCTCGGCACAGCAGGGATGCCTGAAGCAAAGCAGCCATGAATACAACCTGGTTTCTGTTCTGTTATCTCATGCAGAAACCAAAATCCCTGTTAACCCTGTTAAACTCCAGGAGGAGCATCAGTTGTGCAGACAGGCTACTGCTACTCCTTGTAGAAATATGTTAGCTGTTCTCCATGAGGAACAACAGCTGTCTCCAGTCTTGTCTTCCCTAAAAAGCCTTCAAAATCCAGTTTCAAGACTAAAGAAAAACCTTAGTGAATGAGTTTAAGCAAGGTATAGTTTTGAAGTATTGATGGAGTCATTTTTAGCAAAAGCAAAGAAGATAAACAGACAATTCTGTAATAAGCACACAAGCATGTTTAGACACGTGAAAGGTCTAAAACTTAAGTATTTAGCAGACAAAATGTTAACTACGCTCAGTCTTAAGACAGCCAAATTGAAAGTTAGCTTAAATAGATTTACCAGGCATCAGAAAGCATGATGGACACTTGTACGCATGTCCAAAGACAAATCTATGGCTCTGTAACGTGAATGCCAGTTACAGAAAGGGTGTTGAGCCTTACAGAATAAGCTGCTTAACCAGTGCTATCTTTGGGCTTTATTCTAAATTTTTATGTGTTCTCAGCTCAGTTATGCTGCTGCTGTTTACGTGCTGCCTTGCTCTGCAAGGGCAGCAAGGAGGGAGCCAAAGGGAGCATTCCTGACCGTAGACAGATGGGGCTGCTTAGACTGTGTCCCTTCAGGGGGACACCAAACTACTCTGCCTACAGAAATCACCAAGACAGGGACTAGTCACTGCCTTTTGCCTTCAGCCATGTTTATCATTCACCTCCCATTTTTTATTTTAAAATACAAAGTCACATGAACAATCATTATGGAACTTGGAAAAAAAAGCTGGCTTACATTTTAAGAACCTGCTTCAGCTTGGAGAAGTCCCCTAATACCTTCATGCAGCAGAGGCAACAGGAATTCACATGCAAGCCTACAGCCTTAGACTCTTTCAAGGTGATTTTTTTTCCACACTTTTGGAACAAAAATAAATAAATTGATCATACACCATTATTAGAGTTTTTTGGGTTGTTTTTATAAAATTTGTCAAGATATCACAAAATTACACACTAAAAGCTTAATCTGCATATTGTCCAATGAAAAAAGTGAAAGGAAACATAAGTGTTTCTTTTATATACAACTTCAATCCAAATTTACATTTTCATCATTTTCATGGATAGCAAGAGGCAGGGATCGAACATGGGATTGAGATGTGTCACTTCAGCATATTGAAAGGATGTTACTTAAGTGGCCTGTTACAAATGAACATGAACAACTAAACAAAAGGCTCAATTTTGTATTGAAACTGTTAACTGTTGGTCAAGCCACTGCTACCGTACGCATTTACAGTGCAGGCATTCATCATTCATTTCAGTGAGATTCACAAGACAATGACTGAAAAAAAAATAACAGGCTTTTTATAACAACTTCTGAGATGTGATACAAGTATGAAACTGCATATAATAAGAATGAACATTCTGTTCGGACACATCCAGGGGTTAAGGCAGTTGTGCTAGACAGTTTTCAACTGAAGGCTTTTTCACAGCTAACAAGTAACAAAAAGCTGAAGTTCTTTTCACCTACCCTTGGAAGAAATAAATTACTCACTCAGATAATTTTGAGTTTTTTTTTTTAAATCAAAATAAAAAAAATTAGTAAGAAATTACAGGATATAACCACCCCTATCCTTTAGCTACAGAAATGAAGTTGTATTTCAATAACTTAAATTCAGTGAAATTGTACTTAGACCTGTTTGAAATTATTTAATCTTAGCTAGCGCAATTTAAGCAGAACTTCATTCAAATATTGCAAAATAAAGCAAAAAAAAAAAAGTTCACAAGGAACACTTCGTTTCCCTCCAAACTAATTTTTATTCCTTGAAATACAGAGAAAAAGAGTCTTTAAGAAGTTACACCTCTTCTGTTACGGTACTTTATAATCATATGAGAATTCAGATGAAAATACCTCTCCAACTGAGAATAATTTGAGGTTTGCTACTTTAACAACCTGCACAAATTGCAGATACTGTACGTTAATTTAAAACACTGTGAAATCAACAGATCAATTTTTCCCTGTATTTTACTGTTGCCTATTAATAACCAGTATTGAAGGAAGTATCTGCAAAACTATCCCAGTTATGTCCACTCAAACTCCATACTTAATACTAACTATGGAGACCCTGAAAAAAATAGATACTATGTCTTTAAATAGAATCCAGCAATGCAGTTTCATATATAGCTGCACATTCTTGAGTGCTTTTACACAAAAACATACTTTTTATAGTTACAGATTTGAGAGCAAACCAATCACATAGATCCTTCTTTACATTTAAAATTATACATATGTCATCTTTTTTGCTTTGGTAAAATACAAATAATGGGAAAATCGGGACAAAGAATGCACAGTAAATAAGATGGATATATCATACCTTTTTTTTAAGAAATACAAGCTGAAATGTAAGGCATCCCCAAAGTATTTTTTTGCATATGCAAGGAATGCAGTTTTTTGTAAACAAAAGCTTGAGGAAAGCAATACTGAAGCCAAAGAATCTTCCCTAGGACCTTCCTGATGATCCCAAAACCAAGAACGACTCTCCTAGGGTAAGCATTTTGGAACTTAATCCTCTGAAAAAGAAAATGCAAACTTTTGTCTTCCCATATTCTTTTAATCACATATTAGATTGGTTCACCTTGGAGATCTCCAAATTGAAATAGTGATGTAAAAGTTGATTCTCAAGGGCGCAAGTCTTAGTCTATTTTTCTGGTACATCGCTTTCTATCAATTTTGTGGCAGCATTATTATGACCTACTATGTGCGCTTGTGCAGTATTCCCACCGGTAACGTCTTCCAGTGCCTGGGACTGACTGGCAGCTGTGGGATGAGCCGCAAGAAGTGTTTTAGAAGAATTAGACAGTTGTCTCCGATGACCTGAATCCTCACCTGTTGCAGCAAACGGTCTCCTCTTGCCGGGCTCTTCACTAATAGGAGGCTAAAAATAAACATGGTAGTGTGTTAAAAGTTTTCCTATAAAGCTGGGTATTTGTCATTTCATATAGTCCAAGGACCAAAAAAGAGCATTCTGTAGCTGGGCCCTTAGTTAGGCTTCGTAATCCTAGTAGTTATTCTTAGCTCACTGATGATAGTCTGGCCCTTTAACTAGAAGTGTAAACACATGTCAAATTTAGGACTTTAAAACCGTCTTGGAACATGATTTTATAGTCACTGCCAAGGATTTGCCACAACTCCTAGAAATGAGGACTGCAGAGGATGATGGTAATGCAGTAGTATGTCATAACCCAGTTCAGACAAGCATGGCAACTCTGTAACCTGGAATCACACAGTTGAAGATTTCAGCATTCTACAAGAAGGATGCATTGAATTTGGCATACTAAGTCACAGCAAGGACAATGCCTGTTAAATGCCTGTTACAGTTTGTTAAAAAAAAACCTGCTTGTTGGGCTTTAATTGATTTTCTGAATTCCTAAACAGCATAGAAGTAATGTCTCATCAGATGACACTGTATGGAGTAGAAAAACCCTTGAAGTCCACTTTGGGTAGCATTTCGTATCTATTTACTGTATCTCATTACACAACACAAATGATTCAACACTTAACATCCTAGCCACGGTATCTCAGCACCATAGTTTGGTTTGAAAAAGCACATCTAGGAACAAAACGCATTTATCATTTGAGTTTAATTTTTTAAATCATGCTTTGTAGTGATTGATGGGATTTTAAAGCTACCTTACTGTGTAATAAAGTACTGATAAACCACATTTTTGTTTAAAATGGGTGTTGAAACTTACATCCACTCTGAAGTCCTCCAGTCTTCTAAATTTACTAAGGTATTCTTGCAGTTTGGGGTCAATGGCTGGTGTTTTGTGCTGAGAGTATTTTAGGTAAGCCCAAAATTTTTCCAGTCCATAAAGCTGACCTAATAATGGAAAAAGATAATTTTACCAATTTATGAAGGTTATAGTTAACTATAGTTAACTATACACGTGCGAGAATTGGGAGATAAGAGGAACAAAACCAAAAGCTGCTCTTGTACTTAGAACCGACCTTATGTAACAAGTCAGTGCCAAGGAATAGGGATCTCCCAGCTAAAGTTACCCTTGTGTGAGCAGTGACTGGGCTATGATAATTACCAGCTTCATAGTCCCTCTTTGTTTCTTCTTGGAAGTCCTTGAATATTTCTTGCCTGAATTTCTTTTCCAAGCCATAGCTGTAAAATCGAAACAAGCATTCCAATCCGTACCTAAAAGAGAACAAATAGGTTTGAAAAATCTTATCCATACACTCGTATGCATGCAGTTCCTCAAAAGGACCCAAGTTTTCAGTCTCTCCTTGCATGTAAGTAAATGGCTTAGTCTCATTTTTCCGTTCTCATAAAAACCACTTCCTGTTCCAAACAATTTTTATTAACCAATTGTTCAGAAACACCTTTACAAATAAAACTGACTTCAGAACGTCAGGTTTGTCACATAGTTTCAATTCACAAACTACAGACGCTATACACACATAAGAAATGCAAGACAAGTGCTTCTGTATTTTCAGGATGTGAGACCCACAGCACTTCATGAAGAAACACCTCCGACTGTTTTGGATCTAGCTTCATTCCATACCTCTTAGGTTTACTACTGGAGAGAATAAACATCTGACATCACTCTCCTCTCCTCTGCTACCACTCTCTTTTACAACTCAATCACATGCTCCTTAATCATCTCTGAGCTGAGGTGCACATGCAACTTCATTTTACGTTACACAGAAGCTGTTCACTATCCTCATTAGCTTTGCTGCCACACTGGGAACTTTTTCTTAATCTATTTTTAGAAAGGGGACAAGGGGGAAAACACACACACACACACACAAACACAAAGTCATATTGCCAGAAATTACTCTTACTACATGTATTACTGTTTTCCTTCCACTTCAGAGTTACATCCTTTGCAGACTAATCTGAATTTTTTAGCAGGCATGTGTGAAGAAGTCTGATGTGCACAGCCAAGTGAGGATTAAAAAAAAATAATTAAAAATCAAACTACTCAGGTAAGTGAACTGAGACCGAAGAATGTTTGACTCTGACTCCCAGTGCCACACTGGCCATCGTGTTACTGTGAATGGTGAATTGCATCATACAAATGTACACCCTTATTTGATGGCTGAGTTCATTCAGTCAAAGGATAACTGCAATACCACATGACTGTAGGAAATGATGCAGAGGTTAGAGCTCTTAAAGTCACAGTTTGATCTAGGTAATCAATACAATTTTAAGGAACACTTCATTAGGGTAATTCTCATGCATCAATTCCAACTGCCTGTTTAAAAAAAAAAAAAAAACTCACTTTGTGAGGTGTAAATAATTCACATAACAACACCTGCTAGATCTTGAAATACATATGTACCTCCTTTTCTAGAAAGTGAAAATTGGGCTGGACTGAAGAATGTGTGTATGATTTCTACAGTACTGGATACCATATAAGTATTTGTCAACAACCTAAGTTTTAAGGGTTTAATGTTTTGTTTGTTTTGTGCTACTTTGTGTCAGCCTGCAAATTTGCTAAATGTTAATAAGTAGGTGGTATGAAATTGAATAAGATATTTTTTCTTCTCACTTTTAATGCTAGCCCAATATGCCAATAGCATTTCTTTGAAACATAATTCTGCAATATCAGACAGACAAAAAGAAAACCAGCATTTTTTTCTGTAAGAATCTGGATCAACTTCCCTTTATGATACCATGTCCTCTACTTTTAGCAAAAATAATCACAAAGAAAAGAACAAAATTGGGCCCTCCTTCTGTTCTGCGTTCATCTGTTCCCCCCCTTAAGGGCCTTTTGAAGTTCCTTGTGGTAAATAGATAATTGGATAATCTCAAAGCATAAAGAAAACTCTGAACAGATATAAAAATTATTATTAAAGCCACCTTTGCATCCTAGGGCCTTGTCACTCTGAAGTCTCAGACAACATATCCATACTTTATGATTTCCATAGACAGTACTTCCTCACTTGGCATTCAAAACGTTGGGCTGGCTACCTTGTCTCTTTGGCTAAGAGAAATAGAGGCTGGGGGCAGGAAGAGGGGGAAGTACGTGGAAAGAGGGGAGTAATAGCAAAGAGTTAACAGTGCAGCAGTATTTTTTCTGGTATTTTTGGAAGACAAGCAGTTCAAACAACTTTGATGAGATTAAGATTGTCTTCAGCCATGGAAGGAAAATATTTTTTTCCTTCCTTCATGGGAGCTTTACCAGGAACAGAGATGCCTTGTCACAGACAACAGGTTGCACGGTTCTGTAGAATATGGGACCAATTACAGGACAGGAAATGCTGTAAGTTTAGCTATTTATCAGCAAAGCACAAACACATACAAATGGGTTTTTGGTGTTAAAACAACCTGCACAGACTGCTATTTTAAAGATTTACAAATAGTCAAAGCTAACAATAAAAATGTTCACTTCAGATACACATGAACATTGTAGTCTTTAAAATGACTGGTAAGACCTCAACCAGTTTTTAAGTTGCAAGGAAAAGCTAGTACCTGTAGTGTTCTTTTGCATCATCTAGAGCGAGTTGTCTGAATTCGTCATACATTTTCTTGTTAAAGTGATCTCTCAGAAAAAAAGACCAGAAACGAAAAAGTGTGTTCATTTCTTGGGACTGGCCAATTCCCAACCGTTTCCTCTCTGAAGGGAGGAAAAAAACACAATTTTTTAAGGTTCCAGCAGAATGTTTTCAAGCGCTTTTTCATTAGTAACACAAACAAAAGATCTTCAAGGAATGTTAATTCTAAACGTTCCAAAAGTATTTCAATTAACATTAACTTGAGGCTTAATTGACTTATTAAGTCAACTAAATATCTTCTCTCAAGTACTCTATTTGTTTTAACCACAAACAATAACACAGAAAATATTTTTGCAAGATGCCAAGGAGTTTGAGGGGATTTTTTTTGGGGGGGTCAAGGAATTTTAAGTTAAATGGAAATAAAAGATCATAAAACATACGCAATTTTCTTTTCCCTTCCCAGGAAAAGTTAAGGATAAAGAACAACACAGAGAAAACTGCTATCAGGTGATACCTGGTAACTTCTACCTAAAATTGTAGGAAGTCCATTTAGTGGCTTACCCATTAGGCATCTCCGATGGTATTTGTGGTACACTTGTTGTGTAAAGCCATTTTCCTTTAACAGTTCATGAGAAGGATGCTGAAATTTTGGTAGAGAATTTGGGGTACACCCGTAACCTCCTGCGAGTGGAGCTCCTTCTGAGGGTGAAGCACTGGAACTGCTGTAGAAGAAACGTTTATATTCCATAAACAGTGCATTTCCCCAGAATCAGTTTTTAACTGTTCTGATCAGTGCAAGCTGTGTCAGAGTACTATGATCACCTAAAAACAATTACAATGTATGCCTGTGCTCCTGGTCATCTGTTTTAGGGTGCACCTCAAAAATCACTTTCTGTCTTAATATCTTAAAACATGGGCAGTTCTGGATGATGATAGTTGAGCATTACTATAATGCATGATTTGAAATGACCACTGAAAGGCAAACAGTATTACTGAAGTGAGCGTCAGTGCTTCAAGTAATCTTAATGCTATGCTAAAGATGGATCAAAAAAGAACACTATAAGAATAGTTTAGTTAGCTTACTTCCAAATGGATTTATATTCTAGGTTTGTCTTTAGTCCCATTTGCCCTTCTTCCATTGCTCATTCTTACTCCCACTGTATTTATAAATTCTCTTTTATTATAATCTATTCCTCCACTAGCAGTGAGAGCCAATGACATTGGAAAAAAAAAATCTCTAAAGAAACAGACAAAAACAAACAACTTACCTCACAGAGGAAGTTCTTGGCCTATGATCTCTGGAATCCATCACCCAACCAACATGGCATTCTAAGGGAGGATTTGTACTGTGTCGTGTTTTTCTTTTTCTTGGAGTCTAAGAAAGTAAATGAAGTATTTATTTCCCTAATTTGATTTCACTTGTTTTAATCTTCTCAAAACAGCATTCTACCAATTTTGTATCTAACACAATATAAAGTCACAACACTCCAGCTTCATAACCTCAAAACTAATCTTAACATAACAATTTTAACATCTTTACACTTTTTCATCATGGACTTCTAAGAAACATTACAGAGAAAAATCAGAAATAATTTTGTAGAAATAAAAAAAGAATGAATGTGGTAAAATTTTTGAAGAAAACTGCAAGTAAAAATATTTCATTTTTTTCCTTTCCATTCTTGTTATAAATTATACCCTAGACACAAGTTGTACAGGCTTTTTATGGATTTAAAAAAATACAGTTTTTCCATCTACCTTTACATCAATGGACTGTGCTTCTTTAACAACAGGGTAGAACCTGGGTGTTTTGTTGGGATCCTGTAGCCTCGGGGTGCGAGGGGTTCGTGGAGTGAAGCCAGGGTGAACATGGGGAGATTCTGGAACTACTGTTGGTAGTGATCGAGCCATCACCGCTGTTGGAGGTGCTTCAATACCGACCGAATTACAAGCCAGCTCCTCTACTACATCAGCAAACAGGAAAGAAACACTTAGTTTTCAAAAGAAACAGGCTTTGAAATCTCAAGCTCCTGTACTATATAATATCTTAAAGGTACTTCACTTCAAGTGCATCATCCCCAAAAGGATAATTGAATTAACAAAAAGCACTTGGTACAGACACAGTACAGACTTACTGCTCAAAATATTATGAGATAAATATTTCAAATATCTTAAACTATGAAATAAATATTTAAAACACATCTTCCTTAGAAAATTTAGATCCACTTCTTTGTTTTCTCCCTGTTCTTCTGCATGTATAATGGCAAAGTAAACAAGTGTGTGGAAAATAACATTCACAAAACTGTAAACACATCCCTGCTTTTTGGTGAGGTGGTTTTCTTCAACCACTTTAAAGATATTAGCACGTTCCCCAGTATACATTAATAACATCAAAATGCCTTGAAAGATAAGATTTGTAAGATTTAAACATTTTGACTTCTCAGTAAGGTTATAAAGTAGAAAATTCTTCTCACTTCCTTCTATCCACATTACCCCTAAAAATTCTGAAATAGAAAATTTTTCACATCGATAGCTCTTGCTTTACATATCATAAATGACAAGTTACACAAAAGGTGCCTGGTGTTCTATATGGTAACACCAAACCAGAACACTACCTATTGATGATCATATATATCCTGCAAAGTACTACCAGGATCAGCTTCTTCTAATGTAATGGAAACTTACAATACTGATGAACACCTGACAATTTGAGAACTTGGTAAAGAAAAATCCCTTTGAGACTGCTGACTGAACCACTAGCAGAAGCTAAAATACAGGCTTTATTACGGACATTGTAAACAAGAAATATCTATCATTTACCTTTCTCTAACCCTGAAGACCCTGGAGGAATTTCCTCAGTCGGATCAGTGATTGGTTCTGGTGCAAGATTATCAAACTCTTCCTTACTAATGAGATTTAGCTTCTTAAAGTTCTCAATCTCTTGCTGAATTAGAGAAAACAAAGTGTAAAGAGAACACAATGGTTATCATCCTGAGGAATGGGTGAATTTCTTAAGAGAAAATAAGCCAGAATTCACACACAACAAATCACACACAGCCAGTATACTTGGTATAATGAAAATGGGAGTCCCTAGATACAGCTTAAAAAAAAGCTGACATAAAAAAGACAATATACAACATTCTAATGACCCTACTTGCTAAAAAAAAAAAGTTACGCCAACAAATCAGAAAATGGAAGCCAAAGTCATTCACATATAATTTTTTACAGAAGAAACAGATATGACTGAGATCCTGCCCCTTTTGCCAAGACCAAAACAGTCTGTCTTCTGCAGCAATTGTGACAAGGAAAGCAGTTTGGGGGAGCAGATGACCTGCTTCTATCCATAGGCTACTTCTAAAGAAAAGCCAGTACTTGTAAATAATGAAATAATGTTCAATTTTTTTTTTTTTTTTTTTGAATGGTAACAAACTGAGGACTGAATTTTACAAGATGAGTGGCAGCATCTCAAATCACTAGTGGTCCTACTCAGCTGAAAGTGGGGTGGGAGATGTGTGCATGTACACAGTATAGGAGAAAAAGTGTTGTTTAAATTGTTAAGAACACCACCACTGCAACAAAGTAATTTCTTTTGCTGTGTGCCATTTCTCACTGTCCTGTTCCAGTTTGCTGATTTTCCTGGGCCATTTTCTTTGTTGTAATAATTGCATATTCTGAATTCCACCTTTACTTCATACTTTCATTCTCAACATTCATTTTTAACTTTGTCAGATCCCTTTTGTACCTTTGTTTTTATGCACAGATAAAGGTCCTTCCCCTCACCATTCAATCGTTGGGTAACTTAATATTTTCTGTGTGCTGATTATCTGCTAGTAATACAGCAGCACTGCCTACAGAGACACCACTTACTGGGCTTACATTCACAAAAGAAGTGGTTTCTTCCTAAATCAAGAGCAGCAAGTGACAGGATTGCAGTGTTCCCAGTTGATCTCTGCCTACAAAGTGCTAGAGTTCAACTTGTCTGTATTTTCATAGCTGTTTAATGTACTTAAAAACAAAACCACCAATCTCCTTCCAAAGATTTGAAAGCCTCAAAGATCAGGGGCCCAAAGGTCAAAGATGAAGAAAATTACCTTCATTGTAGTGTCATTTTCACTCTGCTCCATCCACAAGTCTTGTTCGTAATAGTATAAGCCATCATTAATAACTTTAGCAAGTTCTGATGTAATTTTTGCATGACATACATGGTTGCCAGTACGATCTTCACCACAATGTTTTCTCATATATGGTGGCGTCTGTGTTACAATCAAAATCTTGTTTACGTCCTGATCATCAATTTCATAATCTGAATCGCTGTCTGACCAATCAGTAGGTTTATTCTTACAACCTTGAAGCTGTTCCATCTCTTCATCAAACAAAAAATCAAGTTCTTCTTGTTCTTGTTCCTCTGAAGGTGGGGGTGGCTGTTGTTGATCTGACATTTGATCAGGTACAGGAACACATTCCTGAATAAGAGAAGGTGAAGCTTTTTATATTTGAACTAGATAATGATTATCAAAATGGGAGCCAAATAAAACATAATAAAACATTTTCAATAAATATGAGAACAATTCTCAATGCACAATACATTTTTCAATAATGAACAGATACAGCTGTCCATCAGAAAAAACACAGTATTTCCTTTTCATTGTAGCGAGCTTCAGATGAGCTTCTAGAGTGAGAAGTATGCACATTAGCAGTATTACGTTATCAAGCATCATCTATATTAAGATGTGAAAAATCCTGCTTTATAGTATAACCTGAAAGTGGGCAGGTCTTGCTTCTTTTTTTTTTTTTACCTTTACTTTGACTGTGGATGTATGATGCCTCTTCTTCACTTCTATCCAAGGTTCAGAGTCCAAATCAGGCAAACTTGTAGACAATCCTTTAGACATCATCTGAAAATTATTTGTTTCAGTGTTTTCCTTTGGACTCAGCGAGCTTCCTATTCTTGGAGAACTTGGTGCAGACTCTAGCATTGGAAAACAGTAGTTCAAATTCCTGTTGTTTTTGTTTGTTTACTTAAATTATTGCATTGCTCTTTCCTTTAACTGCAGCTACTACTGTTCTACCTCTGGGGTTGAAGTTAGCATTGATCAGCATAACTTTTTGTTTTCAGAGGTAACTTTTCATAGTTCACTCATCATTCCAGCAGAAAACCAATTTAGCAAGTTCTTTACATGAAAATGTATCTAACAGTGAAATAAATCATCTGTTATTCAGAAAACAAGAATTCAGTTATCAGGGATGTGTCTTCTCTACACCATCCACCAGCTCTATGGATGGGTGCTTAGCTCAGTCTTCACTCTTCCCATTCACTTTGAGCCACCATTTTTGTAAAAGATTTACTTGCCAAGTGCTGTCCACAGACAAAGCCATATTCATAACGTGAATGAGATCCCCATCCAAAACCAGGGCGCACCAAATAGAGTTAACTTTCAGCTGCTCTCAGAATGACGTGGATTTCACAACTAACTTACGATTACTTCTACTACTATTGGTAATACTAAAGGACTATAGGTCATCATAATTTATTCTGGACAACAGTCACAGCCATAGCACATAGAAAACATTTTTATTTACCTCATTATCAGCCGTGCCAGCCCCATGACTTGGCAACTGTATGGTTGCCAGGGATATCAGCTGCAGAAGCCATTACCAAATGCACAATTTCTATTATGAAACCAGTATTAAGAGGAAAACTTCCTAAGCTAGATTGACAGCCCTAAACTTAAGTTTCTGTAAGACAAATCCTTTACCAGTATGAGAGCCAAAAACTTGTCCTGGTATGAATTCTGGACAATTGATGAGCTGAGAAAAGTCCGTCCGTGGCAGACTGCATGGAGGAGGACCTGGAATTGGCCACTTCTCTGGATCAACCCTTTTTCTTATCCTCTGATCCACCGTTTCAACTTCTGTGCTGTCCTTCAGGGCCTGTAGGACAAACATATTACAACTTTAAAAAAAAAAAAAAAAAAAGGTACATATCCAGCACCTTCTTAGGTCTGGGGAAAACAATTAACTCTTTACATAGTAATTAATAAAGGAAATTCAAGCTTTTGTGCTTGTTTGCCAACATCACTCTATTTTTTTTTAGTACAGGTGTTGGTAACCTTTTCAGTCCAAGAATATCTACCCAAATTGTGTTTTCATTTCAAGTACCACTTCCTGCCACTTCCCAACATGCAACCTCTTTCTCGTGTGAGGGCACTAAACCCACCTTTTTCTAGCTCTCCTATTCACACTGCTACTTCCCCAAACTAAACCCCAACTCCATGTATTTTCTTCTTCATTCTAAACAGAGCTAAAAGACTGTACAGAATCGGCATGGTCGAGGTTGGAAGGGACCTCTTGAGATTGTCTAGCCCTCCTGCTGAAGCAGGGTCAACCATCTTCAGCAAGTTTTTGAGCCAGGAATGGAGACCCCACAACCTCTCTGGGCAACCTACACCAGTGTTCAACCAACCCACAATATGTTAAAAAATAAAAATAAAAACATAAATAAATAAAAGCAACAAGTATTTTCAAGTATTTTTCCAGTATTTTTGCAAGCATTTTTCCTTTCTGATGTTAACACGGAGAAAGATACAGGAAGTAAGACCCTTGTACTTCAAAGTAGTTGAAGTATAAAAAGATAATTTTCATTTCTCAGTCTAGGTCTCCACAAACGCTTGCAAATGTGTTGCCTATTTTAGATTTTACAAAAGAATGCTTCCAGTATTTCTTGGACTGGCTTATTTAAATGTGACTTAAGGTAACTACATAACAGCAAGGCACTCCTCCGATGAGCAACATGCCAGAAAGGCTCCTACCACACCTGAATGAGTCTGCTACAGGGCAGAAAAGCATCTCCCTGCAGCAGCATGCCAACAGCTGGCTCAGGGACCAGGCAATGCAGTTAATGACAGGGTCAGCAGGGAGTTGGCATTTATCTTATCAGAGTCGAGGGAAATAACACAATAGGAGCCAAACAGCAAGTGAATTGTGGAGAACAGTTTCCACTTTTTTTGCTTGCCAGCAGGGTTTACAATTTGGACAGCCTTGCTATTGAAAAAGTACCTCTGGACCTGAGGAAAATATTATTGCCACTGAAGGCATATAGCATAGTTCAGGAACACACTGTTAAAGTTACTTCAGCTTTGCAAAGTGTGTTATGATGTAATTTAGACTCATTCTAGCCAAAGAACAGACATCTGTAACAGCTGCCCCTCAACATCTCCTCCCCCCTTTTGTAGCTGAACTCCCAGAATGTTTATGAGCAGCAAAATTAAGCACTTCATGCAGCATTCTGCTCTCAATTTGAATGGGAACATGCAGAAATCCATACCAAAAAAAAATCCAAAACTTTTCCTTTTATAGCCTGTTTACAGGATCCTTGTCATTACAAGCAGAGAGGATTTCTTTTTAACTTCGTAGTGCTGAATTTAAACGGCAGTATAAAATTAAGCTAAGCAAATTCCTACGCACATACTTATCAATTATTTTACCTCCAAAATAAGCATAGCATTTGTAGTCAGAGCTTGCACCCGGTGGAAGCTAGCAATCAATGAAACAGGCAGAAATCCTTGTTGGTCCATCTTTCTCCTCAGAAAGAAGTCTCTTTCCAAGTTTTCTGTGCTGAAATAATACTCACTAGAGGAAAAAAAGAAAAGATGCAAATATGAACCTATTGTAAATTTAAAAAAAAAAAAAAATCCTAAAACAGTAACCTAGATATTCCTTATTAAAGTCTTCCACTAAAAATAGAGCATATTTTGTCACCAGCAAAATTGTTCTTTCAACAGGTATATTACTATAAGCAAAACTTACAGGAATAGCATGCACGCTCAACATCTTAAGAACAACTTTTGATCCAGTACTGCACACAGGGATATAAATCAAAGCCTCATTGCAACATTTGCATATATGAACTGCATAAGGAAAGACTATGCTCCATTTCTTTCACCCGTTCCCCTTTATTACTTACATGACCAGAAGGCAACAACATTCTCTTAGCCTCCATATATATGAAGGACAACTACTGCTTACAGTCAGGGCATAAGTTATTCCCATACAGCAGTGTCAGTGCACCTTCATCCTCAACTGTATCTTTTCTTTTCTCAGTTTCCAGTACATTAGAAGGTTTAATTTTCCTATCTGAGTGTTGAGGCACATATATACACTCTGAACCATTACTTCAAGCATGCTTGTGGGAAGACGAGAGAACAAAAATAGTAATTTTGTATTGTTCACGAAACTGCACCAAACAGCACAACAGTTCATGAAGAAAGGTAAAGTCTAAAAGAATAAAAGATACTTAGTGGGTAAGGAGAACAGGAACAATGACCATTAATGAATCTGACAATACCATAGAACAAGAGAGACAAGGGACAGAGAAATAGCAGAAACACATCATCTTAAAAAACAAAGTTGCTGTATGAAATGCTACAGTTGTCAAGACGTTTTATGCTTAGTGATGAGAAAAAGTAAAGAATTCAAATCATGATCTGACACAGAAAGCAAGGGAATGAGAAAACAACCTATGAAAAAATAATGGAAAAAAAAAATAATGACAACTAAGATCTAGGCCTTTCACAGGGTTTACAAATCATATCATAATTTAGCATACTACATCCAAGGAATAGTACTACTCATCAGGTTCAGGAAAAAGGAGGTAGTGAAATATTTAATGGAGAGATGAAGAACAATTAAAGTTCCGTGACTTAAAAACAGAGGTAGTGAAAAATAAAACAAGAGAGCATTAAAACACTGAGGGGGAAAAAAAAAAAAAAAAAAAGAAAAAAAAGAAAAACCACATGCAAATATAAAGTTAATTCTAATTCCAGCAAAGAATAAAATGCTAAGTGTCTCCACTGAAGTTGGGCTCAAGGCCAACCAAAAGGAGAGGACTGTGATGCCATCATTGACCCAAGGAGAAGCTTGATACCATTTCTTTTTAAAAGTTTTGGTAGCTACAGAAACTTGAAGCAAAAGCTGTCTATAAGAAACACTCAGCTCCAAGACCGAATGAATGCAAAACCCTTGAAGTTGGGCAATAAGATGTATGACAGATGAAAACTGCCATTAATTCATAGCAAACAGAGAAGAGAATAACACTTTCAGAGAATTAAGCTCTTACTCAGAACTAAACGAGTTGATCAGTGAAGCAACTGTGCACAAAAGTTTCTTTCAAGAATATTCTATTTACTGTTCTGAACTGCTATGTTTCTTTTCCCCTCCCAATCTAGAAGATAAACAAGTACAAAAGCCATATCAACGTTGTACTAATGTTACCTTTACAGGCATACAGTAAAGGTAAAATCTTGTATTGATTCACCTAGTTAAAAATTCCACAAGCAGAAATGGACAATGACTGAACTCGACTCAAACTGCCTCACTTGATGTCCATCATTCTAGAAAAAGGAATTTGAAAGAACATTAATCATAAACAAAGACAACGCACAAGTTTGCTTCAAGCAGAGGGAAAAATCTGAACACACATACACCCTCCAGCTTTGCTTTTCCTTCTAATTTTCCTCAGAATCCTTTTATTCTTGAATTGATGCATATTTGGATGCGCATCCAAACTTTTATTTATTTGCTTTTAAAAGAAGAGGACTTGAACAGAGATCTACTGTATATTGCAGACTGAGGAGTTGTTAGGCACTGAAATTTTTCAGGCTATTTCAGTCTATAATTAAAAGTTTTAATGATATTGTATATGTAGTATAAATATTCCTCTTGCACATCAAGCTGGTTCTTGGGACAAGCATAAACTTCCTGATAGGAGCATACTTCTTACAGTAATTAAAAATCAACTCAGCTGGACACAGTTTCTAACATTTTTCCCTATTAAGCAGGTAAACACTTCTAAAATTCAGCAATAAGCTACTGAAAACATTCTCACTTCTTTGATATATCCTCACTTATCTTGGACTCCATAAGGAACTCCAACACCTAACAATTCCGGGTAGCATTACTTTGTTATACTTCCTTCTTTGGCATAGTCACTTCAATATTTTAGAACTCAGTTACGAAAGACAGACCAAACCACCTCCATCGAGAGGCTAATAATATGCAACTGATGAATACAGTCAGCTTCCCATTGCTTTTGTAATACGAGAAATGGACAACACTTTTTTTTTTTTTTTTAAGGAGCATGAAAACAGTGAAGCTACACTCTAAACCTGCACAAGAATCTCTCTCTCTGTCACGAGAAGTTAACTCCATAACCAAAGTGTAGGTTTTAACCAGACAAGCAACCGATGGCTTTAGTTAGCCAGCCATGCCAAGTCTTTCATGGACACCTGCCAACCTCTTTTTGCTAAAATAAAACACAAATATAACCAGAAGTCAGATGTGACCAATGCTGTAACTGACATTTTTCTCAGCAGAGGGGGACATCATCATGTCCTACCTTAGAAGGTCTGGATTCTACACTGCATGCCCAGAAATCTGGCCAACAGTGGAGTGTCTGTGCTCCTCCCTCACTTGTCTGAGGACAGTGGAGGCCGATTATCCTGACATGGGGGTACATGTCCACTGTCAGGTCTCATAAGGGCCTGGCAGCAAGAGTAACAAAAAAGACTGCAATAGAAGCTTTGAAGTTGATAGCCACATGCCACATACTTTCTGCCCTTAAAGAGGCCTTTTTCTTCCTTTTTGCGTCAACTGTAACAAAAGAAGCAAGAATAAAATAAGCAAGTTGCTTTATGGGATACAAGGGCAATAAAAAACCACCACAAAGGCATCACAGAGAAATGCCGTTGCCAAGTACAGAAGATGAAATATCAGCCAGTGGTGGAAACTGTCTCTTTAAAATGAACTAGTGGTTTCCAGGCCCTTTTTGACATGTCTCCTGGTGATAATCAGTCTTCCAGATGGTTTCTCATTCCTAATGGTGTACACGAGAAAGTAAACATTTCAGATTATTGAAAAATCAAGTATCATTGCAAAACTGCTCTTTCAGTTGAATGTTTCAAGTGAAACACTCTGAGAACATAAAACTAACAAGACTTCTCAAAATGAAATTGAGAGCAAATAAGGGGAAATTCTAGCTACATCGCCCAAGAAGAGCTTTATAGGCAAACAGACCAACAGTACTCAAAAACACGAGCTCAGAGACATCGTAACTCAATTACATGACAACATAAAAATAGTGCTATTTACCATAAATCAAGAAGGTATATGAATTAGAGCACGCTACAGCACAAGATGCAAAACAGCTTCCTTAAAACTCCTCCCCGTCACTCAAGCTTTTCCACCCCGCTTGTGAGTAAGTTCTAACAGACACTGCTAACCATCAGATCAAAAAGAAATTGGAAAAGTCTTCATCTGCACCATTTTATGGATGATAACTCACTTCAAAGTGTTTAATCCTCATCTTAAATTGATCTCTAAAAATGTCTGTACTTTAAACAATCTACGTACATTTGACGTTTTATATATTCTTTGAGAAGCGTTTCATCCACAGAATACATCTGTACTCCTGTTCCATCATCGTAGTAATACATCATACTAGCACTAAGCTCAGGTTGAAATGCTTGGTCAGTTCTTTCACCATACAGTTCTTGATAACCAGTTGAGTAATATTCAACGTTCACTTCAAAATAAAGGAGAAAGGAGAAAAGATGAAAATTATTAAGGTCGGTACACAGACATCTTAAGACACAAACATGACACACAGCGCTACTTTGTGATTTGCTTCCAACACCTGATTTAAAACAAACAAAAAACCTACTCAAGCTACTTAACTAGATTAAGCTACAAAATATATGTTTCACAACCACTCTAACTTCACATGAAAGCATTAATATTATAAGCGTAGTTTTAAAATGTCTGCTAAGCATTTATTTCTTTGCATACTTCTAGGGTTTCCTCTGCCTCGTCCTCTTCCTCTGCCTCGTCCTCTTCCTCTGCCTCTGGAGAATCCTCGAACGCTGCCACCCTCACTTCTCACGCTGCACACTTCATCGTGATCATCTCTCCTTTCTCTATCACGACGCCAATCTTTGAAAGAAAAAAGCATAATACAACCATAATTAAATATCACGGTATAATCAAGTAGTCTGTGATTTATTCCTAGGTGTTAACACAAAACATTGCACTGAGAAGTGTCCCTCACTACCTTTTGGATGCTCAGAAAGGCTGAAGAAAATGACACTGCAGAATACACAACTGGCGTCAACACAGAGCTCCCAGCTTGTGCCCAGGCAACCCGCCAAGACTCAGCCATGCTGGCTGGAAGCAGAAGGTCAGATCTGAAGCTTCAAGGGTTAAAGAGGAAGGTTTGCAGAGCAGTGCCTAAGGGTGAGTGGGCAGGAGCTGCTAGCAATAAAGAGCAAATGAGCTTGTCTGGCAGTCAACCTCAAATGCTTCTGAAGCAACTGGACGCTCTCATGCCAGCTCAGGGATCACAATACCTCTGATGGGCATGGGATAGGAATGTGTGATCATGCAATTCTCCTTCCAGGCACGATAATGCACTCTGCTGCTGTGGACAACTCCCAGCACTTACGGCAAGCTACAAAGAGCTGCTAGCTCTTGATAATCCTGCTCTGGGGAGGATTTCCAAGGGGGAACCTCCCTTTTGTTCCCAGAAGCAGCCATCTGCCACTCCCCTGACTCAGCCTTTTTAACAGCAATCTTTATTCTCTACGCTTGCCCCCAGACAGAGCTTCTACCTTAAAGAATTTTTGGTTTTATGTTTTTATTAACACATGCAAATCTAAGATGGTTCTGTAATAATCAGTGTAAGTGTTTCATTAATAAATGCGTGGGTTTTGGCGGGGCAGTGGAAATAGAGAAGAAAGGAAGGAAAGCAAGCAGGTCCACGCAGACACCAGGCCTTGACTCCACTCACCACAGGACGGCTATAGTTCTCCTCACCTGACCTGGCTCATATGAGGAAGTGAAGCCCTCACACACACCCTCACATCCTTTCTTTTTTTCTTTCTAACAGTCTTTGGGACTTCTATCTTTATCCAGTCAACCTTGCTGTAAGTATATTTAAATTGTAATTGGCTAATCTTCCAGATTCAGGGGGAACCCACTGTCAGAAGAACAGCTGGGGACACAGACCCTATCTGATGAAATTGAGAGGTGCTAACTTGAACAATAAAATTGTATCTTTAGTCTTTTGTTATTAGGAATCCTATTTTACTAGTAACTATTTCTAAGGAAGCTTGCAACAACATACGTATGCTTGTACATTCAAGTTCCTCTATTTTATCTTCTGTCAAGTATGACTCTGAATTTAGGAATATCATAATCTGCATGTGCCTCTCATTGGGAATTTGGACCCCAGCCTCTGAGCTCACTACCCTCAACCTTGGAGATTCCAAATGTGGCACTGTTTGAAGTATTTTCCCAGATCAATTTCATTTTTGCATTGAGTGTCCCTGTGTCTCCTAGACGCGTGCAAAAGTCCTGCAAAACACTTTCAAGAGCTAACGCTGTATTTAAGCCTAAGCACTTTTTTTCCTTTGCTTTAATGCATATAGACAATGTTCCCAAAGAACGGGGGACATTTTATGTTCTCTCACACTGAAACTGATCTTAAATGACTAGAAACTTGAGACAGAATTTATGCTACAAGTTTCTGGTCATTTGACCATACAGTTCCTGAGAAATAATTGCTGGAGAAAAGCAATACACTAATAAAAATCCTCCCCCTGCCCCCTTGCATTCTTCAGACATCCGGATCACACCCTTGTATCAACGTTCCTAAAATGACTCCATAAACGAATCTCATCTCAATAGCGTCCAGCATTTATCGTGATAATGAGCAAAACATTAAATTATTAACGTACATTGTGATTCTAAACTTAATTGCAAATATACAAACCAAAGAATTAAGAGTGTGACTAAGATATCTGCCTTCTGATAAGCAATGTTCAGAACACCTGAAGATCAGAGGCAGTACCAGCTGTGATGCTTCATCCCCTCTGTTATGCTCATACAGCTTTTTGCAAGACCATGCTGAGAAATAGGTTGTGGAAGTGGTCCAACTTAAAGGAGAAAATGGCATCAGAAGAATTGCCAAAGCAGAATTCAAAGGGTAATTCAATAAGTAACTGCTCTGGCAGCAACAAGCTATTGGAACAGGAATAGAGCAGGACAGAACAGCCACATTATGAAAATATTATCAGACTTTCTGCATTGTGAAACTGTGGCCCAAGACTTAGTAGTTAGCCACAAGGATAAAAATATATGACACTGCACCAGCATATACTGTAAAAATGCTGTTTCCAAGCTCTTGTACTCAGCAGAGTCAATGACTGAGACATTGCAATTCTGATGAATATGCAAAGAGGTTTAAGAAATTAACAGTAAGTTTTAAACAAAACTTTCTAACTTAAAATTCAAACATCAAACTACACTGCAATTTATTTGTTTTTAAACATTATTGGCAAATATTAAGAGTAGGGGTTTTGTGTTTTTTGTTGATTTGTTTAAGTACTAGCAAAGTCAAGTTTCAACATAAGCTGCAAATCTAACACCTACTCTCGTGATATTATCCATCAGAGAGGGAAAAAAAAGAGCAGCATAGCACTTCCAATGTGTCTCACTCCCTCATTTGCTACAAACCAAAGAGATTGAAAACTACTTACTTCTTGTCTCATTCCGTCTGTTGTTATGAGGTATTAACTTGTTTGTTTCCAGCTGAGATCTTGAGCTACTTCGAGAGCCTGGTCTTTCTTGACTATCTGACCGTACATCATCCAAGTGAAGTGGCAGCCATTTCTGCTTGTTACCTTGAAAAGTTAATATTTTAGTCTTAGTTATAGTACTGATTAAAGTTTCAGGTCCTGTTCCAGATCCTATATAATTCTTCTTGTAAAACTATTAATAACAGTTAATTTCAATGTTTAAGAAATAGGAAAAGCATTGTATTTTTAGTATATAATGACTAAAAATAATAAATGCAGTAAACAACTTCTCAAGCTGAAAGGTAAACTTACTTTAAGCAAAGAAAATGAAAGTGAGTTTATATTTTATTAACAAACTTTTAGATGTAAGCTCCATTACCAAGAATTTACAGCTACAAGTACGACTAAGCATCAAATACACATACAATAAATTCATGACTGTATAATTTCACAATTTGCATATGAAACATAAGGTAAAAATTAGCGTATCAAGTTAAGCACTGAAATAAAGATTTCAATCACCAACCTAAGCACTGAAATAAAGATTTCAATCACCAACTGTAAAAATTTTCCTGAGAATTTAGCTGTGGCTCAGTATTTTTACATCAAGATATTCCGATTAAATTCATGAATAGGCATCAAAAATGATTAGCAAAACCATATTTTTTTGAAGGCTGGCCTAAAGTATCCACTAACCATTTATTTAGTGATAATATTTGCTGTTCTACACTTGATTGGTATCATGGCTTCATATCTTTGTAGCCAGGAAACATAAGCAAACACATAACATGCATAATCCACACTGGGGAAAAACACGGTTTGTACTTGTGGAATGCTTTGCTTTAAATTTTCACATAGACTGAAATAATTAAAAGCACTATAGCATTTTTTTTTAAATACATACTTTGCGAGATTAACAAATCTAATCAACAAAGGTATTTAGGATCTGAAAATATTCCAGCAGGGAGTCAAGAAATAAAGCATCTGATGGCAGAAATATACAACTACCTCAGTTCTGTCCTTGGCCCCACTCAAGTTTACTGACCAAGACAAACTGAGGTTTGTTTCTTATTTTTTATGCAGTAGATTGGATCAAGGGGAAATGACTAACCTGGTTTAATTCTCCAGCAATCTTTTCTAATAGCAAAATATGAAAATTAAAGTAAGATGCATAGTATGCATATGCATACATACATGTACATAAATGTATGAAGTTATACGAACACAGTTCTGTCTACTCAGTAGATAAAGATGTGAGACACCATAATGGAATGAGAACATGGTATTCTGGAGATTCTCTGTCAGAGCTTCTCACATCTCTAAGAGATGAACTGAACCCAGAATTACTACTTAACTAAACAGAACACTCCAAAACCTGAAAAAGAAGGCTTGTTTTAAGCTTCCTAACATATATATAACACAATATAACCTGTTATCACCTGGAAATTGAAAAACAAAGTTTCAAGTCATTAAACTAGAATTAATGTAACTGTATCAAAGATGAATTATTGCTTTACATGTAGCACCTAGACCAACCTTTTTTCCTTTGATTATTAGTTTGACTTTCATCTTCGCTGATGTTATCTCCTGGAACTTCTGTCTTTGCCTCCAGGTTGTCCTTGGTTCCATTATTGCCTTTTTGATCAGATTTCTCCTCCTTGTCTTTTCTATTTGTTGGCTTCTTGTTGTGACTTACAGTCTTACACTGCAAAAGATACTGGTAATTATTTCTGACAGTACAGCTACCAATAGCAAAACATGCAAGTTTCCTTTACGTATTGAAATTCCTTTACTATTAGCTGTTCCCAATATCTTCAGGAGGGTGAGTTTTAACAACGGTGTTTTGCAGAGTCTCATTTTACATAGCTGTATTTTCTGCTAGTCTGGAAAGACTATAAACAAGAATTTAGATGGATAGAAGTATTGTTTTGGTTTTTAAACTGAAGATGTAGAATTGTGGAACGCACAACAATCATGTTTCCCTGCCTCAAAACTGACATTCATCCCATGGGAAAGAAACACTACTTTACTAGTACCTACTGTTCAGACTGATTATCTTTAAAAAGCTGTTCTTACAGAATATTGAATGTATTGCCTATGTGACCTTCTGATTTACCAATCCCAAAAGCATGCCAAGTGTCCATGTAAACTGTAAGGAGCCACGGTTCTTAGAATCATGGAATCGTTCAGGTTGGAAAAGACCTCTGAGATCATCTAGTCCAACCCCTGACTTAGTACTAAAGTCCACCACTAATCCATGCTGAATTCTACATCTACATGTTTCTTGAAGACCTCCAGGGATGGTGACTCAACCACTTTATAGTTGACACTGGGCAACCTATTCCAATGTCACACAAACCTTCCAGTAAAAAAATAAAAAATAAAAATCTCCTAATATCCAACCTAAGCTTCTTAACTCTGCTGATTATGTTTCACGAAATCAGAACATAAACCAAAGACCAGAGGATGCGGAAGTGTATGACTAGTTCTTTTTCTCCACATCAGAATACGCCATTTACTGGGACCTGTTTGCCTCTGAATAGTGCCAGCATACTGCAGATCATCACTTCTTGGAAATCCCATAAAATAGCAGGTTTCAAAGAAGGCAAAATAAACAGCCTTTCAGCAAATAGTGTAAAACTTCATTTTTGCAGAAAACAGCAAAATTAAACTTCACAAACATTTTTGCCAAACAAAAAGAATTCTCTTATGTTGTGGAGACTGCTTTGAACTTGCTGGAATACATATAGTAGATACTGCGGTACTATCCCATATCCCGCAATTAATTTGACTACAAAACCTTCCCTTAGACAAATCAACTGAGATTAAGTACAAAATAAACGTTACTTGATTTAACAGACCCTACATGAATTTCTGTGATTAAATTCTCACACATCCAAGTCAGCAAAAGGTTAATTAACATCTATGCAATACAATCTAGACCATCTGGTAAAGCAAAAAATCATTAAAAATACTCTTAAAGCAGACTATTTCAGAAAATATCATATAAGTATATTCTTTTGCAATGTGATTAATGTATTGATCTCATCCACTTTGGTTAGTACTGTGCAGATGTTATTTATCATATCAAAATTAAACACAACCAAGTAGACATTAAAGCACTGTGGTATTACAGACAGCATGAAGACATGGGTACATGTTTTTCTAAGTCACCAAATTAAATATCTCCCACCCTTAAAAAAAAAAAAAAAAAAAAAAAAAAAAAAAAGCTAAAATAAGCATATTCTAGACTTGGTCATAAATCAACATTAGCATTTAAAAATATTATTACAAGGATATAAAATGTAATTCTTTCAATGCTACTCAGTCCGTCAGAGCTAGGCTTGGTAGATCCTCTCCTTCTGTGAGGACCGGAATATTACCAGTAGAGAATATAACGTATCCTTTATGATATTGATCACCCACTGTCTTCCTGTGAGCAGTGGCAGTTAAAACATCTCAACAATTGACAGGAATATTGGTGATGGAAGAGCTTACAAATACTAAAGAAAAATCAATTTGAGGCTCTTACACAAATCCTAAACCTCCATGGGGTACACACACTACAATATTTTAACTGGCATTTCAGCAACCAAATGACTGTTAATTTATTCGAATCTAATCTATTCAGATTTTGAAGATTCTTCTAACAGTTTCAAAGATCTTCTCTGAGATCCTGTAGAACAAGATACCAGAAGCAGCAAATTCTACCTAGAAGAAAATGTACTGCTGTGACAAATCTACAGATATCTAGAATTTTGACCTGCCACATGAAATGCCTTATTAGACACCTGTGGATGTTTTGTTGCTGATACGACAACAAGGTGTAACTTACTCAACCGAGGGAGAGAGAAGATGTTAGATACTAAGCCCACAGGACAAATGAACAAATCTTCTGGTTTCCCTCACCAAGAAAACAGTCTAGCATCACAAGGATGATGCTAGAACTAAAGCAAAGACCAAAAATGGTACCACATAGCTTAGAATAATCTATACTTCATTGTTTCAAATAATACAGCATAAAAGAGATCTAAGATATGTTATATACTTACCACTTGAGATAAAAGTAAAAATTTGATAGAATTGATGCTAAGGACAGTCAACAGGAAAATATATCCTTACTCCATCCCCACTCCTCTGATAACTCCCAAGGCAACTTTGCACAAAGCATGCCAGGCACAAGGGAACACACCATCTACACAGTCCCAAAGAATACATACTGGCCTTCTTTCTTGTCTGTTCACAAACTTCCAAAGGAGAGGAAAATGGATATAGAAGCTTGAAAATGGTGGAGTAAATACGGCACCATTTTTATTTACATGTGTACACACACCAGTTAAGCTAAGAAGAATGTGTGTGTGCATGAGCTTGTGAAGGATTCAGAAATTCTCATACCAATACAGAGTCAAGCACAGACCAGAATTATTGACAACACTTCTGCTGAAGCCTGAGAACACCCAAAGTACATTCTGAGGGAAATAATATTAATCACAGCAGCCAACATGATTTTTAATAAAACAATAACGGGGATAACAAAGAAAACTTACTTCATTATTTGCTATTTCACTTGGTGTTGGCCAGTTTGTGATATCACCAAAGTCACCAGTCTGCAAAGACAATACACAGGTTATACTACTTCTTCACTTTATTCCTTTTTAACACATGGAAGATGTCTGTCATAAGTCAGATGGCAAGACTATACCTTTGAACAAAACTGCCAGAAACAGCAATTCTTAAAAAACTGAGAAATACAGCAGAAAACAAGCAGCTTTTTAAAACAGAATATGTTCAACTGTAGAAACAACCAATCATTGCAGTTACATTCAGATCACGGTACAACACATCTTACCTATCTCGTACTAACAACTGTCTAACAAATGCCTTCATTAAGAATGTATTAAGTGGGCATGGCCAAATACAGATGCCCAGCGAGCAAAGCTTTCTTCATTCTATTATTAAAACAAACTAACAGAGATTAAGATTTAAGTACACAGAAAACAATGTTCAGATTAAATGTTGTCTTATACACACCTCCCTACACAATTTAAAGGCATCTACCACTTTACAAGCTTTTTAGCTTTTGGAAGACCTTTGAACACTGTGTTTTCACAGTCTAAGAAAGCGTAACTGTATTTTTTCTTATTTTTTCAGTAGAAGGGTTCAATGTCTCCCGTTACAATGAATTTGTAACAGACCATAAAGCATAATACACAGATAGGATTTCTGATACCAACCTATCATCTCTTGTGCTCAAGTGGTGTTGTTTCACTGAAGGCACTTCCATTTCATATAATCCCATCACCTTTTTTTCTAAAACAAGAGTGCCTTTCTGTATCCCCTTGAATATGTACCACTTCAGCTTTCCTTCTAATTTTAAATTTCCTGTCCTTTTCTGACTTTACTCTGTCTTCAAAATTAACCAAGGCAGAACATAACACTTATGGTTGTAACTTCAAAACACCTTGCCTTTTTTTTTTTTTTTTTTTTAAGTAATAATAGCCATTTATCACAGTGAATATTTACAACCAGAGATACTTCTCTGAAATTATTTCATTTTCCTACCATATTATCAGCAGAACTAAATGCCAGTTAAGATAAACAGGTTAGATTAACTGCAACTTCTAAAACAACCAGTCCAATAACTCAAAGCTAAACGTTCTTCTTCCAAATACACACCTTGCTGTATTTCCTTGTCCTGGGTTTTGCTGCCTTTATAACTTTCGTGGAATTTTCTAGTTCTGAAAAGGAAGAAAAATATTTTCAGGTGAAGAATTAGGTTGCGCTTAAAAGCATACAGCATACCTTAACAGCTTGCAAATACCTGGTATGCTAAACGAACTTTTATTTTTTTTCTTGGTGGTTTTGGTATTGAAGCCAATGATCATTCATGAACATAATTATTGCAAGAATATTTCCATAAAATAGTACATGACATTGAAAAACTCACACTCAGAAGTGTAACTAATCCTGAAAAACATGTGTATAGAATATAGTGTAGCACAGTATTTAAGCATTTCTTGAACTATAATGCCAAGATTGTCTCAAAACACTGTTATTTTAACCTAAGTATTAGCAAAGAAAGTGATGCCCAAAACATAAAAAAATACCCTATTAGAGGGTAAATTTAGAACACGATTCATTTATGAAATCTACCATTATGTGAGCATGAAAAAATCTAGAAGCAATTACGTATTGACGAATTCTTAGCAATTTCCATTTATTAGCAAACAGGCAAATGCTAAAGAATTTAGCCATATTGCTCATAATCAAGTCAAAGGAATGGAAAACATTAAAAGGAAAAATGGTAAAAAAAAAAAAAAAAAAGACTATAAAAATACATTAAAGATAATACATTTTAATGCTTAGATTCCACAAGCTACGAGAACTGTTTACAACAAAATACAAGCAATTGCAAGAAAGTTTATACTTGCACATTTTCAGAACCTTCCTGAGCCAAGACCTAAACTTCATAATAGTGATTCTCCTCCTGAACAGAGCTGCCTTTAATTCAACCTGTAGTATCCATAAGGATTTAACTTAATGCTTGCTAAGAACTCTCTCACACACATATCAACACTACTGGGCCTAATTAGCTAGGACCAGTGAGTTACATTTGCAAAAAAAAAGTCTAAATGCACTATATCCTTTAATGCACGTGCAATTTTCCATTCTGTATGCAAATCCAGTTTTCTTATTTTTCTACCCATTTAATTATGTTCCAACTTTTGCTGGGAATTCAGGGAAAAAACAGTAACTTTTCTCAGGTAACTTTTCTTGGGAGATTAATTCAGACAGATGAAACCACTGTTCAGTTTCTCCCACGACAGTAAGAACAGAACTAGGCACATTTTCCAATAGAGAAGTGGTTACATCCTTTCCTTGAAAAGTCTTATTCAGTCTTTTACCAAAAGCCAAGCTTGTAACACTGAGCATGACTGAAATCGCTAGGGGATTATTATTTCATAGGAAGATAACATCACCTCCTTAACCCTTATCTCTCTCGCATCCAGCGACTTCACTCATCTTCCTTATCGCAGCTTCACACTGGGAACCCCACCCTCATGCCCCACAGTGACTCTGAAAACTCGCTCAGTCCTCTTCCTGGAATATGCCGTGAGTCCTATAAACACAAGTTCACGTCTGCTCCATGCGGCACTCTCAACTCTGTTACTACAGCTAGGTACAACTCACCTGAATCCAGCGTATCGCAGCACCCTGATCAATGGGAGAGTTTTGCCCCATTTGTCACTGGCAGTTTCCCCACACCAAATGGACCCCTAAAGATTTGCTTTTTAAAACAGAGACAAAACAATTCCCCCAAATGCTTCTTGCTTGTTTCCCAATCTCAACTGACTTTAGATGGAGAGCTTCCAGTTTTCTAGACACACAGTGACTGTATCATCCTAATTCTAACTTATCACTCACTAGTAAACTAAGTGCCACTATAAAATAAGGCAAAACAGCTGTAGTCATGGAGCATCATGGAAATTTCTCTCTCTACTGTTCGATTACCTTCCTGAAGCTCTTTTTCCATCTCACAGCAGTTTTACTTAAATTGCTACTGAAGGACTGCTCTGCCAGAAGTTCTACTCCGTGTGTCACGAGGGTGTAGCAAGGAATTAAAAAAGACAACTCAACATCAATGCGCTATCTTAGTCAGGAGATATTATTCCAGACAGCAGCAGAGGCTATCTGAACCAAGCAGAATGAGACCCAACTTGTTTTTCAATAATCTCTCTTATCTAAGTCAAGGATGTAGTAACCTAAGACTTACAAGATGCATTTGCACGCTCAGTGAAAAGAAAATTACTATGAAGCAACAACACCATCAGGCTGACAGTGCCCTTTCCGAGCGCTGATCCCGCCACACGCCAGACTTCCCTAACAAGCAGCTCCTCAAAGTTTCTGGCCTTCCGTAAGAGTCATGTTCAAATCCAAGATTAACTGACCTTTCCTGACTGGCTTTCTGGCGCTTGTCACGTGGGAGTTGGATTTTAGTGCGAAGTACGAAAGGGGAGATAAGGGGTCAGAGGGAAGAAGGGTGAGAGTAAAAGAATAAAACACCACATCATTTAAAGGTTTCCTCCCTGATAAAGTTTGTTATGACAGAGACTACAGCCACTGTGCAGGCAAACCTTACTCTAGAGTGCACTTAAATAAAAGCTCCATGCCTAACATTAGCCCGGCCTTCGGTTTCAGCATCACATAGCAGTGCTGAAGAGCAGAAACAGGATCTTCAGCTTATTGCCACAGCACAATCCAACAAGCCCCTGTAAATAAACTATTTCACTTGCTGTTAGCTGCAGCCTAACTGTATTTAAATGGTTTATTCGGTCATAGGAGACAAGGTAACTAGCTCAGGAAGAGCAAGCTGTGCTGATGAAAGGATTCAGCTGTCTTCAACTACTTCACTTGCTGGGTTTTAGCTGAACTTTGAAGGGGTGGGGGAAAAGAAAACAAAACAAAACAAAAAATCAAGGATGAGCAAGTTTAATTGCTTGTGATCACCCTTCAATCACTGAACTCCAGTGAAGATGCCATACACACGAAAACCGAAATCACCTTTCAAAGCCATTTTCTCATAGTGGTTCTTCCAAGTCTCTTAACACACCACACCCTAACACAAGATATATTCTGCAAAAAGACATGGATATGCAAACATGCCAACCGCAGTATTTCAGTTATTATGCAGCTATTAAAAATGAAAGATGAATCTATCTAGGAACCACCAAAAAGTCAGCAATCCTCAAGCAGCAGAAACAGGAAGGTGGGACTGAATGCTGTGCAGAGATGGAGAAGCAAAGTTTGCACATAACGATGCATCACCAAAGTCCTGCCCAGCACAAGACAAATTACTTTTTCAGTAATACTGCTTCAGAGTACTCCATTCAATACTTCATTTCAAAACGGATGTTTTCAAGTTCTGGAAATAACCAGTCAGATTTTTTTTTTTCTGATGGGAGAACAGGGGAGATACTGCCAACTTTTTCTGAAAGTGATGCCTCCTATAATAAAAGGTACAACACATCCCAATTTTGATACAAACATGTTTTGTGATTTCTAGACAACTTTCAAGTGTTACTTTTACTTAGCACGTGCATTCTCCTCAGCAAAGGAACACCCTATCATAAACACCAGAAAACCTTCAGGAGGCGGGTGAGGTGGTGCAATCAAGAAGCAGAATGGCTCTTCAAAATTTGAGTGGAACTTGTTTGTTGAAGTTGTAGAACATTTTCCACCCAGTTGTATTCCGGTTTATAGACAAGGTAGCTATGCTTCAATCTGTTACTTTAACAAACAAATATAACAGTCTTGCAAATATGACAACACAATCCCTTGGAGTACAGGACAGTTTAAATCTAGAGCATGGATTTATGAGAAATAAAAAAAAAAAAAAGCAACCTATGCTAACATCCTTTCCTACAATAGTTGACTTCTTTGCACAATTTGAACAACTAACCAAGGTAGAGAACTATTTCAGCAGCAGGCTTCCACATGTTTATAATAAGAAACTTTTCCAATGGAACAAGCACTGAACAATCAATAGGAAAAAAAAAGTCCCCAACACATGACTGATTAATCATTACACTCTTTATTTTTCTTGTGCTTTGCTTCTAATCCTATTTTGTTCTTAGCTTCTTCATAGAAAGCTGCAACCTGTGGCTCAATTTCTACAAAAGGTTTTGTGGTCAAAAAGGAGCACGTGCTAGAGCACAGCAAGCCAGGGTCACGTCTGGGACTCTGGGCAGCAAGATGTATTTCTCTCTCCTAACAGATTTCCAGTTCAGAAACCAGAAAATCTTCCATACAAACTTCCATATTCTGTTTTCTGTACACTGCTATAGGTCTATAAAAACAGCCCATTTGGAAAGAGAATGCCTTTAATCCCTTCAGGCTTGGGACAGCAGTCAAAGTTGTGCCTTTTTACAATTTTTAAAATAATAAAAAAGTTACTAAACAAACACACAGGGAATTCCTGACAACTACCGATGTGCCTGCATTAGATACACCAAAAATTTGATAACCAGATCATTTACCAATTTACCAATCATTTACCAATTTACTAATCAAAATTTTAAACTCGTTATTCCTAATAATACAGTACACCTCCACTAAACTGTGCTTTTACAACCCATTTATTAATAGTGAAGCAAATCCAGTTACTCAACAGCACCACACTGAACTTCTGGAACCAAAATCCCAGCCAGACGAAGGGTGCTCTCTGATGTCCCGAAATCAGCGCAGTGAGGAAGGCCAAACTGAGCACGATGTAAGAGACTGGAACATGCGGCTACTTTGACTGGCTGCATCAGAGCACAGTGGGAACCACAGCTACTTTCACTGCTCAAAACCACAGGTATGTATTTTGCTTCATGAAATACTTTCATAAGTTTCACGACCCATTTTTGAATAATTGTCTAATGCCTCATTAGAGGCTAACATCAGCTACACAAATCACATGAAGGCTAAAGAACTTGTCCTTTGGGGTCCTGCTTGCAAAGGGCGCCCTTGAAAGGGCGGCATTTCATCAAAGAGGTGGGAGAACTTTTGAGTGAAATTATTTCACCAACTCCATGCTGTACACGCATGAAGGAAAGGTAACTGACTTCTGCCAAAGGCCAGCTCTGAGGGCTGGCTGAGGTAAAACAAGACTCAAAGGGAAGATGAGGAAAACAGGAATAATTGTGGGTTGTTACAGGGCTTTGGTAGGGACATATTTCCCTGGCTCCATTTAAAACACAACTTATCTTGTTACCTTGTAAAAAAATGATTATCTACAAGATTACATAGGACTCCTTCCTCGCAACCATTCCTCTCTTCATTGTCAAGTTTCAACTTGAAGAAGTGAAGACTCAGAGAAATATACGAAGCTCAACATACAGGGGAAGGTGGGGAAGGAAGGCAGGCTGCAAGGGCTGCCTTTAATCATCTGACAGCCATTGCTGAAGCTAGCTGCCTGTGTTCAAGGTCTCCAGGATAAGACAGAAGCCTATTAATTTCACTAGCAATTGCATGCTGCTACCAGACTTTCTCCATGAATTAAATGGAGACTGGTGGAAGCAGCCGTGTAATTCTGAAATGACTCTGTTTAGGAGTTTAATAAAGGGCTTATCCCAAAACACAGAACCGTGTCAACAAACTCACCATAAAAAAAAAAAAATCAAGTATGTTTACACGAGGTGTTTGGTTTGCTGTGACGTTATCAAAACCTACTTACACAGCCGAGACCAAAAAATAAAAGGTGGCAGTAACAATGCTTGGACAGAATTCTTTCGGTGAGGAAGGACTTTAAGCTTTTACCAATACTTTTTGCTTTCAGGTGACTTTAGCAGCTGGTGTCACAAGGAAGAGGCAGCTCTGCCCTGGTACAGGTGGCTGTCGCAGCGTATCGGCAGTCTGAAGGGGACTGACTGGAAGCGACCTTCCCAGGAGCGCAGCTATCACCAAGCACACTGTGCTTGCATGTGTCAGTAAAGTTTCAACAAATTAAGCCAAGATCAACAAGTCGAACAGGATTCGGTCGCTACTTTGATGTGAGATTCTTTCCCATTTTATTACCCCCTTTATGGACAGTTTTACATTCCATCCCAGTAGTATTTCTGCTCATCTACTTATTATTTCACATGACTAATTTCCATACTACTACGCTCATAAGGGCCTAACGCGACTGATTTTGCTTTGCCAACGTGCAATTAGTTGCTTGAAAATACGTCTCCTGCTGGAGGTGGAGGCACGTGGTCATTCCTGCCCTCCAACAGCCAGGACAGATCGGCTGCTTATTCTCCCCTGAGGAGCGAACATTTGGCTGAACCAAAATGTACAGCTCCATGTGTCTTTTTCACCGATGCCATTACCAGCACCTTTACAACCAACAGCCACTCCTAAATTTGCTAAATTATACACTTGCCACTGAAAAATGTATTCCAGTGCAACTGCTCAATTAGGTGTTAATTTCATAAACAGCAAGCACAACTTTTGTACACTTGAAAACTAATTAAATCTCTCTGAAAATAAGCATATAGTGTACACAGCATATAAACTCACTGCTGCTCCCTTCTTCTTTCTTCAATAATTATTTTTGTGTTTTGTCTTAAATTGGGTAGTAAACTCTGCAGAAAAAGCAGCGTCTTCAGCTGAGGCCTGAGCAGGACCACAAGGTGTTAATATAACAAAAAAAGCTTCTGGTGTATTATTATTGTTACTGCCCCAGCAACCCAAAGGAGTGACAAGCTCTCTTTCATGTATGGACAAGACTGCAAGCTGCTGCCCGGCAAGCTGGATTGTAGAAGCTACGCGTAAGTCGGTATTTATGAGCGCGTCAGTACACACAAACAAAACAGTCAAGATGATAAAGGTGACTGTACGTGTTGCCAAAAGGTTTGATCTTCGGCTAAATAAAGAACCTGTGGTCTGGAGAACCCTTTTGTCTGCTTGCATGATCTGCATACTTGAAACCATAAAAGGCCATACTTGTCTTTGTGAAGGAAGCACACAGTTAATTTAAGGATAAAAGCGACTGTCGGAACACAGGAAGGTTTGTCAGGTGCCTTCAGGAGCAAGTGCAGAGACCGAGATTCTCGGGAAACACATGCTGAAGTATGGGTTTTGAGGTTGCCGGCTTGCTTCTAGCCAAGAACAATACTCCAAGAAGCTGCTAACTTCGAGGAACGCTGCAGTGGCCTAAGCACAGAGCCCGGCAATTTCAAGTCAGGTCTGCGATCTGCCTGCTTAGTCGGTACGGAGCCTCTCAAGCAGCTTTACCTCACATGTGGCGGTGATTAAAGGCCACCAGAAAATTACACCCTGGCTACCCTCGCTCCGCATAAGCGCTTTGAATCCTCAGCGCCAGCAAAGTCCCTCCATGTGCTGCCGCGCCGAGCCTCCGCAACCCGCACCGCGTGAAAAGCGAAACCCAGCGGCGGACCCAGCAGAGGGGCTGCACGGTAGAGAAAAAACACGCAGAGAAAGCACAGAACCAAAGCGCACAAGGCGAGGGACCCCGCAGGACCCCGCAGAGCTCCCAGGAGCCAGCCCGGCCGCACGGGGCCGCCGCTCGGCAGCTGCCCGTTGCCCGCCCCGCGGCCTGCGGCAACCGCTCGCTCCCTCCCTCCCTCCCGGCCCGGCCCTGCCGGGCGAGCAGCAGCCGGGGCAGGCGAGCAGGGCCCCGGGGCCGCCCCGCCGCTCGCAGGGCGCCGCACCTGGGTCCCGCAGCCCGGCGGTCTCGGCCGTGTCCGTGTCCCCGCCGTCCCGCGCCGCCCTGCGCCTCGTCCACGCGTTCTCCTTGGGCGCCGGGGCTTCCACCGCCGCCGCCCGCCGCCTCTCGGCCGCCTCCGGCTCGGGCTCGGGCTGCCGCCAGTCGCCGCTCTGCTCCGCGGCCTCCCCGCGCTCGCTCTCCGCGGGGCCGGGCCGGCTCCGTGCTCCCCAGCCGCGGCGCTGGGCGGGCGCGGCGGAGACGTGCGCGGCGGCCATGCCCTGCCCGGCCCGGCTGCGGGGGGCGGCCCGCGGGGGAAGGCTGCGGGGCAGCCGCGGGGAAGCCGAGGCGGGGGAGCCGGCCCCTGCCCGCCCCTGGCCGCCGCCCGGCTCCGCCTCCGTGCTGCGATCCCCGCCCCGCGCCCTCGGCCCCGCTCCGCTCCGCTCCGCTCCGCGCACGGGGCGACCGCCCCCCGCCGCCGGCACCCGCGGGGCAGCAGCGGGCGGGCGGGCGGAGCGCTGCCGGCCCCGCCGCGGGGGGGACGCGGGAGGAAGGGGCGGGGCGCCGTGACCTCACAGCGCCCGTTGCCCCCCCCCAGCTCGGAACAACGCGGCCCGGCCCGGCCCGGCCCCGCCAGGCGCTGAGGGGGCAGAGCGCGGCCGGGGCACCGCCGCCACAAACCTCCCTCACAGCGCCACGGCCACCTCAGCACGTGGCTAAAGACGCTTGTGTAAAACGTGGCGGGGAGGTTGTGAAGCAGTGGCCCTAAAAATACCCGGGGTTTGGTGTCGGCGAACCCGATTTTCTCAAAACACACTATTCTCTGCTTTAACGACACTGGACAGAGTTTAGACAATCCACAATAACTAAGGCTATTAAGCTAAAATACTGGTAATAAGGGAGACTCATAAACAGAAAAAAAAATGACAACTGCTTCTAAGCACTTCTTGTACAACAGGTGATGACAAATTACTCTTTCTTCCTTTTTTAATTTACACCAAGAAAAAAGGTAGCATGACTAAGATTAAAGCAAGTTTTCGGGCTCTTAGAAGCATTCTTCTCCACCACTAAGAACTGCATTGATTCAGGTGCAATAAATGCACGAGTTGAGGACACACCATCAGCATGTCACAACAACAACGTACTTGAAGCAAGGCAAGAATGCTTAATGAAGTTTTGCTCAGGAAAAAAGAAGGGCACTGCTTACACCCCCCTACACCTACGCTCCTGAAAACAGGTGTTCTCAGTCATGTTATCTGCTCAAAACACTGTCCCCATCTGTTATTCGGTGTCCCAAACTCAGAGGGTATGCAGAGGCAATGAAGAGTTGTTAGAGTGGTGTGAACGTGCAGAGGCCGTACCTAGTCAGTGGCGAGAAGGGCATTACCCATCCTGTTTTCTTTTCCTCACACCAGGGCTAGAAGAGAAGGCAGCAGGACTGTAGGCCAGCCAGGACTTTAGGAACACCCCGACACTGCAGTACAGGGATCTGAAAAGACCAGGGAAAAAGCAGGAAAGTGATTAAGAATTACCTATATGAGTAAAGGCAGCCAGTAACATGGCGGCTTGACAGGAGTTTGCAAGTACTTTTTTTTGCTAACTCTGTGGTGAAAGAGGACTTGCTGTATACTTAATTGTATGCAAGTATACAAAAGTCTGTGAAGAACGTTGCAAGTTGCCTAAGACTCACCCCTACCTCTTGGTCTAGTTGTTACCATTCCTCTTGTTACTTTTTAGCACACTATTTCAAACATTTATTCTTTGTAAGAGAGGCTCATTTACCCTGCACAAAACCAAGAATACCGATTTCATGCTTTAAAGGCTATGCTTTCTGTCACGTAGAAGCATCCGAGCACTTCAGCAAACACTGCAAATTACAGAGTTGCATAACATTATAGCATAATATAACAGCGTTTTACTCATGTAACACTTGTGCATGAGGAATTACATGCCCACGGACTGTACAAACCTTCTTTCAATACTGTATAACTTATCATTACAGCCAAGCTGACACAGAACCTGACACTTTAAGATAAAGAAACTTCCCTGCCCAACCAACTGTAATTATGATCAACATTAAAAAAAAAAAGTGACACATGACAGAAACAATTAAAAATATACATGAAAAATATTTACTGCCTCAAAGTGTTAGCAGCTACTAAGTAAAAATATCAGTTCAAAGATCATCACTTTATAATAAAACTATCTAAAGAGTATCTATATGCATTTATATGACGTGCCAGTAAGGAAAGCAGCAAGACCATTACTTCATGCAATTGTGCCTTTTTGCAATGTGAAGATGTAGTTGACTTAAGATTAACACAACACAAATGATCTATCCTCACTAAAAGAAAAGCTGAGTGGTCACAATTCAGGGGGGTATTTTTGGACATGGGAAAAACATTACAAAAAGCTCCACCTGACAATCGTTAGACACAGTCCACTCAAGACCATGATCAGCAGAGGTGCCAGGAAAGAAATGTGCAGACACTTTAAAAAAAAAAAAAAAATAACTGTGTCACTCGTTGATAACACACCAGACCTAACTTTCACTCTGCCCAGAACCTTTCAGAGGCAAAGCCTACTACCCACTGCATTTTTCCTACTCATGTGTTGTCAATCTTAGTATGCAGAAGGGTTACCAGAGCCTTTGCTTTTCAGACAGAAATAACTGCAATAAAATTGATTGCATCTTGGTTGCTGGGTACAACCGGCAGGCTTCTGTTACATTGGCTGCTCCAGTTCCAGAGAGCGAGCCACAACAATTTTCTGAGGCTTTTTTTTTTCTTTGTATATAAACAACACCAAGACTCAAAGATGCACATGCCAGTAACATTTACAGCTATCTGTTCAAAGCAGCCTTTCAATTCATGTGAGATATTCCCATCTGTATGGCAGACTGCTGCAGATGATGAAATAAACTCCTTTTCTCCCTACAGCAACACTCCAAAAGCCTAACACAGCCTTCCTCCCACACAGATAGAATAACCATCAACAATTCCTGCTGGACTATTCTACAATATGCTCTGAGCTTGTTGTAAGACAACACACCCTACTCTGAAATACAGCAGCAAGCAGGAAAACGTTAGACTGATTTTTTTACCCTCTGAAGTAGAGGTATAAGTAAGTATAAGTAAGCCTGGGAAATTCTAGCTCAGTGAAGCCACTGGGAAGTCTAATATTAGAATCACAACGGTATCTTAATTAGCTGATACAAGCTTAATGTAGAATAACATGAAAGCAGTATCATTGTTTATTATGTGAAGCCTTTATCTTGTACTGTAGATTAACTACTCTTCTTGTGCTACAGTGCTAGTAGGAATATAAAGGATTAGAGGATGACAATGAGAAGCATTTTGAACTCATGTTGACAAGGGAAAAAAAACACCACACAGTTGCTTTGTAGGATTTTTATTGAAAAATCATTACAACCGAAAAATGAGCAAGGTCAGTTTTACAGTAAGTTTAAGACACACAGAATGGCTACCTGCTGTGTGGATTTAGTGCAGGAACCTTATTCCAATGTTTTTCTCATGCACTTACTGAATTAAAATCACATTCTCGTTTAACATCAAAAATGGATTACTAATAATACTCTTAGGACTTATTCATAAAATCTGGTTTAAAAAGCCCATTTTCCAAAAGTTAAAACATTTACACTGCAAGACTCTTCCCTTTACAGATCAGCTAATAGCTTCCTGTGTCTGATAACTGGCAGATGTAAACCACATATGCAATTATTCCTTTTTTATTGTTATTATTATCAGAAATTTCTTAAACGCTTTTACTGGACTCTTATATTTGGCAACGCTACTTTAGTTACGTAGCAAAGTGTGATTTCTCACTTGTTAGAGACCAGTCCTTCACTACTTTCAAAAGACTTTCTCAGGAACAGGAGTTACATCAATATAAATCTGCTTCATTGAATGGCATGCCCTTACGGAAAGTTAAGCCTCAGTAGTAGTATCATCAGAACACTAACCTCAGAATGTCAAGTTTTCGTGAGTTGTGTAATTCCTTGTATTGTGCTCTTTGAAAATATTTACATTGGCATGTATACTTCACAGCGTAGAGAAGTTGATTCTTTAGACTTACTCCTGGCCTTATAAAATCTCTTTTCTCTCTTCCATTTATTCAAGCCCTTTCCCTTGCCACCAGTTATCTCCCTTTCTTTCATAGCTGCAACAGAAACAGGACATAAAGCACACAGATACATTCAAACGCAACCATCCAGAGACAAAAACAATTTGGCGAACAGCAGACAGTGTAAAACACCCTTAGCTGACAACTGAGCTAAGGCTGACGACTGAGCTAAGCTGACAACTGAGCTTGCATCAAGTTAAAACCCGTAAAACTTTGAGTTTAGTATTCAAGCATTTACTTTTAGAATTTTGAGCTTGCAAATAATTGATTTCAAACCTTCCAACAGTCAATATTTTCAATTATTTAAACACTCTAGTCACTTCATACTTGCTCCCAATATACATAAAACCAACAGTTCCTAAAGAAATGATGAAAAAAGCACTTGAAACAAGCAACATAACCTCCATTATATAATTTTTTTTTTGCATTTTCAGGAAATTTGGATGCTAATTGACTTTGATTATTACAAATTGCTGCATTTCAGTTTTACCTGAACTTACTGATTTTCAAGTGAACCATGATTCATTCCCAGTTATTTGTCATGTCTGCTAGACTGAAATTCAAGACAATATATTTAAACAAACTCAGTTTTGATTGCTTCACACTGACTATTAAAAACCATTATGGTACCCATGAATATCAACAAAGTGCTTAATTTGAAAGGTACAAAAGTCACATATCTCCAGAACTATCTGGATTTTACCATTTATTTCTGTGTATCTCCTGTCATTACTGTACTTAAATTAGTAACTGAAGTGTTTTGGCCTTCAACTTCTCTGCAAACTTGCTTCAAAAGAACAATACAGGACATAACCACAATATAAGATGCAGACAGCTACCAGATACAGCTGATGCGTGATGACCTTTGATTTTACCGTAGTTTCTTGGCATTTTTCATCCCAAAAGAGGAAACAACACATTTTGGATTTTCTTAAACAAGTTTAAGATTTTTCTTAAACCTAACTTTTCTTTTTTTTTTTTTTTTTTTATTTACATCCATTAAAAATACATTGCTGAAAAGTAAGGAGCCAATGTAACTGTTTTGATAACCCTTAGTCTCGCACACATTTAAAAAATTATACAATATTATGCTGTATTTTGCATATCAGTACTGAGTGCATTTTAAAAAGGACCCCTGCTGAAATGTTTCAAACAGGTGTTTATAGCACCATATAATCTGCTGTTGATTTAACTGTTTAGAATCAGACTATTTCTGCCACTGTTTCTGAAGAAAAATTATTACATTTTTATTCCCTTTAGCGATTTTAAAAAAACTACTAGAAAAACGTTATCATCCAACTGAACGTATGTAAAAAACGAATTACTGGATGCTCCATTTACAATTATTTCAGTTCTGTGAAACCAACCAATGAATAGCTACATGACTCTTCCAGAATGGCACGCTTTAATTCAGTGGCAGAAAAATCTAATGGATGCATTGAATGAAAATGTCTTTCTCTCACCCTGTATTCCATTTTTACAAGCTCTTTTTGCAAGATTTGATTCTGCCCCTTCCACTACAACTCATTTCCAATTCATAAAAGAGAAAATAGTGACAAACACAAGAGGCAGTGTTGGCAAAGCCATAGTAAAATGCAATAGGAATACCAAGGTGCCAAGGAAGCAAGAGGAGAACAAAACAGCTGGAACAAACTATAAATACACTAAATGCAAGACAACATTTTAGCCCTGCATCAAATTTTACATTTTATCAATACTTAAATTGGTCTATTTTTAACAAATACAGAATTAAAGTAATACATAATGCAATTAAATATGAAGTACACGAACCATTCATGCACTAACAAATTCTGCCATTGCTTTTTCACAGGTAAAGCTGGAACATGTCTGAATGGCACTTCGTTGACATGAAAGTAATACTGGTACTTTACGTGTGTTTTTTTGTTTGTTTTTTTTTATAATTGTTACCTACAACATTCAAAGTAAGTGACCATCTACTCAACATTGTAAGAGGCTTGTTTTCCAAATATGAGCTCCAGTAAGGGGAAATACAAACGAGATCCTTTTGAATACATTCTGAAGATTGTTAAACAGCGTATTTCTGAAGAAAGCGGTCAAACGCATCATAAATTGCTTGCCTAGAACAAGAAGAAATAACAATTATAGATCACCTTTATAATTTGGGAAAGGGTAGATGCAAATGGCCTGTTTCCTTTTATTTCTAAAATATATGTATCATTACCATTTGAAAACACCATTAAGTAAAAAAGTGGTATTAAGTATTCTTTTCTCCTTCACTTATTTCTGGGATTTCTCATTTCAATCCAGTAATATATGTCTATTTCAAGAGGGAATGGGACTACTTTCCACCTTTCATATGAATGCAAGTGTTAATGAACTAGGAATTTTCTAGTCAAACGTGTCAGGAAGTATGTCAGACTTTTCAAACAATTGTCATAATGTAAACCAAGGCTGAAGTTTTAAATAGGCGTAAGCTAATGGTTAACATACATTGACCTGCTATGTCCATTTCTGTTGTTGCTCAGACTTCCTAAATGGGATTTACACTCTTGCTAATTCCTTATGTTTTAAAATCAATACCACAAGTATTTAACTCTTCAGAAGTAAGGAACTGCAGCTATATAACTGCATTAGACAACGGACTTCAGCAAGTTGCCACCTAGTATTATTAAAGCAAGCGTTCACACAAGTAATACTCATGTGCAATTAAGCTTATGCTCTATTTCTTGTCTTCAATTGTTTGTTCTCAAAAAATCGCATTTGCAAAAAGACAACAGCTGTGCAATACAACTTAAGTGGTTACTCCTTAAAAAAATACTTCCGGGTGTCCAGTGAACAAACTAACTCAAGGAAAGCAAGAGTGATAACAATCATTCTCTTGACATAAGCATAAGCTCAGAAGGATCTGAGGTATGCTATACCTCATCTTTGCTCATAAAATAGAATGGAAACATCCTCTGAGATGCAATAATTTGTTCTCCAAAACAGTGTTTAGCAGTGTTTGCTATTTGTTGTTTTAAAGTAATTACAGACTTGCTTTTTAGAAGCAAAATGATATATCTTCAAATCACGATTTTAAGCTCTCAACGATTTTTAAAATCTCCTGTCTACCTTACCTAAAGAGTCCTTGTTTGAAGAGGTAGGCACTGACATGACCTCCATCCAGATACCTGATTTCACATCCAGGCCAGATTTCCTGAAGACTACGCACCCCAGTTCGGGGAATATATGCATCCTCCTTTGCTTGTACAACTATGATTAAACTTGGGTCGACTGGAACTATAGAAAAAAAAATCAAAATGAAATTCATCTGAGATAATAACAAGATTGAAATAATTCAGCTGAAATTTCTGTTGGAAAGATGCTCTCAATTGCTTAAAAAGTTATTTTAAACTGTAGTCAAATGATATTTTCTAACGTCTCCAGCAGTATTTATCCAATTTTTGATGCTACAGTACTTACTAATTAGAGGCAGAGTTTCACCAATCTGATTACTAAAAGGAATAATACCAAAATGTTGACTAGAGAAATAACACCAAAATGAGGTAGAACACAGAACAGTTGTCTCTTCACAAAGAATATATGTGGTACAGTAGATAGTGACAAACTAAGCCGTTTGCAGATGGAAGGTCACAAAAAATGTAGACCTTTTCTTTCTGTATATACTCATGTGTAAAGGATACAAAATGCTAAGATAGATTCTAGCTTTCCATTCAATTTTCCATGGAATCCGAATGGTAGGTGGATTTCCTGGAGCTCTCTCCAGACAACACTTCAAGCATATCGTGGCAAGGGATGCAGTGTATCCCAGAGCATCAAGTGACCCGAGAGACAACTGGTACAAAGGACTACATCACTTTGGCAAGCGCACTGAGATCAAAGATCTTCTTAAACTTCAAGAAAGGCCAATGCTTTAGCTAAGTGATACCTGGATAAGTGTCTAGGTATAAATATGTCTGTAATTAGAATGAAATTCACATTCTTTTTTTCTGTCTACAGAAATAACATTTGAAGCTTTAGGGAAAGCACTTCACTAGTATGTGTCACAAAATATTCCTGGGTAGGAGTGATCTGGGACATTTTCCATGTTAAGAAATCTGCATTAGTGTAGAAAGCTTTGGATATTTGTTTTATTTTTTATCATTTACCAGTGGAGTACTGAATGCCAGAATTCAAAACTGAGGTGGCACAGGGTCTCAGTATCAAGTTAGGTCTGTCAGAAACCTGTATGAAGTCAAAGTATGTTCTGGGACACGTTAAAGAGTCCTCAGTGGATATGTGCAGAGTTGAACCATTTTATGAATGGACATTTTTCAAAAGCAATTCCAAACCCTCACCTCAGCAAAAGTACTTCAATCAGCTCTAGGAAGACATCATAGAATCATAGAATATCCTGAGTTGGAAGGGACCCTTAAGGATCATCAAGTCCAAATCACTTGTTCTAACTGCTTGCAAGCAATGCAAAGGGGTGCCAAGATGTTCTAGATGCCAACAAACCCAGCTTCATCAGATTTAAGGCTTGCTGGGCTACAGCTCCCTCTATATGCTGTGCTTGTCTTGGGAAGCATTACACTCGCCAGACTGTACCATCCCAGGACATCAGTGTATCTATCTTTACTGGTTACATTTGTCTTAAAGTATCGTTCGATCTTCATTCTAAACTATGTAGCCTACTTTCTATGTGAAGTCAGTAATAGATTTCTAACCAATTAGATTTACTTGAATCTGCTTGAAAAACCTTATTAGCAGGACAAAACAGATTAATTAGAGCCAGATATTCATTATATCAAAGACATTTTGTTCTTTTAAATAATATGAATGTGCACTAACTCGTATCTAAAAATAGCCATGGCAAGGCACAGAAAAAATGAGCAAAGATATAGAAAGGCAAATTTTGAATTAATTCTAACATCGGTTGACCACTAAGAAATAAACAAAACCAATTAGGAAGTGGAGTGGTAAATAGATGCTGCTGAACAATACTCAGGGCATTTTCGTATTTCACCTAAGGTCCCAGCAGGTTTACACAACGGAATGATGAAAAGAATACCTTTCCTTCCATAGTATTCTATTTCAATTTTCCAAACTCCGCATTAAAATAAACAAATACATACCTGAAAAGTTAGCTACATGGGTACATTCATCCATTACTCCTTTCATGAACCTTAAGGATTCTCTCTGTAAAGTCTCACTCCTTCTTCTATTATTTATCCTCTGTCCATGTTGGCTGTTTAAGTTTTTATTGCTGTTGCTACTGGTTGAAAACGTTTGATTCATGCATTGCATTTTAGGAGCATCTTGTGTTAAGAGTCTTTCTGATGAGGCACTTAGAGTACTTTTATTTGTGGTAAAGCTGTGGACAGCTTCTTTAGATACAGACTTGTTCGAGGAATCAAGGTTGAATATTCTGGAAGTCACATCTATGTCTGCCAGTCTGTCCACACTGTCAGGGAAGTTTTTAACAAAGTCTTGTCCCATCTTGAAAGAATCTGTCTAAACAAAGACAACAAGTCTTTTATTAAGGGTCCTTTATATCAGCTGGTTAATCTTACACTTCAGATCAACTCCACATCCAATAAAAAGGAGACAAAGACTGCTCGCAGTACTTGTTATTTTCAGTTTGCACATGTCACTCAGTATATTAAATCTCAATCACCATAACGTTTTGATATTTTAATTCTATACTTCTGTCAGCTTAAGAATTGCAGTAAGTACTTATCCACGATAGCATATGATGCAAATGTTTGTCTATTTTTAGTTCTGTATTAAACTCTGAATTCGTGACTGCAATTTAGTCAGCTTAAATTTCTGGGCAAATAAATCAAAAACTATGCATTTCTCAGACTCGTTCCTCTCAAAACAGCAGTAGTACCTTTTTGAAAAAGTGTTCAAAAATTTCTTCAAACATTCTTTAAAACATTTCACTGGTGGGAAGAAAAATAATTTGACCAGGTCTAATGTTTGGTTTAGGACTGAAAAAAAATCTACTCCCTCCAAGAAATAGGATGACAAAAGCTGAACATCTTGAAATGTTTCTTCTTTTCATCCTGTCTGCTCCATCAGTACTCCCAGAACATGTATAATGTAAAAATGGCAAGTGCCTAAATAGCTGTTGCCTCCCTAGCCCCCCTTCTCCTGTGTTAATATACTTGAAAAAGAACTGACACCCAACAAAGAATCTTAGAAAAAGGTTATTTATAAGAATTTGTTAGAGAAGTGTTGAAACAAAAATATTCTCGAAAAGTTCTCTCTCATTGTCCCAGTTCTCTTCTACATTAGAAATTCCTTTTGAGAAGTTTTTTTTCAACCCTAGTCAAAAATGTCAAGAAAGCAAAACATCACAGCTGGAAACAGAAATAATGAGACCTAGCACTTTAAACAAAGTAGAAAAGTAACTTAATGTTGCTACATTTAAAAAAAATATATTATACAATATTGAATATTTGAAAGCAATTGCTTGGAAGTTTTAGATATTTACACTTCCAGCTACAAGTTTTCTAGACTACAAAGCCATTAACTGGGAAGAATTAACTATGATTCCCATGTTTTGACTGAATCCATTTTATGTTGCAGAATACATGAACTGTGATCACAAACAAAAATTTGCAGCAAGGGCTATACTTAACACATATGCTTCAACCAAAATGTTAATTTCTCTTTTTTGCAGAAGGATTTCTTTCAAAGACTAAACCTATCAAAAGCATACGGAAACAACAGGCAGACATGTTTTTACCTAACAATTGGCTACCTTTACTTTAAATAGATAATAAATAAATGTTATTTGTTATATTTAAAAACGTAAACATTAGTAGATAGCAAAAATAAACTGTACTTACTCCACAGTATTCAAGCATTTGAATGATTTCTTCTTCATATACAGTTTGCGTAAAATACTGTTTCTCCAGCTCTCTCCAGTTCACTGCCTTGCTCAACACACCCTGAAATTAGAAACACAAGTATCTGTTACACAAGTAAAAGCCAGAGACCATTCTAAAATAATGCAGAGAAGATTGATTTGTTCCTGTCTGTAATTTGTTTTTTCCAGTTGTACCCTTAGAATTACTGGAATTGATTAAGCCACATATTATAACATATAACATTGAAACCCACTTCCCTTTAATTTTTTTTTTTTTTTAATGCACATCTGGACTGGACTAAGCCAATGATGAGTGTCAAAGTGGGTCTATTCATTCACCTAACCCAGCAGTAGTTAAAACAGGTACTGCTAATGGTAGTTGCAGCACTATCACCCCACTATTTAAGCCAGGCTTTGACAAGAAAAACTCCATTTTCATGGTTTCCTTCCTAACCTTCCCACCTTCAAACACCTTCAGAGCAGGACTCCAAACGCTTTGTCACAAACCAGCCCCTGCCTCCAATTTCATACATGACCGACTGAAGCAGCTCAAAGCTACCTTCCCTATCACATACTCTGCATCCTGAACAGGAAGGGCAGATTTTGCCACTAAATAAGGGCCAAAGGGTAATGAAATGCCTACCTGAAAAGGTGAACATATCCAACCCAAACCTTACATTTCTGATTACATTCTAATATATTAGTAAAAATATAGGATAATTACCGTAGTAAAGACTGCAGAAGCTGTTGACCAGGAAAGACATGGAATCAATGGCAGTGGTTTAGGCCAGTTCGTCACAGCCAGTGAAGCCATCTATAATCAAATGCAGTTATCAAGTATTTTAATATTGAATTCACAATAAAGGAATTCTAAGAATTCTCGCCTTTATTTGTTTATACAGTATTAAATACGCAGTGCCAAAGCTGTTAAAGACTGTAGTAATTGGATATACTTCCACCTCTTTAAAATTCAGAAGAAAGATAGTGTCTGCTCTTCAATGATTTCCCTAACAATAAATATTGTTCTGGATAGAATTAATTTCACAGCTGAACAGAATATTTGTTCTGACCCTTTAGTTATTTCAAACCATGAAAAACTTCCATATAGCTCTTTCACCAGGCTCTTGCAAGCTTATTTCAAGGCAAAATGAACATAATCTATGAGAACTATTTACACTTCTACACTTCTGAATCTGTACAGTGGAAACAAAATATGGAAGAGAAGTAATTCAGGATATTAAGTGGACTGTTTTTCTGTCCTTTAACATCTAAATTACTGTTTTTACATCAGTTCTCAAGACATATTCTGGTAAATATTCTATTTATACCAGAAATATTCGAGCAAAGAAGCTCAACATACAGCAATGGCAAGCAAATACTTCCTTATACAGCATGCCAGATTGTATTTTATTGCCTAAACAGAACAGCGTAAAATCCCTAGTACAAAATACCCTATGTCTGTCCTAGACACTCTTAATAGACTTACATAAGTGAAATATAATTCTGATTATTTTTTATTAATAAAAAGTGACAAAAGCACCACATATCCATATTCTAATAGTCAGAAAGGCTGACTTCTTTGTTCTTAGTTCCAGCTCTCTCCATCCTTAGAACTGAATTAACACTACCTCCTTCCTGTTCTAAATCACATTCTAAATATTTGCGACATCAAAAACTATTTATTTCCATGGTTTTATATTTAAATCAGGACTAGCCAAAAATGTATCTTTCTGGACTAAAAAAAAATATTCCAAAGGAATTTCCAAATGCACTTTCTCTGATCTTGCCTCTTTCTATACCCATGTTGTACATACTGGTATGGGATATAGCACCCTGTTATTCCCACAGAGTTCACGCAGCATTAAAAGTGGCCTGCAGTTAGTGGTGCACAGACCAGTTTAAGAGATATTATTCAACTTATTTATGAGACAGAGAAGACATGTTTAACACAAAAGTTGTCTCATCAGGGCAATACCTATGTGAATGTAAGGTGCTTTATACACTTATGCTATTTATAATCATAAAATTGTGCTTTTGAGGGAAAACATTTTTCTTTCAGGAGACACAGCCATTACCAGTGTTATCTACTTAGCTCCTAACAAGAAACAAACAAACTAAAAAGGATCAGCAAAACAGGTATGTTGTTTGAATAGCTTTTTTATACATTTATAACAGATCAACAATTATCTGTAGAGACACAAGCACTAATATTTTGACTGCATATTAGGATTTCAAGCATCTTTCTAACAATACACTGCTGTTTTAGTTTTAATATGCACAATCACACACAAAATGTTATCCACCGCACTCCACATATCTTCTGTAATCAATACCAATGACCAGGAAAAAGGATGAGTTGAGAACAACAGAACTGACAGAGGTGAGAGAAAGTCACCTCAATTATGATATGCCTACAGAGAGAATGCATTTCACTCAGTGCATTCAAACACAGAACTTTAGGCAAGAATGGAGGAAAGGAAGGAGAACTAGCAATTGATCAGTACAGATCTTCTTTCATAAAACATTTCTTCCCATTGGGGAAATAAATATAATTATGTGAGAAGCTTATATTGATATTAAGTCTATGAGGAGATGGCTGACAAAAGGCTCTATGAGTTGTCAGCACTTATTAAGGATTATAGTAATTCATTACTACAGAACATGAGAATTGCCAACAATTTTTCCTTGTGACTCCAAATGTTTAAAGTATTTCAGAGAGGAACACTATAAAAAAAATTATTTGTGTATGCTAAATGATCAGATGAGAAATTAAAAAAAAAAAAAATACTAAACAGGAAATATAAAAGCTTACATGTCCTCCCATGGATATTCCAGTCATCCCTAGCGGTCCATAGCCTTCTCTCTCTAGCCAGTGCAAAAGAGCTGCAGATTCTAGAACAAGAGCTCCTCCCATCACAAACAGGTCCGAGACATTTTTTAAACATGACCGTCTTTTCTCCCCAGAAAAGGAAAATACAGGATTTATTCTAAGATTAGATTTTTACAGTTCTCAATCATTCTATGCATACTTGTATACAAAGCCTGATCATACTCCCAGAGAATTTTGGAGCTCTACTCCTCTTGATTCAACAGGAGAAGTAAGTCTAGATTCTCTGGCACTTTTTCCTAATGCAGATCTAAATGAGGACTAGGAAGACCCCTTCTAAGATTCTAATGTAATATTAATATTACTGACCACCTAGTCTTCTAGAAACAGCTATTACCAACATTAGTTGTAGTGATCTGCACTGTAAAGTTATAATGGCTCTTTTTAAAACAGAATCGGTGATACAATCCTAGACATACGCTATCTTACTTGCAGAAAACAATCCTTTTTCTTTTCTCTTATTTACCTGTTTCATATCACTGAAAAATTGCACACAACATTTGAAGAGCAATCAGTATGCCAGCTTTGGAAGAACTCATCAGTGTCACTTAAGACTGAAACTGTAAAGTGGGAAGTGTCACGGTACTGAGATATTCATGTAGTGTACTCTAAAGCATTGAAACAGAGGAAACAAAAAAGGAGAAAGCTGTTCAGCTGAACCATCAGAGGGACTCTCGAAAAGTGAAAAATAATTGTACTTTACAGAGCAATTAACACACCTTAATTTGGGAAGGGGGACTGTGTGTTTTCGGTATGATACAGGTTATAAAAGGCTATTGGCCTCTTTGGCCAGCATACAATCACATTTAAGATACTTTGAAGCAAAAGGACAATGCTTGCTGTGCTAGTCAAGGGAGAAAAAAAATGAGCTGCTGCAGACCGCCATTATAAGCTAACGTAATTCTTTCTACAGCTTTACTATGAGAGATTCCTCAGCCATATATATACATATATATAGCTATATAATAGCTGCTATGTTTATTAAGCACTGTTACTACTGTATTAACTAAAAAACTGCTCCTGGTATGTAACCTTGTATCGAAGATTGACAATTACTGCTTGGGATATTAGACTGAGCACTTGCCTTTCAGAGAATCCTTGTCTACATCATTCATATACTAAGCTGTCAAGCTAGACAACAGAAAAAGGAGTTAGAAATATCCTCACCAAATTATTTATTTTTCCGTATCAGTTACTCAGTAACAGAGAAAAAAAAATCCAACCTATTCCAGTATACAGCCTCTCCTTTCACTTTCCTATAATCTTATAGTTCTAAACACGATAATCAAAGCATATCCATAAATGGTCTTCCTATTTAAAAAGCATTTTTACAACAATCAGCTGGCAATTTTTTATCACTTTTTTTTTTTAATGGTTATATCAAAATAAATACAATTTTACATCTGCTTTGAAAATAAGCTTAGAAACTATTTTTGCTTATAAAATTTTCTCAATACTGAATACTGCATTGTTTCCACAGACTAACAAATAAGCAACATCAAATTTACATCTGACTGTGGTCCTTTTGAAGTATCCTGGAAAAGGAAAAACTTCACTACTAAAATAGGGAAATACACCATATGGACAAAGATAATTCATAGTTGACTGAAACAATTGCAGCGTTTATACACACACAGTTGCCAATCAAGAAAATAAACTGGTTCTTGCTTGCACTCACTCATCTCATTCTTATACTGCAATTCCATCTTGTGCAGACTTTCCCGATCACTGTGATCTCTTAACAAAAACAGTAACGAAGTAGCCCAGCAAAGGGTTAACAATTTCACATTAACAGCATGTTTGAAATTTCACTTTCTTAATAAGCTATCAGAGTTCACACTACTTTCAGGGATGAGGAAGTGCTATTTTGAAAAGACTGTATCCATGAATGCGCCAGTAATACTTACAATTGATCCTTAGGTTTTCTACAGCCATGTAGAAGACTCAAGTTAAAGAAAATAAAAATTGTCTATGTAAAAAATGGCAAGTAAAATAAAAATTAAAAAACAAAATCACACACATAAGTAGCACATTGATTAATTCAAATTTGGAACTTACATTCCAAATGTTTAACTGGAACTAAATCACATTAAATGCTTGCTGATGTAATTTATAACATTAGATTTTAATTTTGTCAGGTATATAAGTATGAGAAAAGCATAACCTGATATTCTACTTAATAAAATGAGGTAACATTGTTACAGAAGTTACTGATGAGTTGATGACTCAATTTTGTTGTTTGTTTGTTCGTTTTTAAATCAAGTCCTAAATAGCAAGAGTAGGTTTTTCAAAAGCACCTGAGGTTTGCATTTGAAAAGGGAAGACAGGAGACAAAATATTCTTTTCCATCATTAATACATCCAGAAGTCACACAGTGTGATTCAGAATAAGTGCACAGTTTTCACTCGGCCTCAACTAAAGGGATCACGTCAATACCTTGATGAAAATAGATTCATGTCAGAACTTTTACTCTGATGACTATGGTAAGAAGCTGCAGGAGAGATTTTCAAAAGAAAAATCAGAAGAGTATTAGTTGGTGTAGTAGCATCAGAATGTGTTCCACGTTGTATCTCATTCAATGGTCATACTTTGCTCTTTGCTTCTATCCACTGAAACTCTACTTGAAACTGATCTACAAATTAGATACTGTACCAGTATGATAAGCTTTCTACTCCCTGGAGAAACTGAGAACAGGACAAGTATCTGGCTTTCCACAAAAGGATATAATAAGGATTTTCAAGTAATAGAGAAGCCATACAGGCTTCTTTTATCATTGGACGTGCCATCAGTGTGCGTCTCCTCCAGAAGTGCTGAAGATAAGATGTAGGATAACATGTTAAGATAAAATCTGAATACTTAATTTGTCAATAATAATCAATTTTACATTTTATATACTTACATGATCTCCAGTGCCTGCTAAATGAATGCATACAGGTCTGTACTTGCTATTCCATCTTCTGGGTATTATGAACTGAAACCTATGAGAAACAAATACTTGTTACAGAAAAGAAAGTATTTATATTTACAAGTTGCTTCACAGAAATTAATCTACAAGAAAAAAAAATACATAAAACAAACAAATAGAATTAAGTATTTCAGTCATACACTCAGGCAAACTGTCATAGATATAGCAGTATCACTTTTCATAAACACATCCAACAAAGAAAGGAATTCAAAAGTAAGACAGAATAAATGCCAAACAAGAAAAGGAGCCAAGCTGACAGATCATGTTCCTAAAAGAGACCACTACCTCATCATCACAATTCAAATTTTGCAGAGTGGAAAAATGGAATTTCAGATGAAGAGCTGCCTGAACAAGTATGACTAGCTCTCCTAGGCAGCATTGCTACTTTTCTCCTAAGGGCACAACAGATGAAATTGAAGAATAAGATGAGCAATACATTTAAATAATAATAATAATAAAAAAAGCAACCAAACATGAAACTACTTTATACACCCAACATTTAACGTCTACTCAAAAATTATTTACAGTCTAACTACTTGGGGAAAAAAAAATCACTTCAAAGCCACCAATACTGTCCCCACAAGATGGAGCACTGTTACCTATAGCAGCATGACATTCATGAAGGCAAAAAAAAAAATTCACACAGTGCACAATGATCTTAAGGGAAATTTATAGAGCATTTAAAAGCTGTAACAGTAGTGCCCATCGTAACAGGTAGCATAATGTAATGTCAAACTGTAAGAAAGCACCCACAAACAAGCAATTAGTACACTGTATTTTCAACTATAGTATTACTTAGCCCAGTACTATTAAGAGAGAGTTTCTCTAACCAAAGGGAGGTGGAAGAGAACTGATATTCTGGCTACTGAACTTTTTGTGAACTACATTCTTTAGTGTAGTTCATGTTTAAGTTTATATAAAAATACCTGTCAATATTGATAAAATCAATGATGCCAGTATTAGCTTCCATTGCCAAACTTGTGTGTTCAAAAATAGCAAACTAAGACTGGAAAAACAAAAAATCCATCATGAAAATTTAGCTCAGAACTAAAAGCAAACAAAATTATGTCCTTGTGGCTTACCAGAAAAAAAAAAAGGTACCAGCTTCTCTTGTTGCAATTAAACAAACTATTTCAGTACACAGGTAGTATTTTTGTACTGAATGTAAATGGAAGGTTTGAATGATTCTTCTAAATACAATATAAAATGTTTCTTCTATATAAGCAGCTTCTCCTACATATAAAACAAACGTCTGTTGTAACCTTTATTTCCAGCATCTCATTCATTTGGAAGACAAATATATTACATAGTTTTGTGCATGACTTCTATGCTCAAAAATCAACCAACCAAAAAAATAAAATAAAATTCAGTTTCAGCCAAAGCGTTACCTGAAATGACTGTGACTAACAGCCAGGTAATCCTAACTTTTATTACCATAGCTTAAGCTTTTTCATAAAGTGTTATGCCATCCTCTTTCAGATAGTATTACATTTGAGGTTTTCCACATTATCACTACTAATTATAGAAGCTCTCTTCCAGTCATAGTTAAATACGCACATCATTACCCTAACAGTTCAATCTCTTGAAATGCTCACTTTTTTCCTGGCTTCAGAGCATAATCAATCAACCTTTATCAAACCTTGTTGCACAACACACATATATCATCGCCACTTTGGAATAAAGTCCCCTAGCAAACTACGTTATCTACACACAAATTAAATTATCGCAGGAGTAAGATTTATTTTTCACTCTGAGGTCAAAATCTATTTCAACACGTTAGCTAACAAAAACAACCCACAGAGTTTGATTTATTTTGCAGATAATTGGTGTAACAATAAATTGACTTCACAGCAAACTACATATGTATCATTTTTATTTCTCTCCAGTGCTAGCTGCAGAAAGGAAACACCAATTGGCTTCTCCTACCTTGCTACAAGAGATTCGACTGGCAGGATACCTGGGACATAATGAGCCAAAGGGGAAATAAAGTGTCCCTCAAGGATTTTACAGTCTGATTGCTCCTCGACCTACAGAGAGAATGGGATAGCAGTATATTTCATGTCAGTGTATAACTTGCTCTGAAAGCCAAACATCAGTATTAGCTCTCCAATGAGAATTATTTCTTATAGGATAAAAATGTAGTTTAAAAACAACAACAACAAAAAAGCTGGAATCTATTTCAAATATACTGATACAAGTCTATCAGCACAGTCAAATGTGTTTCACTTCTTTTTTCCCTAATGACCTATTAAAAAAAAACAGGTAATAAGCTTAAAGTGTCCCATTTTAGTAACATGTATTCCAATAACATATACTAAGTTTTCATCATTTTGTGAGCTTGAACAACTGAAATTACTGGTTCACCAACTGAATATTGTCAGGGGTGTATTCATCGCCCTGTGACTATGCAGTCCCTAACTCAAGCCCTGCAGGTGCCAATCCCAGCAGTAAAGCATCCTGTGACAAAGTGAGACATCAGAAAAACGCAGATTCATATGACATCAAAATTCAATGCTTATAAAAGCAGCCTGGAAAACACTAAGTTTATTTCACCTTTTTATACCATCAGGCAAATAAAAGTAGGTAAACCGCACCCCTTACTTTTACATACCTTGTCAATAAAAACTGGGTAATCTTTTGAAACCAGCGTCTGGCATTTTTCCCTGTTTCCAATAATCTTTCTGAATTCAAATATTCTGTTGAACAGAAACAAGGAAAAAAGATTCAAATTTTAATCTAAATATATAAGCATACATAAAAAAACATCAGAAGCTGAAGTAAGCCACAAAGAAAATAAAAGTTATAAAGCCAACTTTGCACTTGCAAATTAGTCGGGTACCATGGCTGCAAGAACATTTATAAGGTAAGAAAATATAAGGCTCGAGTATCTTGCTACAGCTTACACAGCTTCCAAATAGTATTTTACATCCGATACTTCGAAACTAATGTCATTTTTCAGGGGCTAAATTAAGACATAAGAACCTCCTACACAGACAAACCAGATAGATATGGACTGAACGGATAAAAGATAGGATAGACTGCCAACATCAAAGTAGCTGCCAACGGTGCAAAGTCCAACTGCCACAAGTCACCAGCCATGTTTGGGGAAGTTCCTGAGTGACTCAAACTGGAGGGTGAGGTTGATAGCTGGAAAGTAGGGATACCATTCAAAGCCACCTGGATAAGCTGGAAGAACAAGTCAACAAACACTGTGAAGCTCACTGATATAATTGCAAAATCTTACACCTAGCCCCACACAATACAAGCTGGGAACTGCCTGGCTAGGTAGCACTCTGCAGGAAAGGGCATGGGGCTTCTGGCAGACAGCAAACTGAGTGGGAGTTTGCAGCACACCCTCTGCACTCAGCAAGGCAGCTGACAGCAGGTGAGGGGAAGAAACTGTCCTCCCCTACTCAGCCCTCATGAAACCACATCTGGAATACAGAGTCCAGTTTGGGGACCTCTGTCCTTAAAGAGATGCTGGCATAATGCAGAGACCAGCAGACAGGCACTGTATAAATGGAACACACGACTTACAAGAAGACTGAAGGAACCAGGTATGCACTGCCTGGGGAACAGAAAGCTAAAGGGCAAATCCAGCCACTTCCTTCTGCTATTTCATTGGGCTGCAGTGTTGCAGAAGATGAATCAAGACTCGGAGGTATACAGAGAGAGGACAAGAGGCAATGGTTGTGAGTTGCAACATAAGAAAGTCCTAGTGAAACATGATTTTTTTTTCACAGCAGTAGCGGCTAAGCACTGGAAAACAGTGCCCCAGGAAACTGAAATGTCTGTCCCTCAAGTGACTTTCAAAGTTAACAGGATGAGGTGCAGAGCGACTTGAAACAACTATAAAGTTAGTTTTGTTTTGAATAGGTTTTGGAACTAGATGTCCTCAAGCAGCACCACACAACCTTAAATGCTCTATGCTAAGAGTAACTTCTTTGTCTTTATGGTTCTAAATACACACAAACACGTTACCTGACCAACTGAAACAGCAGATTTGGATGGACAGTACAGAAGAGGGGTGTAACAAGAGTGACCTGTTCAACCTTCCAAACACCAAAAAAAAGCAACTATACAAAGCAAAGAAAAGGCAGTTTACCATCATCACCACAAAAATAGCCCTACTGTACAGCCTTTGTTTTTCTTATGCAGAACAGTACACTGAGTATTTCTGAGAGAGCAAGGGTAAAGGTATAAGACATGAGTATGGAGGGTGAGCTGAATGCAAAGATGTTTTGCTTGACACCAGTTCTTAAAAAAAAATTTTACATGTATTTATTTCCTCTGTAGTTATGAGGATAATGAGGGTTAAATCTTAACAGATATGTTAAGGCATTCCAACTCTTGTTGATGAGTTAAGGATAAAGGATTAGGATATCAAGTCACCACATCAAGGGTGTGCTCAGCAAACCTTCAGATTACATCTAGGCAAGGTAGTCAGTGCTGTCAGTCAAACTCAGTTAACGCTTGAAGTATAAGAAACAATTTATTCTATCAATTAAAACAAATGCTAACGCTGTTTCCAGTCTGATCTGCATACTAGGGAATGGTACTCCCTCCTCCCACTAGCTGATGTGAGCAGTCAGAAGGAGCTACTGTTCTTCCTTCTTCACCCTGGTGAAGCCAAGTTGCCTGGGGGACAGCTCATCTCTCCATCCAGGGGCAACACACAGAAAAATTCTCTCTCTTTTCAGACCAACAGGCCAGCAAGCCTGTCTCATGCATTCTCCACAGCTTTTGATTTCATGTATCCCCACCATGAAAAAGGAAGAGCTGCAGCTGTTTTGATTATCACTAGCAGCAATGTTTCTTCAATGCTCTTTGACAGTAGTGACCCTTAGAGATCACCACAGAAATTCACATCAGACATTCCCCAGTATAATAAGAGGGGATGATAGCAGAATGAAACTTAATCAAGTCCTTCAAAGTGGTCAAGCACATACAACAATCAATAGTAAAATACTGCAGTTATAAAGTAAAAGACACATTTTTGCTTACTCCAGAAGAAAATTAATGTTTTAAAAATCCAACATTTTCTATCTGCAGGAAACTGCTACTTCAGAACAACCAAGGAAAGAAATTTTGAAACAAGAAAAACAGCCCACATAATTCCACTACTATCCATAGTGAACAAAATCATTTTTTTTTTGTTTGAAGTTTTCTTTATTAATTCTCAAATACAGAAAATTAGCTTATTAAATGGAAATTTATCATTTCCTATTTAAATAATACATGATGTGGAATTTATTCAGTCACTGAACTTGTGAACTCTTAAGATACACATGTTTAATTTCCAGGTGTTAACAGTAATTTGAAAAATCTGCAAATGTTTAAAAATTAAGCGGTAACCCTACTTCTTTCTTTTTGTTTTAAAGACATCTTAGAAAAATGAGTTTACCACTCAATGAGAGAGAGAGAAATTTCTATGTATATCTTATACTTCTAAGATTGATCATTACTATGCAATAACAGAAAACTAACTGAAGATCCTCTTTATGTTACACAGAACAATTCCTCTGTAACAATCTAGCAATTTTTTTCTTAGACGATACTTTCCAGACACACTACTTTTATATGCTGTTGTTTACTGCGTTGTTTTATATAGACAAATCAAAAATGTAGTTGGATATATACACGTTCTCTCAAAAATACCTTTTTTAAGTAGAAAATCACAAACCCCTTTAAGACTTCCTTTAAGACAATCTGTACAGAAATACATGACTTCATAAAGAAAAACGCAAACTTGAACTCAAAAATGAACAGGACAATACGTACAACTGGTAGTATTTCAGGGCTGTTTTTTTTTCCCTTTTAATATAAAGTACTACTCGTGCCTTTTTTTTTTTTTTTTAATAAAAAATAAAAAAATCACCTTTTCAGATCCTCTGGTTTTCCCCATCCTCTGATGAAGAGTTTAGTGAGGAGAAGTTTTCTGTATAGGACATCTAATTTACTTACACCCATGAGCAGCAAACTCACATCTAGAAAAAAGAACAGGTAAAAACAAGGCAGTTAAAGTGGTTAACATAACAAGTTCATTGCTTGTGACTCTAAGCGCGTTCTTATTCTGGTATCTGTGACAATGAAAAGCCATACCATTTTATTCCAAGTTAACCTAGACATTCAGGTCAATTCAAAACAGAGTATAGCGTAAAGGCAGTTAATACCAATTCTACCTTTTTTAAATTTAAAAAGAAAAAAGTGGAATGAAGGAGAAGCAATTTGTATGTCTAATAGAGCCAGAAAGTTAACACATAATTTAGGTCAAGATTACTAAAGAGGCACATGAGGTCACAGAACTACATCTTCAACCAGTGCTGAGTGTATTTTACTCTGACCAGTAGGAGCAGCACTGTCTCTGTACTGTCCATACATCTATATCGACAGCAAACATATAGCTATATGGACAAAAAAAACTTTTTCACCAATACATAGAAAACTTATTTTTATAAACTTACCTTCATCAGTATCTTAAGCATACATTCTAACTCTTACTCTATCCCTTCCTTTCCAGTTTCCCCCAATTCACTTCTTAAGGTTTTGGAAAAAAAAAAAAAAAAAATCCCATTCCCTTTTGAGAAAACAAATCACACCATCAAAATCCTTACACCAGCATCATCACTCTCAGCAAATACACTAGCCCAAATATAAGCTAAAGCCAACAAGATCTTAGGCCAACACAGTCTTATTTTCAAAGCAATACTTACTGAAATGAACAGGGAGCAACTACTGTGCTTTTCTAATGAGGAAGTAAAAAAAAAAATCAAATCTGATTTCCTAATCAACAGGATACAGGTTATTCAATGAAAATAAGGTCCACGATCTGTCCTATGCCTAAGAGAACAGAAGATATAATAAGCAAAGACTTGGTTAGGAAGTTACCTTCAATTATTTTCTATTTTTTCTAGTTGTCTCTATACCAAAAGGCCTCAATAACTTCGTAACACTCCAAAACAGTGTAACTCATGTTTTTTCATGTTAATTCCAAGTTAATTTCTTCTACCATATTTTAATATGGTCATTCTTAAAATGATCTGATCAGAATATAACAAGTTAAAACTGTTGTTAGAATAGTACACTCTTTGGACTTCTAAAAAAACAAACAAACAAACAAACAAACAAACAATATTTAAGTATATCATTAAGAAGTATTAAAACTCAAGATACCATAAAAGGTTTAATGTTTAATATAAGTTATTATCAAAATAGAAACTATAGACAACTTAAGGTACTTGAGTGCTAGAAGAAGCATTCTAGAAAACCACATTCAGTCATTACAGGACAATAGATACCCAAAACCATCAGAAAGCCTAAGAGGGGGATTTTTTTTTTTTTTTAACACTGTAAAAAGTGGTAGAGCTTACTCCAACAGTCAGTCTCAAATAGCTGACACTGGAATCCTATTATGCTGATCCATATCTGCTTGGGCTAGTAGAATAAATTACTTTGGTATTGAAATAGGCATGCAATGAAATATCCAAACAATATGATGTTATGCAACATAAGCTATGCACCAACATAAACACAACCAAACAAGTGTTTATAGCTATAATATCTATCAATCCAGAGTGACACAAGCTTTTGGCATCAGAATGTAGGAGCGGAAAGATAGGGAAGAAACTTTTGCCATGGACAGACTACCAAAACCAAGTTTTTTATAAAGAGGTATGTGTGTATATATGTATTTTCTCCTTACCTGGAAAAAAAAAAAAAAAAAAAAAAACAACTGAAAATTTGCTACCTGCAATTCAAGCTACCTTTTAAGTGTAACCAAGTAATAAAGACCTTGTCTGATCTTTGTATGAATGCTCCTTTTCACTTCATAAATATTTTCTACTATCAGAAGTCTAAATGAAGCCACCAGTACCCCATAACATGGTGTACTCTACCTGAAAAACTTCCTACACAACGTCTTCAGTTCAAACTTTTCTGGGAAAGGCTACATTAGCTGCCTGCTCTCCCCAAAATGCTGAAGACCACTGTATTGCTTCTCCCTGAATCTATTGAAGCACAGCAAAACTACAATCACAAGTACTGTGGAAAACAGAATGCAATACAGTGTACTTTCAACATGGCCAGCAATAAACTGCGGTGATTCATTTGGTACTTCACCGTGAGGATGTGCACCCCGTAACCAACTTGAGGCAGGAATGGTTACACCCATTCCAGTGAAGGCCACCTCAACAGAGACCCAAGCACAAGGCAAAGGTAAACAGAATAAACCAACATTTTTATTAGTCAGTCTGGCAGCCGCATGCCATTAGCAACTATTTACTCCTAAACTTCCCACAGTTACTGCCGGATGTAGGGACAGCACTCAAGTCTTCAAACTACTGCCATATCAAAACCAAAAAATTGAAGTTCCACTTGCAGCCCAATGGTCAGAACAAAGAGCAGTCATTACCCCAACCTGAGCAGAAAATAGGCCAACAACCTCACCTCACAGTACAGGTGAAGGAACAGGCAAAAACTGTCCCCACGATGGGATAGCAGAAATTGCTCTCCCATCCTTCCTGGCTGCCTGTTCTCCCACTACCTTAATACAGTCCTTTCCCTTGCTGACTCTGGAGACATCCATTGACCTCCCATTGCCATTGGGGCGTCTGGCAGAAGGCATTCGCCAGGCCCATCAAGGCCCCTGTGCTGCTCGGAGCAGGGGGACAGCTTGGTACCTTCCTGGTGCTAGAAGAGAGCAGCAGGTGGAGAGAGGAACAGCAACACAGAGAGGGCTTTTTACAGGCTGGGAAAGAAATAATGAACACTTTGCAGCCTAACAAAGCAGCCTTGCAGATCTTTATTTATTTATTTACTTCCCCCCCCCCCCCTTTTTTTTTTTTTTGAATTTTCTCCAAAATAAAAGGCAAATAAGAGAGGAAAGAGGATGAGCGCTTTGCCATGAGTTTGGAGGCTGGCACGATGAGTTCTATCCGCAACTCCAAAGGAATGCCAAGTTGAGTTCCTAAACAAATACGTTACATATAACAGCAACATTGACTGAAATGAAAGGGCTGTCTCATTCTTTATTCTACTTCATTGATTAAATGAAGACACTTAAGTAATTCAGGATATTTCAATAAGAATGCCTCGAGATTAAACCACTACTGGAAAGACTACAGAAAACACTAGAAGAAGGATGCCAACGGTGTAAAGTATGTTGCAGGGAACTTCTCAGAAATATTACTGAAACAAAAAAGGACAACCACCCCCCTATTTGCTTGACTTACTAACAAAAGTGTAGGGCATGTTTCAGTCACTACATGGAAAGAGAATTACAGATACTGTCAGAAACGGCAAATGTAGTTGTTGGAGGCTGCAGATTTATTACTGCGGAGCTTGAACTTGAGGAAAGAATCATCAGAGCTGGTTTCCAAATGCAAGTGGGCTTCCCCCACTTGGTGTTGCACATCAGGATCCTTCTGTACACCAGGCCAGCTGGAAATAATGACCTAAGGAAGATGCTTCATAGTTGCATAGGCCAAGAAACAACACCTGTGTTGAGTATCCAATGCGTACATTGTTTATACAATAAGCTTTACGTAATGTTGTGACTAGAAATAGTATGAGGTACACAGGCACATTAATAAATGATCTGCTAAAAGCCCCTTTCATTTTAAGGAAGTATCTTCCAGATAAGGCAGCAAGAAAGCCTAGTGATAAACCACAGACTAAAGTCCGTCCTCCTGGACGAATGTTTTTCCTTGCTCTCACAACCCTCATACCGCATACATGCTATAGGCTGTTGGTGTGCGCTTACTTCATAGGAACAGGCACAATAATTCATCCCAAACCCAGCACATAAAAGGTCAGCTACCGCTTTTTACACAGCCGCCTCACTCACACCGAGCTTCCTCAGCCCGCTGCTTCCACCAGTGAACACCAAGCAGCTGCCATCGGGAAGTTACTTGATGGAAGCAAGGTGTGCCTATTTTAAAAGCCTTTTTCCTGTCACACGTTACTTTATATATATATCTGCCAACTGAGGTCATGCTTTATTTTTTCTCCAGTTAAAAAAAAAAAAAAGGCTTTTTTTAAAAAAAAAAATAAAAAAATCCCGCATTCATTACACCGAGGAGCCGCCAACAGGCCAGGTAAGAACCTCCCCCGGCGGAGGAGCCCAAGGATAAGCAGCGGGGCCCCCTCCCCTGGCCGCTCAGCCCCCGGGCGGGCTCCTGCAGCCGGCCCCTCGGGCCCCCCTGAGGGAGCGCAGCGGCGCGAGCCGCCCCTTAGCCGTTAACGCCTCAAAGCGCGCGACCCCCCAACCGCCACCGGCGCCCAACGGCCGCTCCCCGCGAAGGTGACTCACCCGCCGGGGCACCGCGGTGGGAGGGGAAGGCAAAGGGGGGAGGGGGCGGGGCCAGCCCCGCGCGCGCGGGCGGGCGGGCGCGCGCAGGCGCACGCTGAGCTGCGCCCGGCCGGGCACGTGACCGGCGCGGCTCGCGCCCGGGGCCGTTGGCGGCCGTTGGGGGCCTCGCGCCCGGCCGGCAGCGCCCACCCGCGGCCAGGCGGTGGCGGCTGAGGGGGGAGGCGGGTCCCGGCGGCATCGGGCGGGCATGGCGGCGGCGGCGGCAGAGGGGCAGGAGCCCCTGCTGAGAGCCGGAGAGGAGGAGGAGGACGAGGGTCAGGAGAGCAGGTACGGGCTCTTTCCTGCCGTCCTAGCTCGGCTGCGTTGTTGTTGTTTTCTTCTGGCTTGAAGTCACGGTTCTGTGAGAGGACATCTGGGTGTTGCGGTTTAATGCGCAGTTGGTAAAGCCTTCACGCGGGGTCTGTAGTGCTCCTGTGTGCCAGTGCACAGGTTGGAGCGCTCAAGTTCTCTCTAGGTAAAGTTCTCTTCGGGTCGCGCTTTCAAGCACAGCGGTGCCTGACAGCAGTTCTGTTTGGCTTTACGTTCTGTCAGTGTAGTGTTTGTCAGAGAAAAATGTGTTTGCTTCTAAAATAAATCATGTTTTTTTCAGTGTAGGAGTCCGTTCCTGTATGAGACTGAAAAGCAGTTTATGCAGTTGTACTGCGATGTCTGTGAAACATGATTACAGTGTCCTGAGAGAACTTGATAATGATTCTTTCTCTCTTGCCCTCAAAAAACAGGGATGTTGTGGAAACACAGGAGCATTATAAAAGCAGGTGGAGGTCCATCTGGATCATGTATCTTACTATGTTTCTCAGTAGTGTAGGTGAGTAAACGTGGAAGAATTTTGTTGTTTGTTTAATTAATATGGTCTGATTTGAAAATTATAGGGTTGTCTGGTTTTCAACTAGCTCCTTTAATGCTACTGTTCTTTATACTCATAAAAATGTGTATGTTGTGATTTATTTTTTTAAAGAGAAGATAATTTTAGTAAATCAAAGTTACGTTTGATAAAATAAGTAATACTGTGTTTTGAGAATGAATGACGTTACCTAACTCTGTTTTATTGGCTTTGTAATCGTTGGGGGTAGAAAGTAGTGGCAGAGTAAGGTTATGACTCAGAACCAACAAAAAAAAGGTCATGCTTTATCACCCAAAGAAAAACTTCTAGGGAATTAAAATAGAAGTAATGCTTAGCTCTGAAGTGCTAAGATCTCTGTGGGAATGCATGTTATCTATTTCAAAATACATGTCAGGATGTGTTTTCGCTTAAGGAATTTTGTACTTCCACTGCAGAGCAAATTACTGTTTTAGTCCTAAATAGCTGCCACTTGAAGTAAGAGTTCTGTTGATTTTTGCCTTCTAGTGATTTTATGTGCACCTAGAAATGATCATGTGAATCATAGGATATTTCAGTGATTTTTTGTTGTTGTTGTTTCATTTTATGTATTAAAAATTATTTAGTACAATTTATATTTGTGTGTGAAGAAATTCTTTTTACTCTGGGGACCTTGTAGTCTTTCAATTGGGAGGAAAAATTCTTTGCAGTTTGCTTGGTGCATCAGTATTCTTTTCATAAGAGTTTTTTGTTTAGCATGTATGCATCTATACAATGTCCTATTAAAAAATAGTGGCTCCTATCAGGAAGAATGATTACTCTTCACGCAAGCACATAATATGTATTTTTTTGAGGTGGCAGACTCATACATTGTCTATCATATACCTAGTAGCAGAAGAATGTGTCTGTAGTAGCTGCTTCAGTAAATGGTATTACTCATACACATGGCAAACAAAGTAACTTTGATTATGTTTTTACTGTATTGCAGGTTTCTCAATTGTAATTATGTCTGTGTGGCCGTATCTACAAAAGGTTTGTAAATGTTACCATTTTTTTAATTAATTAGAAGACAAAACTCTTGCTCAGAAATTATGTGGTATAAAACTTGGTATTTTATTGAGGAACAGGTATAATATGGGGAACTATGTGGTTATACTGAGGCTTTTATTTTGCCGTCTAAGACAGCTTTTACTGTTGTATAAAATCTGTCAGTTAGTTACTGAATTCATAAAAGTACAACATAACTCAGAAACGTTTGGTATTCCAATATTATTTCACTGTTCATTGATCAATAATCAATAAAATCAAAAATCAATAAAATCTCTGTGCATGCATGTGTAGTGTGAAAACACAATACATAAGGCTTGTTTGCCTTTTGAAAAAAAGGAAGCTGAAGCTAGAAGTTTCTCTGTACGTGCTGGATTGTTGTACGCAGGCCTTCTTGATAGTCGTAAATAGGGAACCTGGGTAGTAGTTTTATTAAAATGTGTACCTGGGTAGTGGTTTTATTTTTTCTTTGTTGCTTTCTTGTCAGAAGTGACATAAAAAAAAATCCCTAAAACTGTATTTTAATCTATCCTAGGATTTTACTGCTGAAATTGTACAGTTTGTAGACAATTAGCCAGGGTCTGTTGCCCCAGACAAAATACTACGTGAAAGCTTCTGAGACCCAGAAGAACATATTTACATAGTGCTGCACAATGCCACAAAGATACGCTAACTTGTTCAGCTTATGTTTGACACTGCCATATACTCTCAGAAATACAGTGCAGAGTCTTAGGTATTTCAGGCACTGATTCTAAATTGGTTTTGCTGATACTATAAAAATCTGTAATATTTTACCCATACAGTTGCTTCATTTGTTTTTGCAGATTGATCCAACAGCAGATGGAAGTTTCTTGGGATGGATTATAGCTTCGTACAGCATTGGCCAAATGATCGCCTCTCCCCTGTTCGGCGTATGGTCCAATTACAGGCCAAGGAGAGAACCTCTTGTTGTTTCAACGGCAATTTCAGTAGCTGCTAATTGTCTTTATGCTTATGTCCATGTACCTCCTTCACACAACAAATACTACATGCTGACTGCACGTGCTCTTGTGGGTTTTGGAGCAGGTAATCACAGCAGAATTGACGTTTCTGAAAATTACTAAGTTTTGCATCTCATATAAGATAGTTAACATGGTGTTTTTGTACCTTATTTATCATTATGTGAATAAGCAAAGCAAAGAGTTTGTCAATACTGGTTTATTATAAAGTTGTGTAATTTTTCAGTGTATATGAATGTGGGAGGGAGTGCTGGGTTTTATTTTCTTGCAAAATAAGAAAAAATAATTGTAACTGTAGAATTTAACAATATAACTTAGTATTTACAGGAACACTTTTGGTTTTTTCTTTTTAAGGAAATGTCGCTGTAGTTCGGTCATATATTGCGGGTGCTACTTCCCTTACAGAAAGAACGAGTGCCATGGCCAATACCAGTGCCTGCCAAGCAATAGGCTTCATATTAGGACCAGGTAGAGCATTTCTTACTACTTCACCTCTCTAAAGTGGGCTTTCCTCTAATGTTCTTTAAAATTGGGCATCAGAAGTAGGAATTCTCAGTGACCATATGTTAAATGGTCCCTGTAGCTTGCCATTGCAGGAGCAATACTCTTGTTCCAGAACCAACGCTTTCCATTTGGAAGGAAGAATAAAAAAAAGTAAATCAACTGTCTGCGCATGGTCAAGAAAATCAACTGTTGGTACACTTAGAATTGAATTTCAGTTCTTTATGGGTCATGTTATTACGTGTACAGTATATTTATATGTAACCAAGAAGTATTTTGGTTAGTTGAGATCCCACTGGCATCTGAGAGTTTATTTAGAACAAATTTCTCAAAATATCAGAAGGTAGGTAAAATACTTTAGTTGTCAATTAGAACTTTGATTATCTAGTCTTACATGTTTTTTCTGTGTTGTATTTTCTTAGTAATTCTCACGATTTTCTTAATATGTCTGTTCTTAAGTTTTTCAGACATGTTTTACACTTATTGGAGAAGAAGGAGTAACATGGAAATTAATTGATCTTCAGCTGAACATGTATACAGCACCAGTTTTATTTGGAGCTCTTTTAGGAATTATTAATATTATTCTCATCTTCGCCGTGTTCAGGTAATCAAGATAGAAATAGAGCAATTCTACCTTGATTTAAGTGTTGGCAGGTGATGAATATTGCATTGCTTAGAAGGAGTACTAAGCCTGAAATCTGGAGTGCTAAAACTATAAATCTTTATTTCTTATCACTTCAGAGTTTTTGCCTTCTGTAATACAGATCTTTTTCATTATGTTGGTAAGTGAATCATAGTGAAGCTATGGCTAGAGTATAAACTAATGGAAAAGAAAGCTATTAGATTATTAACCTTGATTTTTGTATTTTTAGTGATGATAGTTTCTGCACGTTTTTTCTTTAAAGAGAACTAAGGTTAGGTTGCTTACAGGGTGCTCACTGTCATTGTCTTCCTTTTAAAAATCTTGAGGGAATTTTTGTGCTTTGCTCCACTGGTGGCAGGGAGGGGATGGGACAGAGGCACAGAGATATGTAGTATTCTCCCAACGGAGTATTTCCTTTTTTAAAGATGGTGGTGGTCACATCAGCCAAATGTAGACTACACAGGTGATACTTAAAGGAGCTGGGAATAATTAGAATATAAAATAATGCCATTTAGAAGTATACTTAGTAATAGAGCAAATAAATATGTGTATTAATGATAACAGTTGTAAATTTCTAGAGAGCATCGAGTGGATGACATGGGACGGCAATGCAGTAGTATCAATTTTGAAGGAGAAGGTATCTATGTTTTATTTCAAGCTTACCAAATGACACTTTCTAAATACTTTCTTAAAGCTAAGTATCAGTGCTAACTTAAAGGTTGAAACAGATGATCATATAGGACTTTTCCAACCTAAATGATTCAATGATTTTATTTATGAAAATGCTACACCCGGGTTAGAGGAACAAAGCCTCCGTTGTGTGGGTATTTACACTGCTGTGTACTTTTGACCTAGCAAGAAGAATTGCAAGTGGTTTAGTTTCCATTGTAAAGATCTTGAGAACAGGTTGCTTATTTTACCACTACTCAGGACTTGTTGGTCCTAGTATTACAGTGGAACAGCAGACGGTATAACCAATTTGGAAATAATTTTCTCTCATAGTCAGAAAAATGGGAGTTTCAACAATTCCAATTTGGATTTGAAAAATATTTTATTTAGATTGTCAAAACACATCTGCCTAACTGCCCACCAAACTGCATGTTAAATACTTAATAGAGTAAGGAAGTGATTAATGTCTGTAATAGGTGATAGTGTAAAAAAAGATTAGTTTACAAAGTTATTTTTCTGTTTTGTTGCAGAAAGTGGTGTTCCGGATCAGGATGCAGAAGGAAATGTTGACCATATTGCTGTGGTAGCAATGAATTTTCTTTTCTTTGTCATCTTGTTTGTGTTTGCTGTCTTTGAAACGTAAGTTTGTCTATTTTTGCTTAAAATACTTTGACATATAATGTGATTGGACAGTGTGTTCATGTAAAGGCTCTTCTGTTAAACTCATTTACTTCATCATACTCTTCATAAATAGAAGTGTTTATAAGTCCAAAACCATAAGCAATTAAATTGCTGTATACTGAAACAGCGTAATGAGTTAAAGCACAGTAATAACCAAAAATACGTGGCACAGTGTGGTATGTGGAACGTTAATGTAAAAGCTTTTGAATGGACACAAACACATATCCTCAACTTCTTAACTGTTAAAAACCAGTTGCCTAACTTGGACTACCTAATACCTTCAGAGAAAATTGTGTCTTCATTTGAGTACTTGGTTCTATACTTCCTATTTTAACGTTGTGTAGTTTCTTAGTATGATTCTCATATGCTCCAAAAGCTCCAGCAAAGCTCTTATGTCAATGATAATTAAAACAATTGTTTTGATACAGTTAATGCATTTATGTTCTTAAATACGCTATTATACGTAACTTTTATGTGTAGAGGTGAGTTATTCAGTCATTTTCTTTAAGAAAATAAGTGGGGAAAAAACCTTAGACCAAAGAATATTTAATTTTTGGAATTTATGAAATACTTAGAGGATATGGGATTTATTTTACAAATTTTGGAGTTCTAACTAACATTTATTTTAACAGTACATCTGTCTTAATTGCTTTAATTTTTTAGAAAATTGAGTTCCTAGTGACTGATAGGTTAATATAAATATACATTATTTTTACATTCACAGGGCCCAATTTTTTCTCCCTGTCTTTCTGTCAAAGCATAACTCTTGCTTCGCTTCAATTCCATCATCATTTTGTGAACTATCTGAAATATATTAATGATGCTTCAGAATATGGCTGTTGTAATGCAGTTCTGAATCTGGTCTAGTGGATTTATTTTTAATAAATGATGTATGACAATATTTTTTTTTACTTTAATTTTGTTGATTTAGCATAGCTACTCCACTGACGATGGATATGTATTCCTGGACAAGGGAAAAAGCTGTTTTTTATAATGGAATAATCCTCAGTGTGATTGGCGTTGAATCAGTTACTGTTTTCATGGTGGTTAAAATGCTATCTAAAAGGTAAGTTTTTGGACTTTATTGAAATTTTGATACTTATATTAGCTAAGTCTGAAAAGTTTTCTAGCAAGTCCAAATCTGCATTACCTAAATCTCTTACTTGTTAAGGAGTTTGGGTATACTATGACAGTGAAGTATCCTGATTTTGACAGAGGCATGATGCTGTTGTTACTCTTTGTTCTGGTAACATGAGCCCCTTCCTTCTCTGTGTCTCATTCTGGGGTCACAAGAAAAACTTTTGTTTGATGTCACTGTGATTTTGCTGTCCTTGTTGCAGATATTTTGGTTAGGCATCTTTTCAATAAACTAATGGGCTGTGTCATTAACACCTCTACAAATTATACTTTTACTAAATGATATACGTATTGGATTTTTTTTTTTTTTTTGATAGGACTGGTGAGCGTGCCATACTCCATGCAGGCTTACTGATCGTCTTAATTGGATTCTTTATCTTACTGCCTTGGGGGAAAAAACTACCAAATATCCAATGGCAAGGTAAAATTCAAGCTGTGCTAGGCTAGTCATAATGCTTTATTGAACGCTTTTAATTTTATTGTTTTCTTAGTGGCACGTATTACTTCTTTTTACAGAAATAAAGAACAATTCTATTCCTCGAACAGTTTCCAGTGAAATGGTGATACCTTTCTGGAGTTTGCAAGCAATGCAGCTTCCATCCAACCACTCAGAGCCTGTAGGCTGCCCTGTCACACAGTCCTGGTGCCTGAATACTCCCATGATCTACCTGGCCCAGTATATCAGCTCTGACATACTAATAGGATTGGGCTATCCAGTTTGTAATGTCATGTCCTACACTTTATACTCAAAACTTCTAGGCCCAAAACCTCAGGTAAGCATGATGCCTAAACAGTTTGTTTTGTTTGTTTCAGAAAGACAAGTGATTGACAAACACGTTTCTAGGATAATTGGTGGGAGTAATGTTTGTTTAGGGTGATTGGTGGGAATTCTTGGCTAGTCAAATTCCTGTGTAACATAAACTTTTCCTCTTTTAAAGGGTGTCTACATGGGATGGTTAACTGCCTCTGGAAGTGGAGCACGCATACTTGGACCTGTTTTTGTGAGCCAAATATACACTCACCTGGGGCCACGTTGGGCATTTAGCTTAATCTGTGGAGTAGTCATAATTTCTCTCTTAGTCTTGGAGATAGTATACAAGAGGCTTATTGCCTTTTCTGTTAGGTATGGAAGGATGCAAGAAGAGAATTGTTAAATAAATAAGGAACGACGGAGTAAAACCAACCCAGAAATTATAGCTTATTACTAGTTTTTAATGAGGAGTGCCTAACCACTGACCTTGTTGGCTGTGAGATAAGAACCTGTACTTACACAGTGACAGAGCACGTAGTTTGGCCATATCCTGATCCATGGTTATACTCACTGCAACAGAGCTTTTGTATTCTGCTTTTCCAGCAGCAGAGGAAGGATATGAAGAAGTTGAACCAGTACAATGGCACGTTTGAAGTGTTTACATGCACCTGTGTACTGAGTGCAGCTGTGAAGGTGACAGGTTAAGTGCATCCTTTTCAGCAAGAAGTGAAACATTGTCTTGATTCTGTGAATCAGGATTAATAAGTCATTTGTAACTACACGATGAGTAGAGCAGCATGCACTTTTTATGGAGACATCACTATGTAAGTGAACCTTCTGATGCTTTATTTACTAGCGTGAAAGCACTGGTTCATACAAAATGTCTTTCTTTGGAACCTTGTATCAGTGTGAGGATTTCAAGTGAAGTGTGATAGAACTACAGAGGAAGGTAGGTGCCTACTTCATAGAAGTAGTTTATGTGGGATTTGGGTACTTCAGTTGGTTAAGAGCCATTGAAAATCACAGCCTCCATGACTGTTACTTGAATTACAGTAAATTGTGCAATTTTTTCCTACTGTCTACTGTTTTGTTAAATGCCTTTTTATAGCAAGAAGGCTAACTTGCACAGAGTAAATTATGCACAGCTTTTCTTAACCTTACTATAAAAGGAAATACTAAGCATGGTAGTTTATGCTTCTGTTGTCATCTGAGAACAGTGCATTCATTTCCTATATGAGCAACCACTGCTCATGCTAATTAAGTAAAAAGGAGGAAGCTAATGTCTCCTTGCATGTTAACTACTAGCTATAGAGTTTTCCTGATAATATCGTGTAAGAAATAATTTACATTTGGATCATTCAATATTTTTATTTAAAAAATTCTTCATAATGTTGCCTAACTCTATCTGTATGAGCTGATCTGTTTCAATACTACTGGAAGATCTAAAAACCTCCAGTAACAATAAAAGCTGCTATTTAACATATCTAGTATTTGATGCTTACTGAATTAAATGTAATTTATTATTCCTATGTAACCAACTGTTAAAACACTAAGACTACTGAATTAAAAGATTATTTTTTCAGTACTGACTGAAGGCAAGTTGTTTTTTTTTTCCCCCCTGCTTTATTGCTCTACAATTCCAGGCTGGTAGAAGACTTTGGTTCTTTAACTCTCTTTCAAGAAAGTGAGCATTTTTTAATAATCTAGTTCATAACAAATAGTACCACAACCACTGTATTGTAGTGGTGGAAACAAGCTCTAAGAGGAAGCACTTACAGCAAGCAGAAATTACTGTGGACATGTGAAACCAAAGTCTAGCAGGAGTTTTCAAAAGAGCTAGCATGGATTAGCATTTCATGTTCTCCAACTCCATTTGTACTAATGGTTAAGGCATAATAAATGTTTTATAAAGGGTTAATGATAAAACTGGACTTGGTGAATACTTGTGGAATGTAGTATCTCTAAACAGTGGTATATTCATACAGTGCTCAACCAAGAAAGCAAGGACACAATTGTGTTTTCCCCAGTCTGTTGTTTAATTTGGTGTATGGCTGTTATAAATTATCAGCCTCAAAGTCTTACAAAAGATTTGTATTGTTAAGAGGGCCTGAGGGGTTTTGATATCTGGTTAACACTAATCTAACTGCATGTAACAGTCACACTTCACAAAGTAGCTGATCCCTTTCTTAACCCTTTGTGTCACCTCACATTCTAGTATTGATGACTTAACTGTATGTACATTTAGTTGTCACATGAAAACTATATATTATGCCTAGACTGCAGATAATTGATATTGCAAGTTGTTAATATTCAGTGCCAGTCCCTATCTCATCAAGAATAACTTGGTACCTGAAAAGTCAAGGGTTTTACACTTAAAATATTTAATATGTAATCTGAAAAGGATGTGTTTACATGCATGTGTACACATGTTTATCAAAGACTTCTAAGAGTTAAACTCTCACCATACTGTCATTCTACAAAAGTATGTTGATACAAGCAGAAATGTCAGCACAAGTGAAGTTAAATACTTTCAGTTTCTCTTAATGCTCCTCAGTTTGTTATATATCTCTAATAGTGTGGTCCTTAATGCATAAGATAAAAGTATCTGAAGTTAAAATTCCTATAAAGTAACAAATTGAGTGGTAACTACAGCATGTGCAATTTGCTTTCCTATGAACATATTTCAGTGATCTCTACTGCAGAGGTAAAACATTAAATCACTGTGCAAATTTTAACAAGTTCTACCTGTTAGAAGATACTTTGTGCAACAGTTTTATACTTTCTTGCCCCAAGCTTCACACATCCCTAAAATCCCAACCGATGATGCTCTTAAAGTATTACATCAGTTTCTGGTAGAGTTGAACTTACTACTTACAGGAAAAGGCTCTCAGTGACACTGAATACCAAACAAATAGATCTAGACAATTACCACTGCATTTATTTTTTTTTTTTTTGGTATAAAATGCTTGTGCAGGGAAATTTAAAAGCTGCTGCTACAAAAATAAAAATGGAGTTATAAAACATGTACATATTTACATATATTACTTGTAAGACATAAAAATACAAGTTATTTACAAATACAAACGCTTCAACAGCACAGATGCATTTTCCTTAATCTTTAGCATTTGAGTAAGCAGTGGGGAAAGAAAAAATACAATAGATTCAGATTATTTCCAAGATGTTGAGGTCATTTAGAACTGAGTTGAGAACTCAAGGTCTTGCTTGAGCAAATTTATCCATCATTTTGAGGAAAAATACTTTGTAAGATACTTTACAAGCAATTTGCTACATAAACACAGCAACCCTTGCTTTCCTATTTTTTAACCAATTTTTGGAAGAATTTCTGGATAAGCTGAATAAAATCAGTCACTTTAATATCAGTGAGTGATTTTATTAAGCTTTGTGCCCCAACATGTGCTTTGCTTTTATCAGTGAGGACCACCTGGATTGGTAAACATCACAAGAATAGAAGACAGACAGTGCAGCTTCTCTTTGATGTATTCTGGCAACTTATCGTTTTCTCCATACCTACAAAGGTAAATAAGAATACAAAGTTTAGATACTTGCAATAAATTATTTTACTTAAGGACAGTATAAGTATTTAAAAACTTATCTGTTTTAAATTACTACATTATAAATTATTTTAAAGTTATTATTTATAGGTATGTTAAACATGGAAAACAGTTGTTTGATCATATATTTATTAAAACAATTTGGGAAATGTGCATTCTTACTTTTAATAATAATTAAAAAAGAACAGCAACTATGAAGTTTACCTTAGGTTAAAGAGTCTTAAACTGACAGCAGACTGAGTTATTTTTATGGCAGTAACAAGACTCACCTAGTTGTTTGGCCATCCGGAGACGTGTAAGTGATAGAAGAAACACCTGCTTGGGCTACCAGTTGGGATCCATCATTAAACTGAACCCATACTGCTCCACTGGTCAGCTAACAAGACAAGTTGCAGTGTCATTTGTGGACATGATTGCACACCTAGAATTATCCTATTAAAGCTGAAACTTGTTCTGAGTTGAAGTCACTTCGGTATCTAGGCCACTCTTTCAGTGATTATATGTATACTACTTCTTAGTAAATAGTAGTCTTACAGTTTCAAGAACCAGCATTCCTCAAGTTTCAGATGTTCAGATCTAATGTCCTTTTCATTGAGTTAAAGAATTATCTTTAATTAACCACTCAGAGAATTACTGAACATAAAACAGAAGGACCATTTTGTTCGAGTTCACACTTATATACATTTTAAAGTTTAAATATAAATTAAACTGTTCCTTTGTTAGGATAGCATGATTTCTGTATCTGGATTGCAGAGAACATTTTTTAAATCTAAATCTGGTACCACAGAAAAGGAGAGAGGAAACAGTTGTGTATCAGAAAACAGCTTTTCCTGCTGCATTGGCAGATTCAGTCACCTTGCACAGGACCCGTACATTTCCATTAAAAACCACTTCACCATAGCACCTTTACTGCTAAGTACTGAACAGCTAAAATTGAAACAGATTCAGTTTTTTTCTTGAGGGAAATTAACATGACAGAAGGCACTCAAATAGGCAGTAGTCATCATAGGAAATTTATGACACATAAAACAGAAGTACTGAACTATTACTTGGGTTTCTTATACTTAAGTAGTTCACCATAGCATTTACCTAACATACTTATTTGGAATTTTGGTATTCATTCCTTACCTGCGAAGCCCAACCAACATTTTTCACAAAGACAGATTTTAAAAGTTGGGCTGAATTTGGGCTGCATTCTGTCTGATGAATGGAAGAGCACGTAGCTTCAGCAGCATTAGTCATAAATGTGGACTTTTCATATGACACCACCTAAAACCCAGAAACACACGGTATTAGCAGCCTTAGTATTAAAGCCAACAGATAATGTACTAACTATAGTGGTTAATTGCTATCTTTTTTTCCTTAATCTTTTCCTATACACAGAAAGATTTAGTCTATAAGCTTCGTTTAACACCATTATATTGTAAAAAGCCTGCAGGATTTCATGACTTCCTCCATACTGTATTACAACAGTTTTTCCACTGATTCCCTGTATTCACAGAGGAAAGGCTTTCCCTAAGCAGACTTCCTATTTAAAAATCTATTTTTCTGTGTTTGATTAGCAGAAAACCCTATGCAGTTTCAGCATTCAATTTTCCTGAAGATAAGTTAGAAATCTGGTGAAGCTTAATATTAACTCAGCATAAAAATCAATACTAGTGCTGAAGCCTGAAGGAATTTTTGTTACTAGCTTCGTTTCAGCCAAGTGAAAACTGGCAGATTCTGTATAAAGCATGTGCACTAAACAATCAAAGAACAGGGGTGCACATCAATTCAAGAAAGCGAAGCTCATACAAACTCAGTGTGCTAAGACTAATAGAATTCATTCAGCTAGGAATGCTTTATTGGGACTGTGATACAGCAATTGAAGCTTGGCAGGTCTTCCAAACAAATTGATCAAACTGCACAAAAAGCCTTATTGGCTATATGTATATTCATATGTTTACATTTGGCCTTGTTTAAATTAACACTTGATTTCAGATCGATAGCCTCAAGTGCTCATATCTTTTGTGACTACCATTTGATATACAGGCCTGAGGACACAGAGCCCTCCAAATTCAAGACAGTTCTGCGTAACACAAGTACGCAATTGTCAAGCTATGTTCCCAGGAGATGGTGTTGACAAAGTTTTGGAGGACATGGACTTTTCAGATGATCTTAATTCCAGATATCTCAGGTTAGTTAAAGTCAAAACAAATATTTCTAGCCAGCATGCTCAAACAGTTAATAAAGGCATACATCTATACAAATATAATTATATGAAAATAAAATAGCAATGTTTCATTTCCTGCTGGACAGCAGTCTCCATTTGTTCTTGTATACTTACAGGAGTACAGTTTGGAGTCTGAACTGGAGTAGAACTGGCAGCTATATTCCTATCCAGTGCCATAACTTCTTTTGAACAGTTTGCATTGTCCAACAATGAAGGCACTAGAGCCTTTGGCGATTCAGTATTGCCAGGTTTTCTGGAAAAACAATGAAACAAATGTGAAGAGGTCTTACCAAAAGGGTCTAAAGTAACAAGTGAGGAGACCTTGCTTTGTACAGTCTGTGGTTAACTGAATGAAAAGCACTTGAGAACACTAGTCATCTGCAGACTTGTTTTTACACATGGTATTTGTTAGCCTGGTTTAGTCTAAACCCACAAGTATATTTTATCTTAGTATCAAAAGAAGGGTATGCAGGTCCAAAACAGTATCTTTTATACATGCTATGAAGTTGATGATTATCTTGCTAACGACTACGAGCCTCTACTAATTAACCCTGGCTTCTGCTAACATTAGCCGCAACAGGCTGCTTAGGAGGAATATGCAAGTGTGTAAATATGTACTAGCAAAAACACTACCTTCCAACAATTATTGGAAAAAACGGAACGCTTTCACTCCTTTTTTCTTCTTCCAAAATAGCAGATTCCAGTGCAAGGCATATACGATGTCCCTGGAATTAGAAAGAGCTTGTTAAAGTTTTTAACTGAGAAGGGTTTGACTGCCTACACATAGAAATACTTTTTCCAATGGTACTGAATATTGGTAATAGCTATATTGTATGTACCATGAACGCAAAGGCAACTAGAAAAAAAAAGCTATATTACTGTTACCCCCAGTAGCTTCAGCGTATCTGGGCTTACTTGTAATAACCACAGCTCCTCCTCTTTTAGCAGGAATAGACAGGGGAACAACAGACTCCTGAATTCCATTCCAGCAAACAGAACAAAAGAAAGGCAGAATTGGAAATTTTTACCATTTCCCAAGTTCAAGACTCTTGTGACTGCTAACTGGGTGACATGAAACATGAGAAGGCATAGCAAGTAGACCAGTTAAGCACCTGGCAGTTGTCACCTCTTTAAAAAAAAAAAAATCACTTAAAACAGCTTTGCCCTGTTTAAACCTTCCACTAAGCAGGCAAACCTGCTTTACACTCTAGTAAAGAATTTCCTATAACAGCCTTTGAGGCAGTGTTGGTGTTACCACTACACTGATATTTGCTCTTTCATAAAAAGAAACAGCCTAAAACACACCACTACCAAAAGCGCTTCAACCATTCTTCTTATCACCATAATGGAAAAACATGAAAAGCAACATTTGAGGCAGATTTCTGAAAGAACGAATTTTCAGAAGGTTGCTTAGCATTTGAAAGGGCTATATAAAACCATTTACCTCATTTGCATGATCCATATATACTTGTATTTCCTTCTTCAAACCTGTTTCACTTTCTCCTTTCAAAGTGAAGGATTTCCCTGATTTTTCAATCACACGAGTTATACCAGCTGTCTTGTGTATCTTTGCTCCTGTAAAAAGGATTTTCTAGTCTGATTTGTATAAAATGCTAGTATCTATGAAATAGAAATCCCCACCGTTACATTGTACTCTACTAAAATGTGACTCACTGACAGAAGAATTACTACAACAATAGAACTGCTCCTGGTTAAGCTCTGTGCACCTAGCAGAAACAAATGCCAGTTAAATTGGGACTGTGATGTTAGTGGAACATTTTCTTTCACCAAATATCACTACTTATGTAGGTTGAATGATGCATTCACTACCTATTAACAAATGCCTTTTTAAGCGTTAATCTGAGACAAAATTGCCATCTCTAATAGCACTGCCAAGAATCAGTTCAATATGATCTATTAGTATTTAATATGGTTTTAAAGATACACATTCTTTCAAGAGCGTTCTACACAATCACAGAACTGTTACTGAATTGTTCTTAAAATCATAAATTCTGTGCATATGTCTACTTATGTGGCAAATCAAACTATTTCACAGTGGTCTATAGTGAGAAAACAATAGTCAGTGCTGTCTGGATTAACAAGGGAGAGAAAGTTGGAGAAGACAGTCGCTTTCTCAAGTTAACAATGGAACGCTTGATGTATGGACATACCTTTCATTAAGTAGGTTAACTATCAAAAGTAGATCCAAAGAAATGAAACAAATTCATGAAAGGTAACAAGGTGTAGGTTAGCAATACTTCTGTCATGTACTCCCTTTGAAAGGAAGAAGATAGGCAGAAAGAAACTAATGAATAAATTCATCTGTGAGTGCTAGAATGTGGCAAAGTGCTAAGTGGTAAAGTCTTGTTTCTAGTATTTTCTTCAACCTGAAGCTTTGTTTGGCAATGTTTTTAGTACAGCTTTAATAACATAACCACTTGCAAAAGTGAATACATACCATCATAAAAACAAACTTCAACATCTGCAGTGGGTGAATTTTCCATTAACATGCACTTGGCATATCTTGTGTAGAAGGTAACTTTGGGGGTTTTTGTTCTTACTAACTGCACAAACTTGGCTGCATACTGGTATTTTTTCCAGTACTTTTCTAAAAAAAAGTATTTTAAAACATTTATCAGTCATATTAAACAGTGTATATCAGCTTGAAAACAATTTAAAAATACGTATTTTACAGATGAAGGCAATAAATAACATTTAAATAATTCACAGAAATATGCTTAAAGAAACTGAATTCAATTTCCACTAACTTTGTTTTTTTAAGAAAAGTTTACATCTTCAGTAGCTGTATCTTCTATTACCATAGTTCATAACCTCAACAACATAGAGGAAAGCACTGCATGCATCATTTACGAAGATAACATGGTCCAGCTGGTTTCCTGACTTCAAAACTTGTCTTTGACCTCCATAAAACTTTTCATAAAACTTGTCTTTGACCTCCAGTTAGTAGAGCAGTCTTTCAAGAATTTGTAGTTAGCTTGTTTGTTCTTCTTTTCTCTAGATTAAACACTGTCAATGCTTTCAAATATGTATTTTTCCCCTTCTCACCCCATGCAATAAGTACTACGAAATGCAAATTGAAGTTGCTTTTTAAAATTTGATTAAAACAGCTTCCAATGTGAATGACCAGAATATGAAAGCGTCCATTTAAACTACACTTTAAAGAAGGCAAGTGACTCCTTATAATTTCAATATAAAATGACTTAAAACCTGTGACTTCAGTCTCATCAAGTTTCAGAAGTTTGCGGAAAGTATTCATTTAAACTGTAGTTTTCAGCTTATTCTGAAAAGCGTTTTATCTTCCTGATTATTTGAGTAAGCAGGTAAAAGCTAGTAAGTCTCAAAACAAGATCCACTTAAGCATCAGATTACTTGTAATAGTTTTAAAATAAATGTCACATTACCTGGCAAGTTGTCAAAATTATACATACAGATGTCTTCAGGAAGAGCAGGAGGTCTGTCATCAAGAAGGAAGCCTCTTCCTTCATTTGGATGATAAACTGCAATCTACAAAAAGGGAAGAATTGTGTTTACATTTGCAACTCATATGGAAATACGTCAGTTTAATTACCATAATAACACCATGAACTGTTCTATTCCACTAAGTGATTATTTAACAGCTGCAGTTTTCAGCAATACTCCACTGTTCTCTAAGTCAAGTCCAATCTTGCTGGGAAATAATTGTTTGCTACCTACATCTGTATGGCTGTACCACAGCAGGGGTGGGGGTGCAGGGGAGGAGGCTATTTGCAATTCTAAACAAATAATTTATAACAGTAAATCATAGCAAATAATTGCTAAAATGAAAGTTAATAAAGATTTAAACAACAGAAAACTGAAAGAAATTAATATTACAATAAAGAATCCGAGAAGTCTCACCACATTTCCATCACAAGATATTCTGAGAACTTCTTTCACAAATTCTTGTGAATGGTGTTCTTTTAGAAACTCCATACACACTTCCCCAGTATCTAGAATGCTCACCTAAAATAAATTAAGAAATACAAGTTAGACCAAAAAGCCTTACTCTCTGGCAATCTAAGCTAACATTTTTTCTACAAATGGTTTATGAACACAGCTTTCTAAAAATATAAGGACTAGAATATTTCTAGAATATAGTGCAAACTGATAAATACCTCTTACAATAACTTTTACTGCTAGGGCTATTAGAACTGTGCTTCTTCATGACTCAAGGTTATAAACCTGGTCAGCAAGGGTGTGGCTTGTTAGCTGACAAATCAAACTAACACCAGTTGGTCCTATTATGTTCTTTAGAAAAAGAAGTGGAGAAGGGAGAACAGGTGAGCAGGACTGTAAAAAACTGAACAAAAAGCAGAAGGAACCAGAAACAGACCAACTAGAAAAATCACGTGAGCCGTAAGGATTAACAGAATTTCTTTTGCTTTCTTCTTCACCCACAAGTTAGGGATGAAACAGCACTATAAAAAAACATCCAAGTATTGGAGAGCAAAACTATTTTAATTTCTAATCCAGTTATCTACCCGGTTCTTAAAAAATGTTCAGTGTATCAGACATAGTTAAAATCTTAATATTTAAAGTCTAAATTTGTATCTTATACAGATAAGCAGTGCAGATGTTTAGAACTATAGGAAGTATATATGCACTTAATATTTCTTATGTCTACCTATAGTTTCTTTGCTTGTAAGCTAGAAGCAATGCAACATCAACATTTGCAACAAGTAGCCACCAGGTTGCAGTATTCAATATCCAGAAGAACTAACATCTTATTGATATAATTTTGAATTTAATCACTAGTAATATAGATTCATATAATCTTAAGTAATTACAGATCTTTAGAAGAACAAATGCTTCTGGTTTTCTAACTGATTTTTAAAGAGATTCACACTATTTAAAAATTAAATCCTTTTAGTTCTAAGAACTGACACGTACCACTGCATTTTTTGTTTTTTGCCTGATCGGTTTTAGCCTGTGAGCATTGAGAGGCAATACTATACTTCGCAGTGTAGGCTTCTGATATGCTGGTGGTTCCTTGCCCCATGCTTGGTTTTGTTCTGTAGTTGACCAAAGGCCACATGAAGATGACTGAACTTTCTCAGACTGGCAGAGAACTTCAGAGATGTATTTCTTTGGGTTTCTCTGGTTTAAAGAATGCGGAGGGATGTCAAGGGATGCATCATGATTCCTGATATCTTTCAAGGTGTTCCACGCATTTCTTGATGCATCTTGCTGCACATCCACATGATACTGGAAACCTCCATGTGCATTACTGCTGCCAGTTAGGTCTGCAGATGGTCTCAGCTGACCTGAAAGCATTGTAAGAAGTACATTGGAAATTTGAAGAGCCTTACTAAGGGGGAAAAAGTCACTTTTTAAAAAAAGATTTTAAAAGTAACATGTTAGAAGGCTTATTTAAGCAGAGAATGATTTCTGTAATCAGTCCAAATTGTTAGGCTATGACTTACATGTAGGTACCAATCAATATCAGCCCTTATAAAATTGCAGTGTTTATTTTTAAACTGTTACTATATCTCAGTTATGACAGCCTTTGGTCTTAACATGCACCAAATCACCTCACAAACGCATCGCTAAACAAAACACTGATTCAAATATATACTTCCCCAATAATTGATCTGTTGAAAGCCAGTTTCATTGCCATTCAGATAATCACCAAGTTTCACTGAGGTTTCAGCTTAGCTAACCAGAGTGTTTTAACATCAGCCAGGTTTCATTGCTCCAAATGTTAACTTCCCACTCCAAAACCTGTGTTTTATCCCCAGTCACTTGTTTAAAAAAACAAAAAAAAAACAACTATTTTTATATTTAAACTTCTTATAACCACTTCTCTAGTTTTGATATTTAAGCCCTTGGACAAGGGCCCAAATATCAAAAGGGGCCTCACCCAAACAAGTAATGCACTCCTCCTGTCATGTTGCAGAACAGCTGAGGAGGGACCAAAAATTAAGTAGGATTACTCCATCATGACCATGTGTCATGATTCCAATTCCCTATACAGACAAAGGAAAGGAGTCCAGTAATATCAGAACAAAAGAGAACAGAATGGATTTATGATTGCTCTATGATTGAATTACATTACTAAAAAATGTTGTAATATGATGCGTAACGAAGAACACCTCCTTCCCTTCTGTGTCTTTTGTCCTTTCCTCCACCCCTCCTTCTGCAGCCTAATTATCTTTCTCTCATTCACTGAGGTCACATTTTCTCTGAAGGCATATTTGCACAACTGAATTAACAGAGTTTGAGTCACCTGCCAATCTTCTGTCGCATATATATAAAGTGACTCAGGTCAAAACTGAATAATTTGGGCAGGTTCTAAAATTGCATTTCCCTCTTTGTGGCCTTATTTACTTTTTGCTGAAATACTGAAAAAAAAAGATGACCTTATTTTAGGAAGCTAAGCATTCAAATACAACATAGAATTTCTTCACTGTTCTGAAGGCAGTTATATGTAGCTCATTGTACCAACTCAACAGCTTGGGGAGAACTAACTACAAAGCCTCCTGAATTTCCTACCTCAGGAAATTAAAATATTACAGCTTAGTCCAAAAGAGAAAACAAAATATTATCAATGGCATGGCTCTTGCTTTAGAGTGATTTCACAGATGAGTGATGCTGGAAATCATTTTGCCTCTTTCAATAGCTCTGTCAATTTTTGGCAGTGACAAGTCAGTTTAGGGTCTCCCATGCTTTTCCTTCACAAAGGAATTCTTGTGTCTGCAGTGGCTTCTGTTAAAATCCAACCACTGATATTTAGGATGCCAGCATTTTACTCCAATATCACAGTTACTTGGCCAATTGCTTCTATCATGAGTTTAATGAAACTAAATTTGGAAAAACAACAGAAACAGTTACAGGACACAACTACAACTGGAGTGCAAAAATACACAATCGCTTAGTAACGCACCGTTTGTTTGCATGCTTCCAAGCCACTGCTGCATTGTTTCAGCCTGGGACTTCTGCTCTAACAAACCAAGGTGGGGCTTCATTGGGCACAGATAATCTGAGCTGCAAAATAAAAGTTACGCATGTAATCAAAATTACATCAAAGACACTTGCACAACAAAAGTTATGATGTTGCAGCTGCAGAAACCACAACCTTTAAAATGTTTAATTCAGGCAGCATTTTGCAGCTGCAGACAGCATAGAACTTGCTTCTCCTTTCACGGGGAACATTCATAAAAACCCATTTCCAAGTGTAATAGAAAGTTTGTACTAATTTTTAGTATGAATCAAGTCTGAAACACTTTACAAAAAGAAAAACAAATGAGACCACACACAAAGTTGCCACTTCTTCACACTGAGGGGAAAGCAGGAACTAGGATATGCAATAGTCCTTACATTAAACACAGGGAAATGTTCTTCATCATTCTGCTAACGGGAAAACATTATCATAACAGAGGATTTTAGTTGCACAGCAGTGCACAGAAAGCAAAGCTCAGGCCTCCAACACGCACAAACATCCTAGCATCCCTTGCAGATTTTACACCTGGGCTAGTTTGCATGAGCTAGGAAAGCCTGTCAGATATGAAGAAAGAAGTCAGGATTTTCATCCAGAACTTCTAAGGACATAACTAAGTTTCAAGTAACTTTGAAGGTGTTTTTTGTTTGTTTTTACCCCAAGTGCAGAAAGCATTGCTCATTTTATAACCCTTAACTTGTACTTAATCTTTTTTTTTCTTTTTTTTATCTTGTCTAGGTATAAGGCATAGTAACTGAAAAACCCCAGAGCAGCAAGTATATGCATTAGCAGTCATACTCTGAATGACTTCTACTCTAATCTGTATTTCTAAAACGAGCAATTAGAAAGGGTGCCCTACCACAATTGCTGTGGGGAATGAAGTGTTCACCTTGCTGCACATGGGAATAAGTAAATAACAGAGTATTACCAGGATAAATGAAAGCTACAATCCAGCTGGTAGGCATGTAGCATCTATGAACTTTAAGATGGACTAGTGGGAAGGTGAACCTCTACATTAGCAACAGCATCAATTATCACCCTCTTTATATTTGTATTCAAGCTATAAGCAGAGACACTTTTGGCACTTACTGCAGTCTAGTACCTGGGGAAAAAAAAACATTCACTTTACACAGGACAGCTCTACATTTCATCTTAATAAAAAATGATTCTTACTGTGGTTGATCTTTCACAGGTGGAGACATTTGCCCTTCAAAAGGACCAGAACTACCAGAAGTCTTTTCCTTAAATATTTCTCCCACATCAGTATAGCTGCTTGAAGGTGAAAAGCATTCTGTGTTTTCCCTTGTTCCTGCTCTAGGCCTGGAAAGCAGTTCCATTGAGTGACATCTCTCAACAATATTTGATATTCCTTGAGTCTGGCTATGGGATGCGCCAGACCTATCTGAAGAGTGGGCTCTTCGGAGGTAGCGCGAATGTGGTCTCTCTTCAGAAGGTTGCATGGTTCTTCCCCTGCCAGTTACGCCAATTTCTTTTCCCTGAATTCCCCACTGATGAAAAGAACCGCTTCCATCTACAGATGAAATGTTACTGGAATTCTTGTTTTTGGGAAAAAAAGTAATTTTATTCGGCAGCGGCTGCCCCACTAACAGCTTCTTCTTTTCCTTCAAGCAACCACTGGTACTGATGCTGGAAGAGCCCGTAAAGGTTGTAGAGATGGTTGCGTTTCCGCTGTCCATGGAATCTTCTGAAGTTCCTGAATCTTTGCTCCGCGTAGACCTGCACCTGGACATAAAAGGATGATCCAACACAGAGGAAAGACTCAAACGATCTGCTGGATTTTTGCGAAGTAATTTGTGTATGAGGTCTTGCGCCTCTCTTGATAAAAAGGCTGGCATTTCATAATCTGCTAACACTACTTTATTCAGTGTGTTCTTGACCGTGTCCGTGTCAAAAGGTGGCTTTCCAATAAGAAGAGTGTAAAACATGCAGCCCAAAGACCATACATCAGATTCAAGTCCATGCGGACTCCTTGTGGCTATCTCTGGAGCAATGTAGTTAGGAGTTCCACACATGGTATAATGCTTTTCGTGAGGCATTTTCAGCTGAGTTGCTAGTCCAAAATCAGCAATCTTGACGTTCATATTATTGGTGAGTAAGAGATTAGAAAGGGTGAGGTCCCGATGCAGTATTCCATGAGAATGAAGATACAGCATACCCGTGATAATTTGATGCAAGAAGTGGCGGGCTGTCAAGAATACAAGAAAACACACATGCTTCAGTAGTATAATTGAAATCAAAGTCTTGAAAATAACCTTTTCAAGTCTGCTATTGGTCTTGCCTTTTTTTTTTTTTTTTTTTTTAAAGTGAGGATGTTATAAGGGTGTTAAGCATCACACTAATGAGATTGGAACAACTTTCTGCTCTTTTGCTTGGAGCAATTCAGTATGACTATGTTCTAGGACAGTCCATAAAAGGATGTTCTGTAATGCATTAATCCATGTGATGCTTTGATAACAGAAACATGTAAGATGTAAGGAAGGACTGGAAATATTTTCATTTCGCCTAAGCTTCTTAAAATTAGGTTTCTGAGAAGCTAAAAATTCAAGTTGCACTCCCACTTGCAGAAACAAATACAAGAAATCAAGCATCATTACTACATGCAGATAAAATACTGCACACAACTTGGATGGTTTATTCCCAAACCTTCAAGGCTACCAATATTTCAGTTTCTCAGTCTTCTATGTTCATGATGTTGGGATAATCTTTCTGCTCTATTACATTAGAAATAAAACCTCACCCAGGCTGAAACAGCATCATTTATAATGATGTTGCAATTACAGTAATCTTAAGAATCACACTTTCTAGAGCAAAGAATTTACAATCCTTCCTCTTAGCAGGGGGCAGACACTGCAGGACAACAAACATTACTAGAAAGCTCTTCTCAAACGAAGAGGCTTCTTTAAACCTGAGCCAGTGGTTTTCAGCTTTCAGACCTGTGTTACCATCAGATGAACTATTTTTGCTGGAGTGGACTTGAATTCAACAGATGCCTCTGTAACAGCACCTCTTTAGTCCTGTCCTGTGATCTAGGAATTTTACAGAATAAGATTACTTGTTTCCTTGTTTCTCCATCAGTTTCTAAACTGGAAGAACCAGACAAAAAGATCAGCATGGTAATTCTGGGAACTGGCATAGGTATTAACCACTGAACCCAGATCAGATGAGGACAGAACAATAAGTCTGTCTGCACCCTAAAACACTGCACATAGCAGCATGCTTCCACGTCCCTTAAGTTTTGGAACTGCACTGTCCCACTTAGCCTTTCAGTGATCCATGTCCTAATGGGAATCTTCTCACTGACAGCTATAAGAAAATAGAACACAAGTAAGCTCATAAATGCAATTTTTTTTTTTTTTTTTAAGGACAGGACTCTGAGACACTACTCAGAAGAATAATAAAGCCAATTTAAAGTTTTTAAATTACACTGACAGTGAGCTCTCAGTGTAAGATATGATTTTTTATTTTAGTTCACTGACTTCCATAAGAAACAGATAAAAACAGCAGGATTTCTCCTCAGCTGCAGTCCTTCAAGAATTCTAGAATTGTCAAACTGGATACTTGCTTCTCATACAGGACTTCTTGTTAACTCAGCCTTCAAACAACTTTTAAACAATTAACTGCATTTTCTTCGTTTACACACGTCTTGAAACATAAATGTTTCCAACAATAATGTGTAAGATGAACTGGAATCTGGAAGGCTTTCCAACTGGTGACATGAGGCAGTAATACTGAGGTGAAGAGGCACAATGCAAAGCAAACATAGCTGTTTACATGCAGTTGCCTGTTTTCCTTTACTGAATTTCCCAGTTTTAAACTCTATTTCAAAGTAATTTGGTGTATGAAGTACTACCTTTTGGTAGATATTGATGGCTTTTTTTTTTTTTTTTAAAAGACAAAAACAGGTAGTACAAGCATAAAATGGCATAAACCAAACAAAAGCGTACAGACATTCGAGTGAATATGCGTATAGTCCTATAATTCATCCCTGGATTACTTTTCATAAAATTTCAAGCTATGCTGATTGTTTCATAAAGATGGCAATTGTAAATATTCTTTCAGTACAATTAAATTTATTGAATAAGCCAACATGACGTATAGAGAAAAAAAATCTCACCTTCTTCTTCTGAAAAGGGTTTCTTTCTGTTCTTTATGTATCTGCTCATTTCACCATTGTGACACATCTCAAGTATCAAGTACACATAGTTGCTATCTTCAAAATAGTTATAAAGCTAGAAAAGAAAATGAAAATATTAAAATACATTTTGTAGACTACACAGCAAGTCACATATACCGTTATTGCTACAAAAAACATGATTCTTACCTCGAGTATAGATGGATGCTTTAGCTGACAATGTATTTTCACCTCATTTTGAACCCTCTGTACCATTCCAACTTTGTGCATGGCTTTTTTATCTATCTGGAAGTAGAACACAATGCTTTTCAAGTACTGCAAGACTGACCACACAAATTAGTTTCAGGTGAACTTGAAATTCTAAATATTCAATGCATAACACATTTGCCTGAAAATGCTGAAATACAAGCAAGGTTTCACATAGTATTGCCTACTAGGTGCTTTTCATGAGCAGGTGCCTTAGAGAAACTGGAACATACGAGTGTCCAGAAGTAGACAAGTGTGAATATTTTAAATACTAAAACTAATAGCAAAGCTTTCTGAAATAGTTATGCAGAGAAATCTATTGCGTATTTTGCCAGGCAGATAAGCTAAGTATAGTTGATATTAAAAAGGTGGCCAAATAGAAGCATTATAAACTGTAATTACATGTAGCAAAACACCTGTGAAACATGAGTTTCTTTCGTAACAGTTTGTGCTGGCAGTCAGGGAAACTTTTCAAGACTCTTACAAGTTAAAGGGCTGCAGGCTCTTACGTGTGTCCAGGACCTCTCCAGCCAGATGAAATCTAAATTAAGGTTTTGTGGCTGCAGGTTTCAGTATAAGAATTACAGGGCTGAATGTCCAGCCAGAAGTGAGTCTTTCAGCTCAAGCTCTTTTAATAGGAATGTATTAACTATCAATAGAGTCTTTCTGTTGGTGCTGTCTCTTGCAGGAGGAAACTCTCCTCTAACCGTCAGTTACCTAGAAACGAGTGACCAGGCACAAATGCCCAACGCCATAACACAGAGCCTGCTGCAGCCTGCCCTCGAGAACTCTGAGAGGGTTGAGATCCCCGTGCCGGCTGCCTTACCATTTTGATAGCCACTTCCAGGCCCGTTTTCAGGGACACCGCTCTGTAGACCCCGGCGAACGAGCCCTTTCCCAGGAGGTTCCCCACCTTGAAGTCCTGCAAGGCAAGCGGCACGGCACGGCTGTCACTCCCCCCCCGCTCCCCTTCACACCCCTCTCCCACCCCGCAGCCCCCCGGCCCCGCTGCCCCCGCCCTGCCGCGGCGCTACCTGGAGGGCGCCCCCGGCCCCGCTCGGCACCATCCTGCCCGCGGGGCGGCCGCCTCCCGCCGCCCCTCCCGCCGCCCGCCCCCGGCTCCCGCTGCTATGGCAGCGCCACGCAGCGCCTCACACCCCCCCCCCCCCCCGCGGCTACCCCGGGGCCCCGTTTGGCCACCGCCGCCCCTCGCAGCCGGGGCTCGCCCCCAGCAAATGGCGGCCGCCCTCCCCGCCCGCCCACCTCGATGCTCTCGCCGATGCAGGTCGCCATGGCGCCGTCCGGCCGCTCTCTCGCCGCCCGGCTGCCGCTAGGAGCTGTCCCCGGGGCGCCGGCCGCGGCTCCCCATCGCCCTCACGCCGCCCGCCGCCGCCCGCCTCGGCCCAGCCCCGCTGCCTCGCGGGCCCGGCGGCCGCTCCCCCCCCCCGCCGCCTCCATTTTGAAAAATCGCGCCCCGGCCCTCCCGCCCCGCCCCGCCCCGCTCGGCGCCGTGACGTCACGCGGGCCGCCAGCAGCGCCGCGGCTGAGGGGGGAGCGGAGCCGCGCATGCGCGGGGGCTCGCGCAGCCTGCGGCGGCCGTTAGGCGGCGATGGGCGCGCGCGTGCGCGCTGTGGGGGCGGCCGTTGGAGTTACCTCAGGAGCGCCCTGAGGGAGCGGGTGGGGAGGCGCTGCCTGAGCGGGTTCGAGCGGCCCTGCGGGGAGCCCGCGGCTCCTGCTTGCCTCTCACACCGAGCTGCCCTGCTCGGTTTTCTTTTTTTTTTTTGCAGAGCCACCGAATATCCTGAGATGGAAGGGATCCACAGGGATCAGAGTCCAACTCCTGGCTCCACACAGGACCGCCCTAAAATCGGCCCCCATGGCTGAGAGCGGTGTCCTAGCGCTGCTCCAACGCCATCAGTTGGAGCAGCCTGGGCAGCCTGTCCCCGTGCTCGAAATAGCTGGAAAACCTCGGGCCGCTGAGGTTCTGCAGGCTGCCAGGCGTGCCGGTAGTACTGCAGGCAGCGAGCTGTCGGAGCGCATGCTGAGCAGTTAAAAGGTCTGCGCTGAGTTTTGTTTTGTGTTTGTAAAACCCCATGTATGATCCCCCGATCTAGGGGCTGTAGTGCCAAAATAACCTACTGGGATGGTGGCATAGCTTCAACATAAACACACTGTAAGATGGTAACTAGTTTGTAACCAAGGCAGCATGCAGCACTGAGCTGACAGTGGTGATTCTCTCTGACTAAAATCTGTTCCTTGGGTGGTTTCTATCCTGCATCATATAGAATATAGACATTATTGAAAGCAAACTTAAATATGGACATTAATAAAGGCAAAGAGGAGGTATTTTTATATTGAAACACCACTGTCCATCAGCAGGTTGTATTTCTCTTATAGAATGTGTATATGGCATTTTGACCTGCGTATATGAAGGCTTACAATATAGATTGGCCTTTCTCAGCAGAGACAGCAGTTTCTGACTGATGGGAAGCGTGCACATACTTTGAAAGATAGTAAAAGTAGATCAGAACAGGAGGGGGAGCTGTCAACGCACCAGGCAGAGAAGAAGGGACTGCACAGAAGTGAACTTCCCAGCGAGGGAGAGGAGGGCTTCTTGCTTTGCTCTTAGCAGGAGTCAATGAAAAGTGCTTTTCTCACGGTCTGGGAGTGGAAGTAGGGTGCTTGGATGCGCAATCATCTTGTGTAGTGAAACGTTTAGCAGTAAGAACTCTCTGAGACAATCTTTTCTACCAAGGGACCAGGTCAGCATTCTCACATTTGAACTGATCGTAATTCTTTAATAAGTGACTGCTTCCCTTAAAACAGCAGGTTTTGTCACTTTGTTATGATGTCCTTTAAGAGACATACCTCTTTCCTTTAATTGTCTGTAGCTTCTTTCTTCCAAAGACCTTACTGTTTTTCTAGCCTTTGATTTATGAGGTACGTAACTGGAATAGCAATATGTTTGTTTCTTTTTGTCACACTTGTCACACTTAGTGTGACAAAATATTGCTCTCTGATCATTACACATCTTTGTTTACATAATCAAATTTAATAATCAAACTTCTTGCTGGGTTACAGCTTGGTTATAAAATTGTCGGGGTCACAGAGTTTTGAAAGTAGAGCCAGAGAGATTTTAAATTACCTTTAATGCTGTAGAATCTAAGCTACGGATGGGTAGTCAACATTTTTGGAAACATTCATTCAGAAAGGGAATGGCACAGAAGGGAGAGCAGTCTTGTTTCATTATTTAGTTTCAGTTGTTTTACTTGCTGTCAGATTTCTCTTCATATTTTGGTTTCTTTTACTTAGGATGAAAGTGCTTAAGGTAGATCTGGGACTGCTCACTGATTCCATAACTATTCTGCCAGCATCTTTGTTCTCAGTTTATTTCTAATCTCTCAGTGCTGCCTGCAGCTTCAAGCCAGACTTTTACAACCAAATTCCTCTTGTTTTAACCTTATTCAAAAGTATTGTAAATCCTGCTTCTGTTAGTCTGTTCCTCTGATAGGAATTATGCCAACCTTACTGTGGTGTTTTGTTTGTTTGTTTGTTTGTTTTTCTTCTAATTTTTACTAGAATATATCACAGCTTTTGTTTAAGTTGTCTTCTACCAAAACAAGAAGAGGTGAGGGAAGAAAGTGATGAGTGTTGAGTACAGGCAGAACTGAGAGGCAAAGACAGAGCAGCTGGGTTAATCCATTTGTGGGTTTAATTCCTAGCTACATTGGCTTATTTTCCAAAAATACTATTTCCAACTGCATTTCTGCCAAAATAACTTCAGAAAGGTGAGTTTGATTGGAGCTTAAAAAAAAAAAAAAGGGTCAAGAAAATAGGATGTGAATCTCATTCCATCACCTGTGCTTAGCAAGCTCTTCTTTCTTGACATAAATCTTTCTTTAACCTGAGGCAAGAATGCATTATTGGGCAGAGCCCCGAGTGTCACAGCTGTTGGCAGACCTCCAAACCTACATCTTAATGACAAACTCATCCTTTCTGAGGCTGCTGGTTCGTGTTAGCTTGGCTTGAGTTTATTCAGGGCTGCCATTGTCTCCCATCTTCTCTCCTCTGCTGGCTATGATGTTTTTTTAGCTGGCTGTCAAGCTGTTCCAAGAAGCTGAAGCAGCAAAAAAATGGTTCTCGTTCAGCAGGGTTAGGTTTTTCTGAATTGGTTCAGTGTGTTTGTGCAAGCAGTAGTGCCAGCGCCTTGGAGGGGGCAGGAGTGCAAAATGGGAGCAAGAGGGAAGGTGGGACAGCAGCAGCTGTCTGGGATGTGCAGATGTTGCTGTGGAATTGCACCCTCTGTGAGAAGGGGGTGAGATGAGGCTAAACTGGGAGAAGAGCCCCTGTGCTCTTTCCTTTTGTTTGTGCTGGAGAGTTGGCTGGTAAGTGCTGTTTTCACATGGGAATTGAAAACTACTGACTGCCCTTGCTCTGTTGTGCTTTATGTAGGATATAAGGTAAAATCCTCTAGCTATGCAGAGAGAAAGATTCTCATATTGCCTGTGTCCTTTGGCTCCTGCATTTAGCTTTTGTTTATTATGTCAAAGTGGCAATCAGATCTGGTCAACAGCACTTCAATGTCTAACATAAAACAGAACAAGCTTCTTACAATAAATTTGTGTTTGCGGACTAGTTGCTTTTACCTGTTGCAGGTATGACTGATGAATTTTCTTTCTTTAAGATGAACTTAAAATGTGAGGAAGCATCTTCAGGCCCTATTACCTGAGCAGTTGGTTTACATCCTCATTATTTCTATTCCTTTTTCTATTCCTAGCTACTCTATTAAAATTAAATTCATCTTTGGGAAAGCATGCCTTCAGACAATATTCAGACTTAAGCAGTGTTGTGATCTGGTGCAGGTGCCTTGCACGGAATAAGTTTTCCCCAGTTTTGGAGAAGCTCTTCGCTCCTCTGTTTCTTATTTTCCAAATGGTACTTCAGTTGCTGACACTCAGATGCAGCACTGCTTAAGCGGGCTGAAGCAGACGTGACAATTTGTTTCCAGCCTCTGTTTCTTCATCAGTTCAGTGGCAGGACTGTGCATGTGGCTGCCCAGTGAAGCAGAGCTAGGAATGGGTTTTGGCTGGAAAAAAGCTTTTTTTTGTTGTTGTGGATTAGCCTGCCCTCTGAATGACTCCACCCCTTGAATGACTTCACTGGGTGCACATTGAGCACTCCCAGAGATTTACTCTGGCTAGGGCAGGCCAGCATCCGAGCTGCAAGCAAATGCACTGGTTTGGCACTTCACCTTCGCCAGTGTTTGTAAGCTTGTTGGCTGTAAACCTTAACAGTTCCCCCACTGCCTGCCAGCTTTCCTTGATGGAATAAAATATGGAGGTGGCTTATAATCAAGCTGCACTTTCCAGTTCAGAAAAGGAGGCCGCTCTGGAAGTTGCAGAGAGTCATCCACTTCTTAATGGATGTAAAATGGGTCCCCGATAATTACAGATAAGTGCCTGTGTCAATTGTTGAGAATCCTTAAATGTAAAAAAGGAAGCCGTGTGACTGATTAAATAGGTCTGGTTTGTGGAGCTGTGCAACATTAGCAGTCATCAGTGGTTTGAGTAATTAGGCTGGAAGATCAGCAAAAATAAGACTTTCAGTTTAATTTCATTGCTAGATTTTTAATCTGAACAGTGATGAGAAAAGTTGTGAGAGAGAATTCATGTGTCAAAAATATGACTGATACACACTGATGTCGGGGCAAACTACACAGCTAATGAGCAGCATTCGAGATATGCTGCATGACGATACAGAAGACAAAATTTGTAGGTAGAGGTAATAACTTGTAATGTTAGCCACTGTGGCTGGAAAAGTGTACGTGCTGTAGGGCACAGGCTCTGGTTTCTGTGAAGTTCTGCTGCACAGTGTGTAGCTGGGGTTGCCTGGTAGTTAGGAGGTTGTAAGTAGGAAGTCTTCTGAAGGTTATCGTGTTTCTTGCATAAGATCGGGAGGACAAAGTCATTGTTTGGTTTGGCTTCTTTCTCTTTCATGTCATGTAGTCCCCATTAAAAGGGGAGCCAGAGAGTCTTTGGACTTCCAGCGAGTGGGTAACTGCTCCGCCAGTAATTGTCGAGCCGGCACCAAGCCAGTGAAATGATACTTTGCTCTGCCTGACTAAAAAAGAACTTGAATTGCTATTCTGCTGGTGAGTTGAATTTTGGACCACAGGGGTCAGCATCTGCTGTAAGCTGAGCTTGCAGGAAGAGCTAGTGATGTAACAAATGCCTCGCTAACTCTTTTTATCAGGGAACAAATGCATATCTAATCTTGTTCTCCATCCTCAAGTGTTGAAAAGAATGCTAACATAAGGTCTCTTTAAAATAGCGTTAGCACAGTAATAGAACTCCCTTTAAATGGGACATGCAGGCCTTCTTTCAACATTGCTGCATGAACAGAAAGGAAAGAGTTTGAGGGCTCTCTGTCAGGGGAGAGCTCTGTTCAGCAACAAGAGTGAGAAGAGGAACTGAGCAAGAAGGATGATCAAAAGCACAACCAGAGTACTCAGAACACAGAAAGTTGCAGAAAGAAGGGAAGTATTTCTCCTTTCTAGGCATTCAGCTTCATGCAGGTGTCCCTGTAACCTTCCAAAGCCACTGGAGCTCTCCCAGCCTTCCCCAGGAGGGAAGGTAAGGGAGCACCAAGAGATTTTGGGTGGAAGGCAAACAAGAACTGTCATGAGCGCTCCTGCAGCTGCAGCCCTGATGACGGTTTAGCCCGTGTTTGGAGCACTGCGTGGGGCTTGGGGCACTGTCCCCTGTGTACGGCACCAGGCAGGGAAAATGGGTATTTTCAACCTGAGGTCTTTTGGCTACGTGGGCTAATTTTACGAGCACGGATAATTGCCTTTGCTATTGAAATTCATCTGGGTGAATCACAAATGATGCAAATCAACTTCGTCCTTGAGCAAAATGGCAGAGGTGCAGTGTCAGTAGGTTACACAAGTCTCCATGTGGCTGGCTAGTGTTCTGCAGGCTGACGGGAGAACAGTATTCTCAGTAGTCCTTGTCTTGCTCTTATGTGAAGTCTCTAGATGGGTTTCTTTGTGCCATCTCCTTGCCATGAAACAAAGACAGGACAAAGAAGACAAAAAGGGCTCAGTGGCTCAGGCCTGCTTTGTTTTCCACTGATATGTAATCAGGTCTATGCAAAAGGCTTCATATGTCATGCAAACTGCATGATCCAAGGTCACTTTTTATGTTGGGCTGGCCGCTGGTTCCAGTACTCGTCCATAACCAATAGTGTGTGCGTTGTGCAGTTGTATTTCTGCCTGCTGGTGGAGGCTGTAAGCAGCTAGCAATTAGACCTTTCCTGTGGGGAAAGTCAGAAGTGAGGATGGTCAAATTGAGCCTGTTTTCCTATTTATTTCTGACATGAAGAATACACAAGACTTTGCTGGATCAGAACAAGAGCAAACGTTTTATTTTAGAAGACCTTTTTCATTGCAGTTTTCTTGATTAAAAAAAAAAAAAAAGCCTTTGGTTTTTGGTTGTAGCTCTTAATTTTAACAAGCCATTTAAATAGGAAAGAGTTACTTCTAAGCCTGGAAGCAGTCAGTAGATTTGTAAAGCAGTGTTAAAAGATATACGGATACAGTCGTGGGGTTCATACAGGTCACAGTGTGTGTTTGCAAAATAAACATGTTTATACAGCAACACTGGGAGCACTCTTGGAGTGCTTGACCACAGGGCATAAAGTTAGAGTTGACAAGTGACAATCTGTCATCCTTAGCTGTCCTGCAGCTTTGCTTGCGCCTTGGCAGCAGGCTCCATGACACTGGTAGTTTCACAAATCTGAGACATGTCCATATTTATTTCTTTGCTGCTTTTGACAGATGCAGGGAAGGGTTGTCAGATGCATCTGCTAGTGTGGTACCTAATAATAGTCGGCTCTCTGTTCAGCAGCATTCCTTGTATACCCTGGGTAAATGATGAACTGTAAGCATGTAATGATCCATCCACTGCGGCTTGTATTTTCCAGCCAGGACTAAAACAAACAAAAACACACACAAACAACCACTTATTTTATACTTTTGTCTTTCAAGTGTTATTTCCAAGTTGAATTTGACTCATTGTTTTCTACAGAACATAGCTCCAGCAAATCATATCCCACTGTACCTTAAACACAATGGGTTAATTTTTGTGACAGGAACCAAAAGTGAAGGGTAGTTGGAGAAATTAAAAAAAATAAATAAATAAATAGTGATGTTTCAAAGGCTTCTTTCTTGCTCCAAGAGGTGAAGTTTGAATGAGGGAGCCAATGGCTTCACATGTATTCTTTCTCCTTGCTGTCACCACCCTTGCAATGCTGCTGCCAAGACTTGATTTCTTTAGCCAAGCAAATTAATTTTAAGGCTGCTTTGCATGTGTCTTTGTAATTTGAGCACCATGGAAATTGTTAAATGAAGACAACTCCTCCTATTCATTGTTTTTTATTAATTGTGTTTATGCATTGGGCTGCAATGAGACTCCAGTATCATACAATTTGCTGTTGCAGACCATTTTGGCATATTTCAGAAACTGTCCATGCTTTGTCTTAAAAATACAAGATCTTGCAGTTGTTGGAAAGGCTCCTTCAGAACTTACCGTTCTGAAAGGTTTAAATATCCTTCTCTATCTATGTATATATATACGTAGTCATCTTAAGCATACTTGTTCTTGCCCAGGCATACTGTGGCTTCTTTATCTCTTCTCTGTGCCTGCTGGATGTGTGTATACTAGAAAATTGAAAGGGTCCCAGACCTCTCTCAGGTCCTTGTCTGAATGGTGTGTCACAGCCTGCATCCTCTGCGTAAATGCGCTCTGCCTCTCACCGCCCTGTGAGGGCGGTGGTGGCCTGGGTACCAATTACCTGGCTTGGGCCCAGATTGGAGAAGTATCCATCCCTCAGCCTTTGGTGCAAGCTCACCTGCATGCTTCTCCTGCACGACCTGAATGCCTAATGGCATCTTTCACGTGGTCATGGGTGCTCTAAAAGATGTGGTGTGAGAGACCGGTGCCCAGAGAGACTCAGCTGTGTGCAGGCTGCATCTCCAAAGGTTTGTCTTCTGAGCACTCTCGGGCTCTGTTTACGAATGGCAGAGGCTTTGATTCATCTGCAGTTTCCTTTCCTCTGCTGATTTTTTTCGTGCTGACACTACACTGCAAAATTTCTCCTTCTGGTCACAGAAGAACACTAATTGTTTCTAAATCCAATTCTGTCTCTTGGGGACTTTTTGCCCTACCCCAGTGGCACATCTGAATCCCAGTTTGGAGTTCCCCTCAGACTTATTGTGTGACCTTGTTTTATCCATGGCACTTCTGATTGATGTGGTCATCATCATGCTTTGTAGACTTGAAAACAAAATTAATTGGGTTAGGGTTTCTGGATTAATGATTACATGATAGCTGTCCTTTGGGATTCAAAGATTATACCAGCCTTTTGCTGGACATATGGTACTGTAAAATATGTTCGAGCCAATTTGTTTAAGAGAGAAACCTCTCCCTGCTGCTCTGCTGCAGCTGCCACGAGAAGTACTCAAACTACATCATTTTCTACACAGCAGAGAAGGAAGAGTACCGGTGGTGTGTTTGACTGAGAGGCCCACAGCTCTGCAGTTCCATCTCCAGGGATCCCATTTCCATGTCAAACACGTCAAGTGACAATGACTCTGCCTTGCCTTTAGCTAAGTTGTCTCAGAAGTTAATTACCCCCACTTTAAATGTGTGCATTTGTGCTGGAGTGAGCATACCTAATTTTGGCTTCAAGCCATTTTGTTCTGTGTTTCACTTCTGCTAAAACAAAACTCACTACCATTGTGTTTTAACAAAAATGCCAGGTGGTGCTAGGTCCTCTGCCTTTCAGAAGTGTAAGGATATGGTGTTGTGTTTGGTTTGCATTTTGGAACTTCTGCCCAAGCACGCCCGGTGCGTCTGGTGCCGTTTGTGTGACCCTGTGCGGCTGCAGTTTGTTGTGCCAGTACCCTTTGTCTCTTTCACATCTTCTGCTTTGGTCTGCGCTGACATCATATTAATCCATCCGTATCTCAGGTCATCCCATTAACTCTTTAAAAATAGCATTGCAGTATTATTTTTTAGTAGTTTTTTTGAGGCTTCCTCAAGTTTCAGCAGCTTAGATAACTGCTTCAATAATCTCTATTTGAAAAAAACAAAAACAAAAACAAAACAAAACAGAGAGGTGGAGTCATTTAGAGAGTAACCTCTGATTTTTTTTCCCTCTCCATTTTATTGCCTCAGAGAAGTGCCAGTCTTTGTTCTTTGTTTTTCTCTGGTTTAAGTCTGGAGCCAAAAGAGATGCTTAGTTTTAGTAACAATGGACAGATATTTCCACACTGAAACAAATACACTGCCTGCCATTTGTAATTCTTTTCAGTCTGGGTTGTGACTAGGGTTAGCCTAAAACCTGTCCATGTTTACATAAATCTGTACAGGTCAGTTGTGTTTCATGCTCTTTCTTGTCCAACTAAGAAAGACACATCAGTAAAATGATTAGAAACTGCAGAAGATCTGTTTGTTCATAGAAACTTTGCACTCTACATTGGTGAGTTGTTCTCTTTTGAAGCTGTTCCTTTCTGGTACTCTTGTGTTTAGTTAGTGGTGCTATAGACGAAGATTACTCTAAAAAGCTTTATTCTTCTGGTGTAATATAGAGATGGTCAAGCTGACCCTTTGTATTTCGGCGATGTTTACTCTCTATTAACAGTATTTTCCTAGCTATTATTCTCTCACCCAAGAAAGCTCAAATCGTTTGGAGGATGACTCAGGGGCACCTTCCCTCACACCTTGAAGATCGGGGCAGGTGGCTGTGCTTTTGAAGAAAGCTTGTTTAGACCACATGGCAAAGTTTGATGAGTTCTTCGTTAACTTCAGATTTAATTTTTTAAAGTTTGCATAACTTCTCTCATTTATGACTGCTTTAGTATGCAAGAATGCTAGAAATAACATGTTCTCAGGTGAAGGGAAAAAGGAAAGGAAACAAACCACATAATGCATCATTCGCTCTCTTAAGACAATTTAAGGTGTGGCACAGGAAGATGTTGAAAGGATCCCTGTCACATCCTGCTTTGAAGTGTTAACTTTATATTCTGAATGTCAGAGTGAATTATGCCTCAGCTTCACAGGCATATGCACAAGAGATTGCGGTGAGCTGCCAGCGAGTGAGCTCATGGGCAGCATGCTTGTGCAGGAGCACGTTGCTCTGTGAGCTGCTGAAGCCAAGAAGGGCAAGCGAGGCGATGCAGGCACCGCGGCCTGTCCTACAAGTCTGCCTGCGAGCATTAGCAGCATGATAAAGGCAATGCAGTTCTGCGAGATTTCTTCACTAGGAACCAAGTCACAAGTGTCAAGAAGAGGGACTTATTCTTAAAATCTGAAGCTTGTAGTTGTATGGACACAGAACCGTAGTGGGGTATTTAGCAGTATAATAGCACTGGAAGGCATATTTTGTTTTCGTATTTAGCATGACTGCCCTATGAAACAAGAGGCCAGTTGCTGCCTCAGTGACACCACACAGGCAGTTGTTCTCCCATATCCTCCCCTCTAGATGATAATGCTGGAAGGAAAGGACTGGTTTACCAGAAAATTAGAAGTGAATCAAATCCGATTTAGGATTGTAATGCTTTTTGTTGTGCATTTTTATTCATTTATTTTATTTGGGGAAAAATATGTGATCATGGAGATTTGGATGCTCCTCTCTGTTTCACTGAAGAGAGTTATGAGTTACCCCAAAACATATCAAATTTTATCAAATGCAAATTTTCTTCTGTTTCACTGCCCACCCACACAAACGCTTTCAGAGTTAACCTTTCAATAAGAGAACTGAGCTTTGCTTTCAGAGATGAGAAACCCTTCTCTTGCTGAGAATCGTCTGTCTGATGAAAACTTGAGCGGTGAAAAGCAAAATTTCTGTCAGTAACATTTCATTAATGCGTGGTTGTTTGAGTCTGGCATTTCAACAGTGTGATCATTAATTATGGAACATACTTGCTGGACTTTGGCTGTGCACAGTGGTCTGCAGTCTTCACATTGTGCTTCTTGTGTTAAACACGTTAATGTAAGAGCTGCAATAGCAACATCTCACGGATCAGCATAAGAAACTATTGTTTTTTTGTCGTGATTTATCTTAGAAGGCACCAGGCCAAAACTTGTGAGAACAAAACCTCTGTATCTCCATTGTGCTGGAGCAAATCTCATTGAAATTTTTGTTTTCTATGTGTGATTCAGAGCGTATGACCTTATGGTTATTATCCATGCCTTCAGTGTCCATAAATTTGTTTTGTTTTCTAAATTATAAACTGCCCAGAAAATCTGAAGTGTTTTCCTATGACTCAGAAGATAATCTGGAAAACAAAAGCAACCAAAACACCACACAAAGAAAACAAAAACCCAACCTTTTAATTTTTGGCTTATACAAGGGTATGGTCATCACCTCATTCCACCTCAGATTTCTCTGTGCTTAATTCAGCGTGCCAAAATGCCTGGGGAGGAACACTGCAGCGTCATTTTGTTACAAATGCATTTTATTCTTGGAAAGGCTTCGGTCTCCCAATTTCTTTGTCTTGGGTTCTTGAGCATCCCAATGACCAAAAGTGACACTAACCTGCAGCTGAGATGCAGGTGGAACTTCAGCTCTTTGTCTTCAGCTCTGTAAACCTTTTCCTCTTGCGTTTCTTTCTCTTTTCTCTTGGCAGCTGAGCGCCTTGGTATGCTGGAGATGCAGGTCCACGGATACACCTATTGGCTGAAGCATATACTGAGTGTATCTGAGGATTCGTTGTTTTTATCCTTGCATGATGCAGCATCGTTTCCCCCCTCCAGATACACTGCCTAACATATTAGTTTATTCAGATGTTTGCTAGAGGTTTCTTTGGTCTTCCTTGTTGAATACTCAATTGCCAGCAGTGGGTGTAGCTGCCTGTGTTGACAGCTAGTTCCATTTGCAAACACAGACAGCTCCCTTAGGCACAATTCCTTTGTTAATGATGTTTCCAAGCTATACAGAGTTACGCAACAGTCATGAGAGTAACTACTGTCTTATGTCATACTTTAATCCTTTTTCTAATTACCATCTGTCCTTATATATGTTTTCAGAACTTGGATCGTTGCGCTTACCTGTGAACTGAGCTTCCTGAAAGCAGATTTTGCATGTTTCATAGGATGCAAAAAGACTGCTGAATAGGAAGCAACTGGATTTTCAACTGCACTTCAATGCCTCCATGAAGAAGACAGGAACATAGTAAGCAATGCTTTTGATGATAAAGAGAGCATTCCTATCTGAGCAGTTTTTCATGTTAGCAAAAATGCAACCTATTGAGTATAGATCACCTTAAAGACTTCTTCCTGGACATAAAAAAAAAAAAAAAAAAGAGTTAATCTCCCTTTTTAGAATGTTGTTTGTTTCATTCTTTTATCAAAAGAGAATGAGTAGATTTACCCTGATGTTTACAGTCTTTAGCAGTAAAGCTACCTAAATTATAGAAGGAAATATAGGTACCAGTCATATACACCATGATATTATTAGCTGTATTTGTTTGTGCTATGAACAACACTTAGATCTTCTGCTGAACCATCAAATGTTACCTACCATCGCACCAAGCACAGAAGTCTTCTGAGTGAGTAGATGATCAGAAATGCTGTCACTGTATTCCTGGGACCTGAAACAGCCTGCAACATTTGTGTAACTGCAGAGGCTTGCCCAGCTGTAACATGCTCCGCTTCCTCTAAGAGACCTTAGCAAAAAAGAGGGTAAGATACCATCAGTTTTATCAGTAGAACAAATCATTGACTAATGCATGCAGTTTTTGTCCACCAACTTGACTGAGAATGTATCAGTTCCTGCTTAAACCATGCAACTGTTCTGAAGTAAGCATAGAACATTGCTTTGTAAGAGCAGAAACTGCAATGGGCTACGTTCAGATCTAAACATAAGCAACTGTAATTCTGCTGAAATTCGAGAAGTGGTATTGCTTCGTGAGAGGTTTCAATTGATTCCTAGGTTGAGGTTTAAAATTCTTAAAAATCATGAAGTTACATTTCTTCTGTGACATTTCCAGCTCAACGGTATACAGCCTTACTCACAGGAAGAAGAATTTATGTCTGTATTTACTTATTTATTTTCCAGTAAAATTCACATACTGTCAGATTCCTTATTTTTCTGTGTGTTTCAGACTCAGGAATACTTTGACCAAACAGCTTCACATTTGCTCCACTACCTGTACAACAACACGTGTCTAGTTTTCAGCAGAGCCTAAGGTTAGGCCAGAATTAGTAAGTCTCTGTTGAGCTTTGTGCTGATGTGACTAAACCAGTGCTTGAACAAGGCAGTTTAAAACTGTCCTGGTTATCCCTACAGTGTGACTGAAGTTGGAATATACGTGGAGCTGTATGTAGGTTTTCCTTTGAAAGTCCTTTCTCAGACAAAAGCCTCTGCTGAGCTTTAATTATTGAGCTCGTAGCTCTCCTCCCTCATACTCTGTCCTACCACTAAGAGACCAGACTGGTTTTCCTTGAGAACTTTCCATGGCATGTTCATGCCCATGATTCTTTATTGCTTAAGGGCTGAGAAGCAATAGCATTGTTACAGTACAGTCTCTGTTTTTCCTTCCAGTAGCCCAAGATATTTTTTATTAAAAAAAAAACAAAAACTTTTTCCACTTCAGATTCCTCTCATGCAGCTGCTCAGGAGAATGATGTTTCTCTCTAAAGCAAGTTTAGAGGGAACATGTGAATGCAGATGTCAGACTGCAGGAACCGAGACTGGGAGTTGAACAGGTATCTCAAGAGCTGTGTAATTTTCAATGCTTTGCTCACAGAGGAGAGGGCTGTGATTCTCATTTGTCTATCTGATGGCAGCTTCTCTAGGGAGAGTATCTCTTTCAGACAGAAAAGAGAACTCCAAGCTTCTTTGTCTCATAATTGACCCTGCCGCTTTTTTCCAGAAAAAAATAGAGCAGGCTTTTTTCTTTTATCTTCTACCCTACTCCTATGCTAGTTAAAAATCCATTTATTTCAAATAAGTATTTTTTTTTTATTATTATTATTTAAATCCATATCTTTAAGAAACAGGTCAAACTTGTCAGCCATGTGATTTAGTTTACTCATCTGTAAAACTGACAACATATTTTTTTCCTTAGCTGAGGAGTGTGGGTGGAGGGCAGTTATTTGTAATGTAAGTGAAAGAAAAAATACTTTTTGCAAAGAATGGTTGTTTCTGAAATGTTTGCTGTTAGATACACTGCGGTTTGAGTAAAAACCTTGGTACGTCACTTTGGCTTTGTTTTGGTGACTAACACATTTTTATGGGCATTCCAACCTTGAACCCTCCCATCGAGTTACTGGCCCTGCAGCAACATCCCTAAGCCTGGGTTACAGGAATACCATGCTGCATATATAAATTAAATATCAAAAATACTTGATAAAATATCAAAGCCAGGTGAATATTCACTTTTTGCTAGCAGTGCTGGGCTACAATGCTAGCACTTGGTATTGCAGTGACATTACTCAGTGCAATTCCACCACTTACACCAGCAGCAACTTTTTTCCTCCCTTATCTTTTGCATGTCTTAGCGATGTTACCGTATCTGTGACTTTGTGTCATCTGCAGTCAAATCCTGCCTCTGTAGATACCAAGCCTGAGATTAGTCACTGACTTAACATCAGAGCCAGGATGGCGTCATGCCTGTGTTGTTAGGGAAACAATTAGATCATTGGGATGTTTCGCTAATAGAGCTGAAGCCCTGGCTCTATGTTCCACCATTTTTGTCACTATATGGAACGTAGTCGTGGTTTTGTCATAGTTGGCACATAGTGTTCTTTAGTAGGAGTCAAATCACTGTGAAAGTGGCTTTTTTATTCTGTCCTCTGGAAGTTCAGTCCTCAGTCTGAGGGTCCTCAGTCCCCCTCTCAACGTGTTAGTTTTCTGTACTTGGAGGTCAGATCTTGGTTTGACTTCCCCACTCCCAATTATATTTATTTGTTCACAGCCTTCTTTGTAACTGTACTCCTCAGTGGCTATCAGTATGTAGTAGGTGCATTGGCTACAGAATGATCTCCATGTCACTGCTGAAGAACAAAAGCAACTTAATGTGACTTACAGTATAGCTGCCTTTCCCCTTTCTTCCCTGTTCCATCAAACTTCTCAGTGGCAATGATGTGCCTTATGCATATCTGAATACCTTTGAAAATGAATTAACATTTCTATTCTTTAACAGCACGACAGTAAAGAATAGCGAAATACAAGAAGTTCTAGATATATGAGTGCTTTCCTTACAGAAATTTGTCTACACAGACCTGACAAAAATGAGACTTCTTCACAGTCAGACTGGAGCTCTGTAGCAGAGCTGGGGGCTGTGTAGCTAGTTCTCAGTGCCAGCAGTAACAGCTAATGCTCCATTCCTTACAGTAGTTATGAAATCCATTTAGCAAGAAAATATCTTTAAGAGCTTTTACTTATTTCTTTTTGTTTTTGGTGTTCTCTGTGAACCATCAGAGTAGGTATTTACATTTTCAAATGTATTTACATTTTAACTATAATAGATTGTCTTCTGAGATTATGAAGTCTGTCATTTTCAAGAAAAACAAAGTATTTGTTAGGACAAGTACACCTGTTTTATTTTTGTCTTGTAAGATTTAGGTGGACTAGATGGCCTCCAAAATATCTTTCCACAGATACTTTTCCGTATCTCCGTCTTTTAATATTTTCTGCTATTCTCTTGATTGTAGAGCAGTTGTGATCACCAATAGAGAAAAGTATTGCAAGTTGAATTAATAAAGTAAGGAGGGGGATAGTTTAAAGTTTGCTCAACAAAATGTTAGTTACATTGTAGTTAGTATGCCTGACTGAAATCCTATTTATTTTTTTCCCGTTTATACTTTGCCATCTGTCCCCTTGACTTTTAAAATTGGTTTATTGACGTTATCCACAAAAACAAAATGCCACCTGAACATAAGAATTGTTTAGATGAGCATAAGCAGTTGTTTACCAAGGATTTATAGATCAGCATATTAAGACAAATGTTTTTTAGTGCCCTTTTTCTGGCAAACTGGTCATTGTGCTGTTTTTTCTGACATGATACTGATGTAAAGGAAGACAAATAGTTATCTAATGGTTTGTTATATAGCCAAGATGCTGTAGCAAGAAATTACCCCCAAATCAGCTTCTCTTGTATGAACTCAGGTAGTTTATCTTGAAAAAGCATTATTGTGATAAATCACAACATTAGACTATGGCTATCTATATTTCTTTTCAAGCAAAGCCAAATGCAAATACTATTTTCCTGTGTATAAAGTCATAGGAAAATTATTAAAAAACTACCATAGTCTTGGGCAACTTAGTAAATTTAGATATCAAATTATATTTATGTTATACTTTCTGCAGTTGGGAATAAAATAAAATTTTCCCATGATAAACCAAATCAAATAAATCCCTCTTGAACATCTGATGTCTTAATGTGGATTTTTAGATTCTTAAACTGAAAACTGATTTCTGAAAAATACTGGAGTATAAACCAGCCTATTCAGCTGTCTGAGGTACTCAGATGACAAAGTAGGTTAAGAGTTTTCTTCCATGCTGACTTGTTAAGCACATGGAATTGATTTTTAGATCATAGTTTTTCATAAACCCTTCCTTATACGTATATATGTGCAAATATCCAGCTATCCAGAAATTTCTTTTTTGTTTGTTTTTACAGGAAGGACCATTCTTCACCCCTAAGTCCCAAACCTTGCTGGTAAAATGAGCATCATTGAAGTATTTTATTAGAGCTTATTCCTTGAGGTCCAAGAAGTACATAAAACCTGGAAGAAACAGATTGATATACATGTAGATTTTAACTAAAATGTATCGAGGATGATGGATATCAAAATGCTGAATCCTGTTGTTTTGATGTTTCCATAGGTTATGCTGACATCCTACAGTCATTACACGCTGGTGGAGCACGGAAGGATTCCCATTGCTGAGACATGCAGCAAGAACTCCTGGAGTAAGCAGGTGCCAGACTGCTCGCCTTTTTGCTGTGCTTCAGTATCTTTTCGCTCAGAGAACCAACAACACCTGAAACCATTGGCTTTCCCAAGCAGTTCAAGACCCAGAAAGGTTACGCTTTGAACTTGTTCAGGTGTTGCAGTAAATTATTCAGTGAAAGGGGAATTACCTGAAATTCGGTAAACTGCGCTCATCCAAATGCAGAAATGTGATTTCAGATGTGAAAATGACAATGTTGTGCAATTCACCAGAACAGCAGCACGTTTGGGCTCCAGCGGGTGAAGAGCTGCAGTTGTAGAGTTGTGTGGTGAAGCCCAGAAGTGAGGCTGCAGCAACTGGGATGTCCTGCTACCTAAGCAAGCAGGACAGGGTGAGGCGAAAACCCGTTAGCTCTTACCTGGGGTCTTCCGGACAACTATGCATTAGGTACATCCAAGAAATAAGGCAAAGCTTCTTTTAAGAACACTGAGGTAAAAATTAGGCCTCGGGTGGTCATTTATGGTTCAAGTAGCGGTTTATATATTTATTATAATTATACACAACCTCGACAATCTATATTGCCATTCAAAAATAAATCGAAGTATTGTCAATTTGCACATGATCTGTCACTAATCAAGGTCCCATTTACATACATAGTAAACATTTTGCATACTTAAACACTGCTTTTAATTTTAATCCCCCTTTCCTCCCCCCCAGTCCGGTGGAGATATGTTTAGAATATGTAAACAAACTTTTCCAACTATGTAACATTCAGCAACTACCACCTTTTTTCTTTTAGTTAATTCAATTAAACCATCTTAGCACTTTATAAAGGTAGCTGATAGGTATAGCTCTTAATTGCATTTTGTTTAAAATGGTTCTTCATATATCAGTGCAATGATTCCTGCTTTTCACGGCTTATAGTGTTTCCCTCCGACAAGAAAAATAGCAAATGGAGCTTGGTAACTGCCAGGCAAGTCACATGAGTCAATTCCCACTGTACCATTCTGCAGCACCAATAGTTATGTTCAACGGTGTTCACTTGTTATTTATATTTGTAGTAGATGGTTGAAGTCTTCAAATTTTAACTGTGGAGAACTACAAATTCATCTAAGAGTCAGCTACCACACAGTTTCTCTAGCATATTTAAGAATTTGTACTCCTAATGTTATCTTGGGAGCTGAAATTAAAACATACAAGGCCTTAACTGCCTCTTGTTAAGCCATGTGTTTTTACTATCTTTGTCTTCTGGTGCTTCAAATGCTAGAAAATACAGAATAATGAAAAAAGCATCAAGAAAAAACAAAACATTCTGCCATTCAGTTAAAGAAAACTCGTAACTTGTTATGAGTAATGTAAGCAGCATTAGTATTTATAGGCAATACATTGATCCACGCTTTAAGGTTTGTCATCTGGAATTCAGTTTAGGATGGCTCACAGCGAAGTCAGAATAGTGAAATATTACTGCATGACAAAAATTGAAGCACTGTTTTGAGAGATGAGGGTTATGCTGAGACTAAGCAACACCAGGCCGGGAGAAGAGAGTACCTCCTGCCAAACTGTTTTGTTAACCTGGGCTGAAACACGCATTAGGTGCTTCACCCAAAAAGCTTCGAGTGTTTAGGCTCCAATCAGTTACTGAAGACTTGCAAGCACATCCTGAAGGCAGTAGTCATACAGGAGGGTGATGCTACCAGAATGCTACCAGATGCAAAGAAGGGAGAGGATTCTTCATTCAAATTCAGACATACATAGCCAACTCAGTGACCAAGCAACAAAGGCAGGTATACACTGTTAAAACTCCCTTGTCAGATGAACATAAGAGTGCACAAGCTTAAGTGATGGTTTAAAATCTGTGCTGTACATCGATGTGACTTCCCAAGAGAAGCCTGACTTTTAAAATAGCGTGATAGAAGGGAAAGAATGTGTACTTTTTACAGGAAAGCAAAAGATCTTGCTGGTAAAGCAGAAGGAAAGGGTTGTGATGTTTTGTAACTGAACTTTTACATAAACTTGTAGGCTGCTCCTCTGCCCCCCCCCGCCCCCCCAACAAACAAGAAACACTCTACTGCCTTTATAAAGATAGTGTTGCTTCCTATTTTATCGTTATGGGATGGAGGGAACATCTTCAACCATAAGAAACCATCTTGTCCTCAACAGAACAGGAAGCATTGAATAGGATGTTAGCAATGAATACCTGTTTTTTTAAACTATCCAAGATGCAAGGTAGCACACTACTGTTGGTTCCCCCTTCCCCCCCCCCCCCCCCCCCAAAGCTTGTTGTGATGTAAAGGTTAATTCATTCTGATGCTGTCAGGGTGGCCACAAGGTAACTCAGGAGTCTGACGTGCAAAACCTGTTCAAGTTGTGCATAGTTTGAGTAGATGAGCACCTATGTCTATGACCTGGTAAAGTTTTCTTCTTCGTAACAGAAAACAGATTACACGTTAACAACACCTTCACACGTTAATATTGAACTTGCTCTGGAAAGACCAAGTTTGCCCTTACAAACGGAATTCTTAACATGTACTTTGTTACCAGCAACCAGTTGCTGTCTGTAGTCTACATGTAGCAATACTCTCCACATCTAGAGACAGAGCACAGCAAAACGCTACTCTAGTAAGAAAACAGTCTTACTAAGATTACTTTCGCCATATCGGCTTAAGCTTGACATATTAAACAGCTGTAGAATTTATCTGGCCTTTATGCATAAAAATTGCTTCCACTGCTTGCAGTATAACATTGAGAATTTAATGACCAAGAGCAGGAGAACCATTTTTTGTTCTTACATCTGACCTTTCAGCTACTGGAGAGCACACTGGAGATTTCCAGTGATTGAGCTCTTCCTCTGCTAGGTATCAGGAAGCCTACTTACTCAACAAATTAATGTTTAGATGGGTTTTAGGAAGCCAATACTTAAGAACTCTAGTTATTACATTACTATGGTAAAGCCACGAAGATGCTCATAATGTTCAAGCCTATGGGCTGGAAGCTTGCTCAGTCATGTACTGACTTACACAAAGGACAATTAACACCGAAGCACAGGCACCACTTGGGTGCCAAAAATGTGCGACTGCAGCAGCGGAAGTCAAGACTGAGATTGCAGAGTAGCTGCAGCTTGCCTCAAGGTCACTCAGCTTTTGTTCAAGAGCTTTCACAAAGTAAATGCAAGGTGTCACACCACCCACAACTCACTGAGTAGGGGAGGTGCCTGCACCTCAGTCATAGAAGTACAATCCCAGCATTGAGCTAGTTCAGCAGTTATAGCTGTATCTGTAAGTGATGCTTCCTTTTTCTGTGAATATGGTGCAGAGTACAGTTCCCTTCTGTCAACCACAGCTTAGGCCTAGGACTCTTCTTGTAGCATCAGGGCACAGATGAAGATAAAACAGCTGCCAAAGCTGGAAGCAAGAACACAATCCTTGGCTTGTTTACGAGAGCAACAAGCTTATACAGGAGAGCTGCTGCTGGAACACCTAACACCTGAACAGATAACCACCAATCTACAATGGAATTCATGTCAGTAAAATGTTACGCTGCAATTTATCTCACTCTCAGGCTGACGTAGCTAATAAACCACTTTTCATGGAGTAGCCCATTCCTCATTCCTGTTCTGGTAATAGAGCTGTTTAAAGTCAGAAGTAAAGCAGCTTGTTTTTAACAAGTGCAGCAGTAACTCCGTAACTAGCAGAAGCCTATAAATGTATGAACAGACATTGGATCTTCGTGACATGCAAGACAAAGAAAATAGTGACTTAGCTATGTAACATGACACTTTCATTAGAAAGTAAATGAGCAAAGGTAACAGGTAAGCAATTCCAATTTCATCAAGTATCATCAATTTCATCTTTGGGGTGAATATCCAGTTTGTATGCTCTTTCATTTAGATCCTTGGTCAAAAGAGTGTATGTCAAGTACCACGGGTTAAGTAAGCGCTCAGTATTTGTTTCAAGTTTGCCACAAATAGGATTTAAGCAGCTTCAAAATTAGGTGTGCCAATATCCAGCTCACACAGCGCCATTTCTGCTGTTTCTCCTCTCCAGCATAACATGTGATCAAGATGCAGACTTCATTCAAAAATGGAAGTGGAAATAACAACATGTGCAGCAAGACATTTTCAAGGGAAAGCTATGCAACAGTCCCTGTATATTCTACCACTTCATACTATTATCATTGGCATCACCCTATCATAAGCACAGTCCATTATGTACAGCAATGTGCAACGAGACCATTCATTTCATTTCAGCAAATGGCAGCGCCATTATAAAGTATTTTGTAACTAAGCTCGTTAGTGGTATGGGAGTCTAGAAGTGTTTAAGCTTATATTAGTTTATATGAAAGAGACCGTACAATTTTCATGGTACATCAACAAGATGGACTAGTATGCCAACTAACCTCTATTTTAATATTTAAATTATAACAATACAATAACTAGAAAAGGTCAGTGCTTCAAGTGACAAGTTTTGCCACTTCAATTCCAATATTTTTCCAAAATAAAGATGCAATTAGATCTACACTTGAGCATCAGTAGTGCAATACAGTATCCTTTCCTGAATAAAGGAGCTGAGGTTTATCCACAATAAAAGCTTTAAATAAGGTAGATTGTTGCCATTTATATATCAATTCTGTATGTTTGATATAAAATATATTGGGAAAGCTTAAACTGACTTATACAATCTACATTTGGCTAAAGCTCCACATAAGCAGCATCAGTGGAAATGAACATCAGAGGTGTACTTAATATGAAACACTTTCAAAACTACTCAGCAACAAATGACAGAAGGTTGGCTAAGAATAACTCAACATCTGAGGTGTGTACCAGACAAAAAGAATGGACCCTGTGGTTACTTGCACTATTTTAATTAAGTAAAAGAAAAGCAAGGTTTAGTCCACTTCCATTTCTCCAGATGGTTTGGTCTGCTGAGAATTGTCCTTCGCTGGATCAGGTCTTGTTTCAGTACCGCTCTGTCCATTCACTGGTCCATTGTGTTCACCATTAGCTTTGGACTGCCCATCGCTGGGTGGTTCTACCTTGGGTTTGGGCTTGTATATGATAGGATTACAGAAGCTATCCAGTTCCTGGTTGTAACAGAAGTGAGAGAAGTTACTTGGTGGCACGGTAATTTCATTACCATAGAATGTCTCAATTTATTTCAGGTTCATAATGATGTAGACTTCAAACTTCAAGGACTAGACTTCTCAATTCTATCAAATCTAGAAGCTTTACAGAAAACAAAAGAACCTTCCAATAGCTGAAGGGCTTACAGCAATCTATTTTCTAGCAAACCTGATGCTTTAACTCTGAATGTTTTAAGGGCTATTCAGAGGTACTGGCTGCAAGTCAAGAGCTAGGACTGCTAACACTGATAAAACTGCCGTTCCCTCTATATGACTCTTACCAGAGCTTTGAAGATCTCTGTAGGTATTGTATCCTAGCTCAATACAGAGGCTAAAATCTTTTAAAGAAACCTTTATTAAAATACAACATTTATGACAATTTTTACCTTGGATTTTGACAGTATTTCTGCCACTTTGACAACTGGATCCTGAGTTAGACTTAGTTTGTTCTGGGCATTCATTTTGCTGTTCAACCAATTCATAGCCTCACTGATGTATTTTTCAACTTTTTCCATCTCAGCAGGGTCTAGGTGATCATATTTTTCATCCTAAGGAGAGAGATGTTTATATCATCAATTAGCACATGCTTTTCAACCACTTAAGAATTTCAGGGACACACAATAGGGTAACATTGCTACAACCCACTAGAAAGAAGGGCTTCTAACTAGAGTTTGGTATGAAGAGTGACTGTAGTACTGAACACAGGATATTATTTTTAGACATATTTGGAAATTTGATCTTAAGTGCACACTGCTGAAGCGCAAGTTTGTAAGGAAATTTCGAGAGAACAACAATTCACCCAAGTAACTAACCCCAAAACACTATCTTGTTAATTATAAAAACACAGGTAACAACCCTAAGTTGAGATAACCATTTCAAATGGTACAAGCCACCACAAATAACATGGCTGTGTTTAATTCACATTCATGAAGAATTTTTTTTTTTTTTTTTTTTTTTTTGCTAACGATCAAGAATGATTTTTGAAGTTCTCAGGAATGTAAGCACAACAGCCATTTCAGAGCAGCTTAAAAGTTCATCTAAATAGGATTTCTTTTTCAGCACTGAAAATAATCTTACAACCAAACACACATCCATAATAGTTCATTCCCTAAATAATTTGCTTCTACCTTATTTTTGTATGCTTCTACTGCTTTCATAAGGAGCTGAATCTTTTTTCCGAGTTCATTTAAAACTTTTGGTCTCTCTTCATGTTCCATGTATCTTTCCTGAATAGGCTGTCCAAATTTCTGTAAAGACAAGCACAAACATCTTGACAAAATAGAAGTTTAGCATACTCCGGTCAAAGAATAAAACATGGCACCAGAAAGAAGACTGCTTTTTCGTCCTTTTCACACCCATTCCAAAGCTTAATCTATGCATTTTCCTTCAGTGCAACAAAAAAAGCCCACAACTTTGAACAAGTAGTGCTTCTGCCCTTATATAGCTTAGTATTTCGCAGTTATTTTCAGAAAAAAGAACTTGTGGGACAACACACTTGCAGGAGAAACAATACACATTTTGCACACAGATCGGCACACATGGTTTGAATTTTAAAATAGTCAATAAATATTTAGGTTTATCATGTTTTTTTTCTTCTGTTGAATACTGGTATCCAGGCAAGGTAGTTGCCCACGCCGCTGTTTACATCCCCTTCCCACAAAGAAAACCTAACTGAAGAGAAAACAGTTGGAACTCAAAGAGTTAGAGATGTATCCTTAAAGATTTTTACAAACTAAGTAGTCATCAAAATTCATGTTTGCCCTTGAGACTACTGGAAGACTTCAGTTTCTTTTTTTGGTCATTACTACTTAAATGGTACAGTTGAAGCAGCTATTAACGCATTCTTCAGCCTTTATCATTAGAGGTTAGTCCAAAAATCGCATTTTATGATATAGTTATGCAAGACTATTTAAAACAAGAAAACCAGAGCATCTGTTTTCAAGTGTAGTTTTGAATACCTGGGAGAACAGTCAATTACTCTAAAGCCTCTTCCAGTCTGTAGCAAAAACTACATAAAGTTATCGCAGCAATTCTATTATTTCTCACTCAAGACCGAATGCTTCACTGCGACTATTCAAATTAGAAGCACAACTGCCATTAGAACAACCTGTATTCCTAGTTCTACATAGTGCATCCACTGCACAACTGGACACTAGCCACATACACAACCTGGATGTCAGTCCTCTGAAGTGAGTGATTTACAAGACTCACATATGGGTACGGACATGCACACCCCTCAGCACAACAGCTTGGCTTACATTAGCCATGTGTATGTATACACCCAGCCCCCAATGCCTTTTTTCTAGAAAAGCACTTAGAGCCTTACTCGTAATTCCTGAAGCTTATCCATGTACACTTGTTTTGGCTGGTCCTCTCCATCTTCATAAAGCCAGTTTTCTGTGTCTTCCAACATCAAAGTCAGCTTGTTTGTATCCTATGAAGCAAGTTACAGACACTGTAGGTTGGCAGGGAACAATACAAATGAGACTGCTGAACAAAAACACACCTGTTTCCTTCACCTTTCCTTTGCCTTCAACTGGTGAAAACAGACTTCAAAAACAGGATTTTATAGAAAGACACAAAAGGCAATACAGTCCTACTAATGTGATTTGCAGGTGAAGTTTGGAAGCTGTACAGCTTCTGTTTTAGTTTCATATACAAGCATAAACATCGCTAAATAAGATTCCTGTGTATTCTTTTTACATCTTAAGTCCTGCTGTTCAGGTTCTCTGATAGCACAAGAGAGGAACAGAATATTTGGACACACGTGCACATCTGTAACTCTGAAGTTCAGATAGTTTTATTTGAACTATCAGCTGTAAACAAAGATAAAGACCTTATCTTTATTTACTTGGAAATTAATACCTTCTTTATGCCCTTAATATATTTAAGAGATTGTTTTGAAATTGGTATGAGAAAGACAGCCTTAGATCCTTGAGTTTATACTGGAAGGCCATCTGTACTCATAATTAACAAGAGCAGGCCTTAAAACATGTGTAGCTAGGGGAGAGTTGTTTTGACAACTCACTGCCTGTGTACCAGCCACTTATTTAAATGGCTGTTACAGATAAACTGTTACAGAAGTTATCTTTCACTACTGCTTTTGCAAAAGCCCAGTGTACAAACTTTACCATCTTTTAGTTGGACTTTAACAGCACATCAGCTTCGACATACTTGTAAGTGGGGCAAACACCGTATTTATAAGTTAATGAAATGCAGATCAATACAGCACAGCTATGTTCTGCTCATTTTCATTTATTCCTACCCATTTATGCTCATTTTGATCTGTCCTGCTTTCCTACACCCCTAACCACAGAATGTTTTGCCTACATCTGGAACGCTTCCCTGCCGAGAAACTTCTCTGACATGCAAATACGCTGAATTCTGTACTGTCTGCAATGTCAGGCTGAAGCATAGTCTGAACTTCACTTTTGTGAAGTTAATTCATTCCACGTTCTGAGACAAGTCCTACAGATTCCTGCAGCCTCTACATATACCACTGAATTTTAAAGCTTTTTTTTCCCCCCATCTGACAGTGGAAACGTAGGCAAATCTTACTTCTTCAGTGATAAACTTCTCAAAGACTCCACACAGCTTGTCTCTGAAGTCATATACGTATTCCTCAACAGCATTCTTAGCATCATTTCTTTCCTTCTCTAGTTTGTCTTGCATCATCATCTTCCCCTAGGGCAGATAAAAACTTAGTTAAAACTCAAAGCATTTCAGGTGTCAAGCTTGAGCATTACTCTTTTCGAAGCGTACTATAGAACTTTCAAGAAGCCTATTAATTCACAATTACAGATTAAACTTTCACCTTTGCGTAACTTCTCTTCACACCCAGTTAGAACTGGAAAGGGGGACAAGAGCGTGTTCCCATTTAGGAGCACTTCAGCAAGTGCTTCAAAACAAATGGATCAGGTAAAAATTACAATCTGACCAGCACAGACAACACTAGTAAAGTACTGAAGTACTGGCTTCAGTTTAGAAGTCACTAGGATTTACTCTGCCCTACAAAAGGTATTCTGTTCTTTGCCATGACCAGCTTTCAGATAGGAACTTCAATTGGTATGATCATCACAATAGCAGACACGGCACACCTATGAAGTTAGACAGGATCCTCTGAAAGCCATGTTTTCTATATGCAATACTTTCCAGTTTCCTGCTGATACATCACTTGAAGGACAAAAAAGATGGTCTAGCAAGGACATGGCTTCCATAGACCACCAAAAAAAAAGAAGTCTGCAAGTGCAAATCCTGACCTTTATCAGGTCAGTCAGTAACAACTCACATGCCTGTCACATACTGCACAGCCTTTACTGGAAATCCTACGAAATTCCTGCCTAAGAAAGGCACTGATTGTTCAGTAATGACAGGCTAAAAGGTTCACCTCAGACCTGGATAGTTCAGCTTACTAGTAAAACTGGTCAACTCCACCAATAACAAAAAAACAACAACAGAAACAGCAAAATGAAAACCCCCATAACTGAAGACAAAGTCCCAAGAAATTCTAAATTAGGAAACATTTATGGTTGCAAACACTTTCCAAATAGTTATCTAGTGACATTAGAGTCATCATCTGCTTACGCTCCTTACCTCATTTTCTATATAGCAATTGATAAGATCTTGTCCTAGTTGTCTGTAGAGGCTTGCCTGTATAGGTAGGTCAATACTCTTCACTTTTGCTTTAGCCTTTGGCTGGGTTGGATTATCTTGCTTGTCTCCAGAAGCAACCTGTAAGATTTACATTTTAAGAAACTTTAAGGAACAGAAATATTACTACATTTATGCTCAAAAAGAGACAAACCAAACTAATGAAGAGAGCTACAAATTAATTGCACATACACAAAGTACAAAATTATACATCTGCTATTTGAAATCACCATTACCTTAGTTTTGAACCAAACTTGTAGTATTTAATTCCTTTACACATAACATGAAGAGCTTTTCAGAAAACTTGCTGAAAAGCTAAAGGAATTGTATAATGCCTAAATTGCCCTGAACTCCATCTTCACTATAAAACTACCTTAAGTAAAAGAAACCTACTTCAAAGCCTTGACTGCATATTATGTCGAAAATGTAAGCACTATGGTATGATTTCTAACTCAACCATTTCAGTTTAGCTGTGCTCTTCCAAATACAGTCCCTACATATCGCAACTAAGACTGAGAATAAATTTGAAAATACTAGGCAAAAATGTCTAAGGGAAACAATGTTACATTTCCTTATCAATACTGAATACAAACTTTTGTTTCGTTTCCTGCATTTTCAGTTTCCTCATCTGCTTGGCTCTGTTGTTCAGCTTGACTCTTCTGAATACCTTCATCTTGATCAACCTGCATTTTATCCTAGGGAAAAAAAAAAAAAAAACAAAAAAAATTACATAAATCATACAGCAAACCTTTGCATTAAGACTGAGGCCAACTTACATCACAGATGAAGTGGAAAATTCAGTCTTGAAAAGTTTGATTCACTGTATTTAAACAGACATTTTGATAATGCTACTTGTATTTGTATCTTTCTCAAATTAAATGGAGATTCCACTTGACCCACCCCCCTTTTAAATAGTTATGATGCTACCATCCATAATATTATACTAAGCCCAGTGAATACTCCATTTTAATTTCAAAATAAATACGTATGAAATGTATGCAAATAATGGTTTAGAAACACAACACCAACACAGACAGTAACTACAGATTCTCTATGGAACAGCCAGAACTTGGAACAAATACCATTTCTCCCCTCAATTTTAAGCTTTATAATCAAAGCAGAAGTAATTCAATCATTGCAATTGTTACCTGCATCTGTCTCACAGGACAATGAAAAAATCATTTCTGTAGTAGCCTTTTAGAGCACATAACTGATTGCCTTCCCCTGCCACCCCATTTTTCACTCAAATTTATCTGTAGTTCACTTATGCCTTATTTTAAATTTAAGTGTCTTGAAGACATCACTGAAAGACTCAAGTTATGCTATTCCCTGTTGTCATTACAAAATCCTTCAACAGCATATTAATGAAATTTCAAGTTTTCAAAATGACTCCAGTATTTTGGCATTCAGACCATCAATAAATATAGAGCAGCAGCTGAGGTGTGAAAGGTCAAAGACTACCTCTATTACAAGGAATTAAGATGCGTGGATTCACAGACCACATACGCATGTAAAAATAGTTTGCCATTATTTCTGGGAAATACAAGAAATTAATTATTTAAAAGCTTTCAAACTAGTACAGGTGCAACATGTTGCAGGCTAGCTGTAGCTGATTTAGCAAAGCTGTAATGGTGAAGTTGAAGGTAAGTAGGCTACTTTATCCACCTTTTTTCATTTCAGAATAAAAAAAATACGTATTTACTGTTCTTACTGTTCACACAGGAAAGGCAACAACCAGAAGGAACTGTCTTGCCTACACAAAAAGCTAGAGGTGTGGGGGGGGAAGTACACATATACACCACAAACCTCCTCATCAGAGTCGGGGGCATCATCCTCAATAATGAAAGGAAATTGCTGACAAGCACAGAAGATGTATTAGGATGAATGAGGCACTAACAAACAGAAAGCCTGAGGATGGAAGTGATTATTCTTGCACTGAACACAGTGCACGCAGCTTAGTAACCTCCACATGCAGCATGCTGGTAACATGAAGTGCCAGCTACATCACTATCAAGTGCTTCACTTGGACACAAAGCCCAGATGCAAAGCACCTGTCCACAAGGAGCAGCTGCAGGCCACCACTGGGGCACCTCTCCCAGCTGCAAAAACACTCCTCCCAGGTACCCAGGCCTCACACCTGGAGGATCAGTACCGAAGCTGCACCTTGTGACTTGCCATGTACTTTTGTTTAGTATACAAGACACCAGAAATGAAATTAATCCTCCTTGCACTTGGATGGGAAAACTGACAGCAGAACACTGTGAGCAGGCACCTCCGCAGTACTTCAACATACTGACTATAGTGAGGTAAGGAAGTCTGAAATCCTAACCTCTCAGTACTGGTAGCAATGCTGTTACACATTTGTACCCATTAATCCCCTCCCTCCCCCAGGCTTACAAGCCATTTTATAAGAACTACCAGTAGTGTAGTGCTGTAAGTGAAAGGTTTATGAAAAAATATCACGTTTTTCTACTCTATGAAAATGTAGTACTTAAACAGCAACACTTTTTGTGATCTGGCAAATTAATTGTAACGTTTTGATACCAACATAATACAAAGACTAGTAGAGAGATGGTAAAATACAATGAGAACTATTTTCTTTGCAATCTAGTTGTTTTACACTCTTGTTATCATAGTACCAGTACTTTAATAATAAACAATCATGAAGAAACGTGTTATGTAACTGAAGAAATCATTCAAGGGTGGAGAAGTAGCAATTTTCAAAAGCTATACACTATGATTTCATCGCCAATTATCGGCTCTCTTGTCGGAATTACAAGGAGTGTAGATATTTACAAGTTTACATACCTGCTCATCATCTCTGCCTTGGTTCTTACTTGATGATTCAGTGTCCATAGGTGTGTCATTGTGATCTCCCACTATGTTCTGCTTCTCTATTATAGAAGCACTAGCCACGCTGAAAAGGCCATGAATATTGACACGCACTTTAACCTTCACTTTGGAATTGTCACCATCGTGTTGGGGACCAACATTTTGAATAGTGAAACGCCCTTTAAAACAAAAGATTTTAATTATTGTTCAAAAAAAAAACAAAAAAAAACACCACAACAAAAACATACAAATAGACAAAGTAAGAAAGATACACAACTTAAAAGTTTTTGTTTTAAATAGCAACTCTATCAGATCAACTCTATTCAGAAACTTCTTACTTAGTTGTTTTACAATGTAATGTCTACCTCACAAATTAAAATCTGGTTCCTCACTTATTGCTAATTTGTACAGCCACAAGATACTTTTGCTTTTTATCTAAATTTTGGAAAGCATTCAACATAACATTATTAGATGTTACACTTCTTTGTTGCCTTCTCGAAACCATCACACTAAAGAAACTTCAGTGATTTGCCTCAAACGGTTTCTTTCATTCAACTATCTCTGCACTGAAAAATAAAATGGTAACAGAGGAAGGTGCCCTTTGAATTTGATAATGCAGATACACTGCACATTTTGGAGACCAAATGGTGTGTTTATCAAGGCCTCCAGAAACAGTCAGGTTGATGTTCTCAAAACTGTTGCAAACATGAAGTAATGCAGGGTGCGTATGTATAAATGAGAATGCTCCTTCCTGAAGATGACAGACATCTTGAAAAGACACTCCTAGAAGGCATTACCAAGTTTATACCTGACAGAAATTAGTCAATAAAATCAATTACCTTAAAGACCCTGAACAGTCAGCTACAAATCATGAATAAAGCAAGATTAGCTACAAGTAAACTAATTCATACGATGCAATTAGAGTTTACTACAGATGTTTACATTCAGGGGACACCTATGTTGTATTTTCTCATATTAGCAGAAAGAGACATGACAAATACCTATCTAGACAGATAAAGCATCAACAGCTCCTTTGATCCAATTTCTTTGAAAAAATCTAGGCTGGTGGGCACATTGGATCATGTTCCGTTTTAAACAAGCTTCAAGAACCAGAAAATAGAGCATTGATCTCTTTGTGCCTACATTTTTAAAACATTTAGAAATGATGAAGAAAATAAGTTTCCTAGTAACTACCGTAAGATGACATCGATATTGTTTGATCACTGCACCTAAGCCAAGAAGACTGTTTTGAGCCTTTCTAAAGGGGCGAGGCTTTTCTATAATCCAGGAAATATGGAGGTAAAGTCTCTTACATAAAGGAGAACTATCCTTTCTCATTGTCAACAAAAGCTGTTTTTTTTTTTTTAATTCATGTGTTCTTACCTATTCTTGAATCAGGATAAGGCACTTCATGTGGATGGGTATAGTAAGCTTCCAGGTCAAAAGGCTCTTTCTTGTGAAAAGTAATTACTTTTGAGAATGGAGCAGCATGGTTCTTACTGAAGACTTCACATTCCCTAAAATGATACATTAAGTAAATTTAAACCACTGAGCATAATACAATGGATAATCAAGTTACCTTACTACCAGCAGCCATACTGAACAAGCCACCAAATAATTTACTTAGAATGTCAGTGTCTGACAAGAGGTGCACATTAATGGGCTGTATGTCTCGAAATGGACTATGTACTTTATGTCACTTTAGCAAAACTAAATAAGTTCACACAACTTTTTCATTTTTAAGCTGTATTTCCAATTAATGATCAAGAAATAAAACAAGAGAAGAATAAAAGAACTGCTCCAATAGCTAATTCAGAACTCTGAAGGCCTGGTCTTCCACACAGCTCAGCATTTTTCTTAATACACACATAAAACCCCATGTTTATTTAGCAGGCATCGTACAACTTACCCTGTTCCTTCTTCGTAAGATGATTTCCATCTTAACGTTATGGAATAAGGAACAACATCAGTGATGGAAAATTCACGCACTTTAAAAGCTGGGGAAAGAATTGCACACTAGAAAACAAAGACCAGAATTTTATTACATCCATGTATCACAATAAAGTACAATAATTAGAAAAGAAAGGTTACAATGAAGAAAGGCGTAGAAAGGTTACAATGCATACAAGTACATGGAGGTCCTGACTGCCACCGTATTTTTTAACAGAAACTTCCTACTCGTAGTAGAAAGTTAATTCAACTGAAAGACGCCACTTCTTGAGTGATGGTCATTAAAGATAGAAGCAAAGCTTCTAAATGACTTACATGAAGTAGAACTGCGAATTCAGGTCATCAAATTTAGCAGGTCTCTAACAAGACCATTCCTTTTAATGGGACACAGTGGCAAGCTACCAAACCTAATACAATCATTTCTGACATTGTCACTGTCACCTATTGTTAACGTAGCAAGTACGACTTCGTGTCTTCTTTCATCTACAATGCCTCTTGGTTTTGATTAGTTACACTGCAGTAGACCACAACACATTAAATGAGCAATACTGAATTTTAATATCCATACCTGCAAGGCACAGCCTCTCGCAACAGCTTCGTCAGCATTTAGTGTGGTGCTTATTTCTTTACAGAAAAAGTTAGAGATCTGTTCCTTCACTGCTGGAATTCTAGTAGCCCCACCTACTATTTCTATACTGTAGACATCTTCACGGTCAAGTTCTAGAAAAGAGTGCATGGCCTTCAGTTATCATCAATATATCAAAAAGCTGTCTTTGGACAACCAAAGTAAGATCGAGTTCTCTTTCTATGCACTGTCACAAGCACTGAATATACTCAACAGCCAACAAGACCTTTAAGACCAGATTCATAGTGCTCTGTCTTACTCAAAATCCTCATCCTTCCTACAGACTACACAATTTTCTGGTTTCACAATCATGAAAAATGCAGAAGCGAAGCATCAAATAGGGCTTACTTGATGACAGCTGCTCTTCAAAAGTGCCTTGTCTGTATGTATCCTCTTTCTGGTGGGCATAAACCCAAGCGTGTGATAAGGTTTTCTTTGGCACCCCTGTAGTACTGGGTGCCAATACCTCACTCCTCCCAAGTAGGAACAAAATAAACCCCAAATACATAAACCCCAAACATCTTATGTTTGGTTTAATGTTGGTTGCCAATACGTAAAAAACCCTTGACTAAAAATGTATAAATATTAAACTGTGCTTGCAGGATAACTTTAATTCTGGATTCAAGATATGTGGAGGAAGTGATCCCAAGATCTCAAACAGCTGTCAGTCCTTGTATGGTTTTGCTCAGCAGTTACTCAAGTTTTTATTTCCAGCATTAGTTAGAGCCAACTCAAAAATAAGCAGATGTTTTCCCTTTTAGTTGAAGATGCTAAAAACTGCATAAACCCTTTTCCTATGAAAGTCTATTCCTCTCCTTTACAGCACACTATACAAAAGAATTGTTATTTGCACATGCTGCAGGTAACTTATTTTAGGAATATACTGCCAAGTTCTCAGGTCAGTGAAGATGTATGTATCATATGGAACAGGCTGGCCAGACAGTTGCAAAGTGTTCCAGTAAAGAATGACAATTGTGTTCGCCCTCCCCTTCCCCGCCCCCACTTTTTTAAAAAACAATAATCTTTCCACGGCCCAACCTTTTCCATTTCACAGGGTGAATGAGGGTCAATAAGTCGGGGTTGCAGAGTGGTTTGTGCACTGAATGAGGCAGGAATGGGATCATGCATACATGACAAGCATATGAATGGAACTTACATTTAACTTTTCAGTACTTAGCTTTGCAATTCTAATGAATACAAAAAATACATTAAAGAGATAATCATTAAAGAGATCTAGGATAACTGCATTACTAGTTACTTTCTAGAACCAAAGGTATCCAGCTCCTACTTACTTGCTTGTTCCATGGCAGCTCTTAGAGGAGGTTCCACTCTGGACAGAAGGGCAGCGCACAACTGCTCGAACTGAGCTCTGCAGGAACAGGACATACGTTTCATGTTACAAGAAGACAGCTGAGATACCGCACTTGACTACACTTCAGTAAAAAACAAAAGAAAAAAAAAAAAACAAAAGAAAAAAAAACAGACAACAAACCATGGTACCTGTTCATCTTGCTGGAGACATCAAGGTCATTCATGAAGCATTCAATATTGAGTGGAAGGTCAGAGGCGTTTGCACTCATAAGCTTCTTTAGTTTTTCACATTCCTGATACAATCGTAGCAGCGCTCGAGGATTCTCTTTTACACTCAGCTTGTATTTTGTCCTAAACTCTTCAGAGAAGTAGTCTACCAGTGCCTCATCAAAATTCCTTCCACCTAAGAAAGGGTCAAAGGTAGTAGCTAAGACCTGTGTAAGAGTGAAAGAATGAATTACAAATTATTAAAAAAATATTTGTTTAGATATAGAGAGAGCTCTCATATTGTCACTGGTTTTACAAGTCAGCACCTTTAAAAACAGGTTTGATGTGACAGAATCCCTTGTAGATTTCTCACCATCTTCTGTCAGGTAAGTGAAACAACTTAAAAAAAAAAAACAGCATGACTCTTCTCAATTAGCTTCTGCCCTTGCCAAATAAAGTACTACTATTATTTTAAGAAAAAACATCACATTTATCATGCTTTTTTCTACCATGCTACACCCCCTACTCAGTTTACTAGCTCACTAAAGAAAAAGCAGACTAGGATAGCTATTTTCTCATGCTATTACTAGTTCTATGACATTTACCCAAAACAAACAAAAACCAAAAAACAAGCGTTATCATCTTCCACATGACTTCAGATGAAGACCACATTTTGACAGCAAAGACATTTATAAAACATTCAACCACCAATAGCTCAAACTTCAAAGATTAAACTCTCAGAACTACAGAGTGAACACAGTTTTATTTCATGTTCAATGGGATTTAGATTTTAAACCTTCACATTCATGGCAGGAAAAATAATCATCATAGAACAATTTAAGGCAATTCAACAATTCCCTATAGGTAAACAAGTTGCTCAACTACAACAGCTGTGAGATTACCAAAATACACAAATATTTCATTCAGATAGAAAAATGACAAAACCCATGCATTTTGCATTTGCTTGTCAAGCACTGTTGAAAACACCCTTTGGGTTACTTCATTTCTGCATTCTTACAAAAAATGCTTTGCTAGAACCGCCAAAAGAAAAATCAGAAAACTGTGGTGTTCTGAATTTCAAAACTAATTTACCTTTTTTTTTTTTTTTTAAGTTTAAAAATCTTCCCATCAAACAGTATTTTGAGTACTGTTCTATTAAATACTTTAGGAATATAAGACTTTCCTGTATGACTTAGAAGATTACCTTCAGCTTTCCCTTGTTAAAAGCACAGATGGAGACTTGGTATGCAGAATGCCCCATATCTACAAAGACCACATTTCTTGGTTTCTCATCCAAGGCTGGCAGATCTTGCTTGTATATTCCATAGGCTAGTGCAACTGAAAGAGAACAGCCCACAGAAATTAAGGCAAAGCTGTGTACCAATGTAAAGCATCCATTAAAGGCACTACCAAAAGGAGGATGCTGCTTATTTCCAGTTTTTCTGACTACCTCCATTACGCTACTCAGATAGAACATAAGGGTGCAAGGGGACATGAGTTTTACTCCATATGAGTTGCCACATTATTTTTATTTGATTTCCAATTTTACTATTATATCATATGCATTCATAATTGTCATTCAAGTGTTCTGTATCATCTCTCTTTCCAAAAGCAACTACATGCTGTGTGCCTCCAAAGCACATTAAGTTAGTAATACATGCTCCATCATAAATTTTAAATTTTTAGATCTAGGATATTATCAGAACAGTTATTTTTATTTTCTGTTTTAGAGGTGTACATATACAGTGAACAAAAATAGACCGTTCATATAAAGTCATCATGAACAAAACTAGGATGTTGAAAACAGTCTTTTTCACTGTCAACAGAAGAAATCAATGTCAAGTGAAAGTTTAACATTAAAGCATCACAAAGTTCTGCTTGTACTCAAATTAACATGTTCAAGAAAAAAACGTTTTCAAAACTGGTTTACAAGAAACTAAGATTTCAATACCAGCCTTCATTCAAGGGGCTGGTTTAAACTTCCTAAAAGAAAATTTAAACAACAACAAAAAAATGAAATTACTGGTTTAAACCGCTCCAAATTCAGTTCCCAGGAAGCGTAGCATATTTCTATAACCTACCACAGAACACATCAAAAACTAGAAAAGGGCAGTAAGTAACTCACTTTATGCAAAAAACAGTTGTGCCAACACTACAACTGACAGATTTTCCATAAGCTTAAACTGTCATTCTCCCACAGACTTATGTTTGACTCTATTTGAATAGTTTGAAAAGTCATAACTGAAGTTTCTATATAAGATCAGCAGGTCTGTTTGAAAGAAAGTTCCATAGAAACGCAGTTTGTGTAGAGGCAGCTTTTAAACCATACATGAGTAGTAGTTAAAAATGGAAGTTATTTGAACTACACAGTTTGAGATTTCCCTTAACAGCCTTTTATTTCAAGTAAATATTAGATTACAATAAAAAAAAAGTTTTTCCCTAAGTATTTCCACAAGATTTATTTTTACTCCAGCATAGCCAATAAGCTGGAAAGAAAAATCTGTTATATCCTTGTTTTATTTAACTTTGGAGAGGAGAACTTTATTAACAGCTAACTGTAAGTAAAGAGACATGAATGAGGTCATTTGGAAGTGTGTTGTAGAGCAAAGTCACAGGAAATGTCACTCTTAAAAGACCCCACAACAGATCTATGTTAAGTAATGTATTTACTGTAATCTTTCAGACAGAAAATATGCGGGTTACATCTGATAATAGTACACTATAGTACTATCTTAATACAACAACTGAGAATTTAGGTCAGGTGCGTATCCCAGCTAGGCTATTAAGGGATTCCAATAGTAGCTCTGGCTTTCTGGATCTCTCTGCTGTAGCTCCACGGTACAGCAGAGGTAGGCAGAGACACCCTCCTCCCTTCATTTCAGAAGCAGAGGAGCTATTTTCAAGTAGCATTGTATTCAGGTTACGAAATCCAAACTTTCCTCCTGCCTCATAAAATCTGAGCACCACCCCACTGCCAGTTACTGCGTTTCCAGTTCCCAAGCTGGATTGGGCAGTACAAGTCCGGATAGCTTTTTCCCAAGCTCCTAATTGTGTAACTGTAATGTGTCATCGCCCTTGCAGATTCAATAGCTTGAGCTGTTAAAAAAGCATTTATCCACATTGCTGCTTTATTTCTGTTCACTTAGGCCTTTACCTGCTGTAGTTTCATTCATCAGCTTCAGACAATTTAGTCCTGCAATCTGAGCAGCTGCCATTACAGACCTTCTCTCAGCATCAGTGAAAAAACTGGGTACCTGTTTCCAAGAAATAATTACACAGGATATTATGACATATGAACCTCTTTAAATTAAAAGTCAGACTTACCCATTAAGGAAGCCTATAAATTTCAAAACCACAAGAAACTGTTACAAACTAACCTCAGATGAATAAGGCAGTCCAAGTAAAACATTTAAGTAATTCATTTTACTGTGTATTTTAATTAAAATTTCAAAACATAACAAAAATTAAGTGGAATCCATACTTGTTTTAAACAGTGCACTTATGCACCAAAAAAAGAGTTCAGATTCTTCTGATGAACCTTTGATCTTAAAATTACCAGTTCAAAACATTTTAAGAAAGTTTCTGTAAACATTTACACAGCATGAAGTCAAACAAATTTGCTAAATTAAATAGGAATAAATAAAAAGTCCCCCCCCCAAAAGCTATTGCAGAAGCTCAACAGCACTAAGTTTAGCTTCAGCACCACTGACCAGCACCACTCTGCGCTACAACTGGAGCTATGTCCAGCTGTGAAATTTTTTGGTTATCATCTAAATGACAGCTCCAGCTTACAGTCCCCTACCATCTTCAGTTCCACCAAAAAGAGCCAAAGCACAGTCAAAGCCCATGTAGAAAATGGCTGCACTCAGTTAAGATACAAGGCTGTATTTCTAGTTTCTATTCTGTTGGCTACCACTTCAGGGTTATTACCAAGAATCGTTATTTGTATGGAAGGTATTCTCTGTACATGTCTTTGTATGCCATAAGGAAGCAAGAAGAAAGATCAAAGCAGATTTCTAACAGCTAAAGGCCAGATACAAAGACCTTTTCAAACAAATGCAGGCAATTCACGCTTCTTTCTAGTATTGTTATCCTCAGAGACATGAACTTCAGGCAACTCTCAACTACACTACAAAGAATTCAACTTTTGGACTGGAAAAGAAGTGCTTACACATAAAATACTTCTCATTTATAGCAGGCAAATTACGTAGCACTGAACCAGCCTGGATCACCTAAGTAGTATGCTCTCTCAAAGAAATTTTAACAAAAATTTCCATTTTCACACACATCACTACAAAAGCATTACCAGCTGGAAAAAAAATGTAATAAAAGCCCAACTTTTTGGCAATGTGATTTCTACCCACTACTTGCATCTCTTTCCCATTGTACCATGGCATAAATGATACTAGCTTATGTGAAGTTATCTATAAACAGAACCGTGGTATTACAACTTACTGAGATGACACAGTCTGCCACTGGTTTCTTCAGAGCGCTTTCTGAAGTCTCTTTAAGCTTGGCCAGTAACATTCCTGTAATTTGTTCAACTGCAAACAGCCTCTCTTCATCAAGGTATCTCACCTGAAATAGAGAATTGCAATTCTGTAATAAATGTTATCATGTTAAGCTTTACCAGCAGCAATGGGTATAATTTTGCACTAACAAGCATTTTCTCCTGGACCAGAAGGCAAGTGAAGATTTTTGTACAATATTTCAAAATAAAATGAAATTAGAAAAATGTGCTCCCCCCCACCTTTTTTTTTTTTTTTTTTTTTTTTAAAGAATAGACAAATACCAGCAAAAATCCTTTCACACATCAATCACCTCTTCTCTGAGATACGCAGTTTGGACATGTTTATAGTTTTGAGCAATGAGTCAAGTTTAACACCACACTGAACACAAGTAACTCTCCATATGAATTGATGTTATGGATTCATGCTACTTACTCCGAATTGTAAATGGTTCAAATTAGCTGACCATCGTTTTGTGGAAAACCTTGACGACCGAATTATCTCAAGGGGCTATTTCTAAACACTGCAGTACTTTTATTGGGTGGTTTTGGAACTGAAAAGAAGTGTAAAACATACGTAGAATCACATTCTTCCTAATGCAAGCTAAAAAATTGGAATTCTGGAGAAAACCCAAGAACATATTTCCTGCAAGGGTCACTCAGACATGTGTGGCAACTCCTTTCCACAAACAAGGCAAGCCTAATTGCCCTATTCTTCTTGGGAAGTACATCTGAATCAGGAAGCTTCACAGGAGGTCTATGTCCTGAACTCCTGCTATTTAATAATCACAAACACTCCTGTGCATGGAAACCCAGAAAGAGGAGCAGCAACTCTATTTACATTTGCCATTACTATGATAATAAGTACCTGTACAGGGCAAACTAAACTCACTTCATGTGGTCTAAAGTCCCTCCACAAAGCAACCCGAAGTGCAAGCTAAGTGAGGATGACAGGGAGATTTACTTTGGAAGCACACTCCTGATCTAGATTAAACTGCTAATGGTAGACGTATTCAGAGACTGAAGCCATAAAGTCTGAATTTTAAAAGTACAGTTTCCAACCATTTAGTTTGGAAGCAAATTAAAAATAGCTTGTTCAGATTAAATCTTCAGAGAGTTACCCTGTTTTCCTAACACTTGGTCTCTGCATTTCCAGACAAATTGAGATGTCACTAACAATCACACACTGTAATTGAAGCTATTTGAAGGTAAATCTAGTAAACTACAAACTACTAAGGGAGACTACAGAAAGCTAGTAAAATTGACGAGAAATCTCAACAGACATCTCACACAGACAAAGTACTATGCTTAGTGAATGTTACTGCAGGGAAAGGAATGTTCATCTTTTGAGCAGAGCAGATTTATTACACAGTTTTATTCAAGGTAATTAAACCTAAGCTTAACCTTTCTGAGGTTAGTTATTAACATTTTATAGCACACCCGTACAACAGAAGACAACACATTTTTACACTACATTTAACAGAAGACACAAGTATGTAATATAGAACAAGTACTCTAGAACTTCCTGAACAGAAAGAAATTAATGAATTATAGGGAAGAATGAGAAACATAGCTAAACTATGCCAAGGAAGGCTTTGCATGAAATAAAAGGTATTATTACTGTACAGGTTATCACCTGACATTTCTTTACAAAAACAAGAATATATTTAGAGTTTTTTTTAGGGAAAACACAATTCAAGTATGAAGTGGCAAAGGTTTCAAGCACTCATCTCTAGCACTTGAGATACGCTGTATGAAGCTCTCACCTTCACTCCTACAGAGCCGTTCGGCATCTTCTGAAGTTCGTAAGGAAGTTTGGCCCTTTCAGCTTGTATGTAAGGATCTTCAAAGGCTCTTCCATGCAGTTTTTTGAAGCCATGCAATGTGTTTTTTACATTTGTGACAATCTGTGAAAGACATTTTATCTTTAGTTACCTATGACGTGTAGACTACAGAAGACCACATTCTTGTTTTGTTCAGCTTACTGCACATCCCAAAGATCTATTTTAAGCCCCACACATTTACTGGAAAAGAAAGGGTGCAGGGAAATAAACACCCTGTTTTTAATCTATGGTCTCCATTATAAAGTTCAGGTTTGCTTCCCTCTTTAATAACCATTAGCTTGCTACCATCAATTTTCATTGCACCTTTTAATTTAAAGGAGCTTCCCAATATAGTATGCAGTACAGGATGTATTAAATACTGCAGCAGTGGCGGTCTACAGCAACAAGTTAAGCTATTACCTACATTAACTTCAAATGAAGCTTTGACAAATTAATGCATTCCACTTCCTTTAAAATTAAGCTCTAAGTCAGATTCCATCTGGACATAAAATCTTCCCACACCTATTCCCTCGTCAGTGTTTTACCTGAATTATTTAAGGACAGATTTTTAAGTAAACAAAGGACCTGAACAAATGCTAACACAATATATTTAATTAAGCTATCAAAAGGAGTTACTCCAGGGTAATCTATTCCAGCACAAACTGGTCTAGTTTACTAGGCTAAATAACAAGGATTATAGTCAGAAAAATTACTGACAGGACACCTTCTCACCAGCAAGTTCAGGGGCTGAGTTCAGATGAACGGTGTAAAGTTTCATGGAACAAAAATGGCAATGGAACAAGAGGCAATGCAGCCTCTGCCACATTCAGGTCCAGCTGCCTACTGGACCACTACTACAGGGAAAGATGTCCCCTCAGAATGTCAACATGATGCATGAATGCAAAGGAGAGGGGAAGACTTAATCTATTTTGACTTTCAGGACTACTACAAGTTTTTAAGCATTTTTCTTGCAAAGCAGTTCTCCTAGGTTGCAAATGAAGTCAAACACAATTGGGGGAGTTGTACTTCTTTTCAAAGTTCCAAATTAAAACACTAAATTGCACAGGCACATAAATTTAACTTCATAACCAAGAATTAGTATTTATATCAAGCTTTTGTTCTTCAATTTGTTTCAACTTTTCAAAACCATACGTATGGTACCCCTACCCCCTCAACACCTCAGGAGAAGATTTGAGAATGAATTCTACTCTTGCTGTCACAAGTAGTCAAGAGAAAGATATTCTACTGGGAAAGAAACTAGGGATTACCCTGTTTCTCTTCATTTTGTATTCTAAATGAGGAGATGATGGAGAAATAGCGCTTCAAATTTAATAGTGAATGTCCTATTGATGCAGCATTATTGTGAAACGTACACTTGTAGTAGACAAGTTACTTTAAAAGACCAAGTTTATTCATTACTTCTCTTTCCACAGTTCAACATGAAACAAGTCAGGTCAGTAATAATCCTATCGCCCCTGTCTGTTTACCTGGCTCTTTGCTGCATTCCCAATGGCCCGGGTCTTGGATCCTAAAGATATACAAGCTCTAAGTAAAAGAAGAAAACAAAAGAAATTCAGCTTTAAAGGGAAGTGTTATAAAATACTTCTACATTACTTTAATAAAACAAAACAAAAGAAACAAGTCAAGAAGTACAGCAGCAAAACACACTTGCATTTCATAGCATTACTGCATGAAGCACCAGAAATTGCAGTGCAATTCTGGTTTTGTTCTCTGCAAATTGATTTAGAAACTGCAGGCAACTGCAGTTGTATCCTCTGCATTTAAAGAATCCTTTAAAGCTAACGTGTTCCACAGATCCTGCCACGAAGGTACGGAATTAGTAGTTTTGGGTGACAGGTCATAACCAGACAAGGTCTGGGCCGTCTAGTTAAAACCCCTGAGCTCTACTGCTCAAGTTTTCTCAACATGCTGATCCCGCAGTCAGAAAGCACCACACCTTGGCACCGAGACAGCAACTGTGAGTAACCCCCAAGCCCAAGGTAAACACACCAGCTGCCAAGCACCAAGGGCTGGGGCACTCCAAGTGGCTGTGGCACCCACAGTTGCTGCTTCCCGTGTACCCCTGTGCCTCGGCTCCAGCTAAGGCCACCTGAGGACACCAGCTGCCACCTGGCTGCCTCCCTGCTGGCTTCCCGGAGCTCTGCAACAGCACCAACAGCACCAAGCACCGGCCTGCTTCTGAAAGAGCAACAGCACCGGTGAGAAATACAGGTAGCAAGGCACCAGCACTGCTCATGGCCTCAGCCAACTGTCCCAAACAGCTACTGAAGTGTAACCTTAGCCGTTAACAGCTCCACCAATATGTGGTTACTACGTGTTACTTTTAATTTATTCTGTAATCAGTACATCAGCTCGTCAGTGCATTTCCAAGTACTGTCAGTGGTGCTCTTTTCCTTAAGTAACCATCATCTGCTTTGTTTCTACAGATATCAAATAAAACTTGTTTTCAAGTTCTTGTTTCCAAAAGAGAACCAATCTGTCTAAACTAATTCAGCAGTAAATAACAAATACAACCCAGATTCATATGGTTTACTCTTCACTGTTTAATGAATGCATAAGATCACTATAATGGATTACTTTCTGCCTCCACTCCTCCTTCATTACATGAGGGCGCTGCATCCAATTTGGCAGCATTACCTAGCAACCTCTTGGGCTGCAACACCACCCTAAACACTCACAACCTTCACTGGATTTAACTGCTGCACACTGACAGCATGCTGCCCTACATTTTCAAACACAAACTCAGTTTTCAAGAAAAGCTTTTACTATTTTTCATGTTGTTTAAACAGTTTATAATACGTTTATTTTATGGATTGTGATTACAAATTGTTACTGTTATTATATTACACGTTTTCTGTGCAGGGATTTGCCTCTGTTGACAGGCAGCATTACATGCTAATACCCCTAGGCAGGGCATGAAACATCAAGTCTGAAGCCACTCAACCCGATGAGTCTTGCCATGGTTCACTTCCAGCCAGTTCCCGCACAAGGAGATAGGTGGTTTCTCCCTTAGCTGGGAGGCTGAGATGTCAAAAACCAGAAGGCGCCTGTCCTCTTCAGCTCCAAATGCTGAAGCCATATCCAAGACAGCCCTCTAGGAAGCACAGCCACCACCAGGAGGAAACAAATGAGGTCCCACAACTGCACTGCCTGCCTCTCACCCGCCTCGGCTTAATGGGAAGGGAGGATCTGAGCAGGACAGAGACCTTTCTAAAACAGCAGCTCTCCTCACCAGGACATTTCAACCCTCTCCACTCACTGTTTTGAAGAAGATGCTACATCATTGTTTTAATTACAGCTTGTGATTACACTAATTACATGTGGTCTGAAAAAATAGCTTTAAAAAATTATGAGCTATCAGCAATCACTTTTTTTTCCTCTCCACGAAACCCTGGTGGTGAGGCATACTACTTGAAAGCGCCATTTGCCATGGAGCTAACACCCCAGGCTCACTGGAAATGCACGCAGCATCTGACCTGCTGGAGTTCTCAGCTCAGAGAAATGAGGTGTCAGTTAACATCAAAAGAGACAACGAGGCCGAAAGCATGAAGAAACACTGCAAGTCCTGCTGAAATGGATGGCTTAATGGAAGAATGTTTCCTTTCAAAGCTTAAGGACAAGCACTGCCAAAAGAAGATGCACATTTTACAAGCGCTAACAATCCCATGCCTTCAATTATACGAGGTAGGTTGGAGGCAACAAATCACCCAAGTGTTTTTACAACTGGGACACTGGGTTTAGGACTCCAAGAGAGCTGTATGGAACCGCGATAATGTGGCGCTGTCTTCCTGAGCTCTACCCCGCATGCTTAGACTCAAGCTGTACAGTCCACAACAGTATTGCACAGCTATCTGAATCAGCTCCAAAAGGTAGGCGCTGGCTGCACTAATTAGCCTTGCCCAGAAAGAGTAATTAGCCCTGCACAGCACAGCCAGGACTGTCCTATCTTTAGGACGTAACCCAGTATCTTTACATGGCTTAATAACATACTGTGAACAGAAGCGTACCAGCTTGTCCAGAGCCAGTTCAGGTGTTTTTTCATCACACTACATTGACACAACAAACATCAAAACTTTGTAAATCTGAAATTAAGTCCTAAGTATTTGGGATGTATCCAACCAATGTTAATTATTAGCTAACGTCAAATGTTTAAGCGATGTAAGCACCCCTATAGAAACGTATAAATAGAGAGCTCGTTGAGCATAGCAACGCAGCAAGTAAGTGGAAAAGTTTTGATGGTTTAGGCATTATATCAGCCCCAAACTGCTTAAAATAAGGTTTAGTTACTATGGTAAGCTTCTGTAACAGTAATAAACCTGTAACGTTTCTGTTTCCTTTTTCTTTTTAAGCTTGCTTCGAGACATTACCATTAGAAAAGGAATTCCTTTCTATGTTATATAACCCTTTTATAGTGCACTTTGGAGAAAGAGAAAAAAAAAAAAGCCAGGAGAAACGTCATTAAGTGAGGTCAATACTGCCTTTACGTATTCTGCACTCAAGGCACTACCTTACAGACTGCTTGAACTCCCTTTCACAATCACTCAACACACATCTTGAAAGTACAGCTACTTGTAAGTTTAAGTGAAAAATATTAAATACAAGAAAACCTACCTAACGTCTACCTGCAAAGAATGCACTCCACGAATAGCTAAGAACTGGCAGCACTCATTGTCCTGAGGGGGGAGGAAGTCGGCCCTAGACTGGGGTTTCTTAGGGCCAAAGTTCCAGGGGCTTCCTTGAGCAGAATTAAAAGGCCCCAGAGGTTCTGTTTTCATCAAGTTACACAAGGGTAACTCCTCCTTGGGACTTCCCAATATGAAAGGCAAGATACTTCATCTAGGTCGTAAAAAATATTTTCAGAGCATACTCTGAACAGACAGTATGCGTATGGTAACATTCAACTTCCTTCTGCGTTTAAAAAATAAAAAAAGCTTAAAAAGCCAACCAAAGCCTACATTTCTTCGAGATCACAAGGACAGCGATGTTGAAGTTATGACGGCCTCGCATGGCCTTACACAGCCCCAAACTTTCCGCTGTTGGCTACGAATTCCTTTTACAAAGAGAAGCACTGCCCAAACCTGGAGCTTTTAGGGTTTCTCCCGACCCCCTCCGGGCACGCACAGACGGCGCTCCCCGCGGCCCGGCCGTATCCCCTGGAAACGGGGCCGGCCCGTCCCCCCCCGCCGCCTCTCCATCTCCTCACGGCGAGCACGCAGGTGCCGCAGGGCCGGCGGCAGCGCAGGGGGGGCTCTGCTGCACGAAACCCCAGCGATGCGGAGCCGGCATAAGATCAACCATCAACCCGCCGTGCCTCCGGAGCCGGCCCGGCCGCCTCAAGGGCGCGCGGAGGGGCCGGCGGCCGGCCCGGCCTCAGGCGCCGCCTCAGGGGCCCCCCTCGCTGAGGGAGCCGGCTCCCGCCGCGCCGGGCGCTACTCACGGCGTGCAGCGGTCGCTGTACTCGTTGGCGATGGTCTCGATGCCGCCGCTGCGCGCCACGCCGATGTAGCAGTTGAGGAAGCCCAGGTCGATGCCCACCACGGCCATGGCTGCGCTCCCCGCCCGGCCTCCTCCTCCTCCTCCTGCTGCTGCTGCCTCCCGCCCGCTCCGCTCCGCTTCCCCCCCCCCCCACTGCGGAGCGCCGGCCGCCAACCGGCGGGGCCGCCCCCCCGCGCAGGCGCGGTGCCGCCCGCCCGCCGCCGCTTCGGCTCTTTCCGGCCGGGCTCGGGCTGCGCGGGCCGCGCGGGCTGCGGGCGGCGCGTTCCAGAAAGATCTGGAAAGGAACGGGGAGGGGAGGGGAAGGGAGGCGCGGCGCCGCCCCCCCCGCCCGCGCGTCAGCACTGCGGCGGGGCGCGCCCACACGGGCCTTAAAGGGGCCGGCGGCCGCTATGGGGGGGGGGGAGGGGAGCTCACCTGAGGGGTGAGGTGGCCGGCGGGGCTGTGCGGGGCTCAGAGCGTGAGGCTTGAGGAGAAGGGAGCTGCTGTACTTCTTGGTGCTGGCTTAAAATAATAATAATAATAATAATAATAATAATAATAATAATAATAATAATAATAATAATAATAATAATAATAAAGGATCTGTCGTGCCTTAACTGACCCTGAAACACATCAGCAGCCTAGGGCCAGGCTCTCATTTCACTGCGGTTCGTGGTGCAGCAATGTTAGCTACACTCGCGCTGGGCTGACACGGCAGGTGAGCGGCTGTCACCACAACACGCTCAAGTACCTGCCACCAGCTGAAAGTCCAGACCTGTAACATTAATACCAGCACCATGCTGACACTGAGAATTTTAAACAAGGTAGTTTCTTGGTAGTTTCTTGGAAATGAAAACTGTGCTCCTCAGTTCCCTAAATCAAACCAAAATATCTGATTATATAAGCAGACATGGAAAAACGTCCAAATGATTTCTTAAATGTTACACAAGCAGTACTGTTAAACTAAACGTTCAGTGAGAATGCTATCATGAACACTGCGTGCACAAGGCAGGTGTTCATCCACTGCTCTCATCAGATCCCAATGAACACTCTGAAGCATCACGAGGAAAAATTTCCTTAATTTTGTCACAAAGAACTAGCACTAGGGCTCCTCCTGTTGCACAAAGGATACTGGAGAATGCTCCATGAAAAAAGCATTAAGCCCCTCTTGCGGGTAAATTTCCATAAAGCAGTCAAGGGTTTTTTATTGTCTCCCCACTGTGCACACGAATCATTGTTGCTCTGTACTGAGAAAAAACTTAGATGCTTAGCAAAATCTGTTTTTCTTCAGTAAAGAACACTAAGGAACATTTTCCTCCTGTTTCACCTACAGCAGAGATCTTTTAACTATTTACCTGATGTAATGCTCTCTTATCTGGTTGCAATAGCTAAATTTAGAAAGGCTGTGATCCTTCCTCTGATGCTTCTTTTAAGCTTTACTGGGCAAGTAGAAGGCTTAAGAATTAAATTCTAATCCTAAAGGTGCTCTGAAATGTTTAAATGTTATTAAAACTTCTACAGCTTTATTGTTTCCTTCCAATCATCAGCTGTTGTTTAAAATGAGTTTAAAATGATGTTAAGGTTTTGACTAGCACAATAATGTAAAAGCATAAGAAAGCTAAAACAGAGCACACAGTACAGTTTTTGATCTAGCCCACCTTGATTTTTGAACATTAACTTGCTCAACAAAAGAAAACAAAGCAAAAAGGAAGATTTGTTAGAGACCTTGGCACATGGACTAAAACCTGCCGCAAGTGCTTACAGGTGAAGGAAAGAAGGGATGAGGAGCAGTGAATGTTCAAGAGCATGGGCATTACTGTTTCTGTACAAGTTGGTGCTCAACTTCTGAACCCTCCCTTTGCCTTTTTCAAGTGCAGTACAACTGGAGGTTGCGGCAATTCTTAAATTTTTAAAAATTCAACAGTGTAGTAAAGACAGCCCACAGGAATATCAGACAGTTGTGCTCTGCACAGCAAAGCACTTGGGAAATGCAATCGCCCGCTGTGGAACCTAGCATAATGACTGCAACACATCTTTTAGATAGCTCAGAGTAACACGACTGTTCTGACAGATTGCTTTCTTGTGGATGTGCCTGGTGAATTGTCAAACCATTCCTGGTTTAGAACTGCGGTCTGTCTTGGGGACTGTATTAGGAACTGACACCAGTTTTGTCTTCACTCCCAAAAACATAATACACATTTTTTTTTTGAGAGATTAATCTAAAGCTGACATCTTTATGTGAAATTCTACTGGAAACAAAACACTGTATATATAGATATGTATAATGTTATATATGTATATATATTTACTTAATGTAAATTATTTGACCTAAATTAGTTACATTTTAAGCCAAATCCACCTCCTATACCTAGGTAAGCCTCTAGTCTCTTCTAGACTCTCATCAAAGTATGAGATCACTATAGATTTCCTGAATATAAGAAATGCAGGAAATACAGCAATGAAAAAAAAAAACAACAAAAAAAACCCAAAACCATAGTAATAAAACTACAAAGCATTAGAATATCTTATTCTAACTCTGCATGAATATATGCAAATTAAAGGATATGTGGTAACGGTTTGTGTTATCTAGCTGACAGAAATCAACTTTTACTGAATGCAATAACTGTACTGTGCTCATTATTTCAGAAAGTTACCCCAGCTAGCAAATACATTTTTAACTGAAGAAACAGAAAGTGCTGTATTTAATCCAGGGCTTCCTCTTGGATCAGAATGAGTGTCACAATATGAAATTGATTCTGTATGAATGTTAATTTCACCACCATAAAAATCATACTGAACAGCAGCTTTATTTGTACCTGTGGTTTCAAAACTATGTAAAAAAACAGGGACACCACTTGAAGTACATACATATCCACAACATATCCAAATAATCTTGTGTTGTTTCTTGTGTCCTAGTAAAACCATTATCTTATTTAATATATTTTACATTTTTAATAATGTTGATGCTCTTCTCTATCCCAGCAGTAGGTTAACTACCAGAAATACATGCAATTTTTTGGTAAGGCCAGCCTTGGGAAACATAGTACTTCTGAATATGAACAGCACTAACTATAGGCTGACTGCTCACTAAGCAGAAAAAGCAGAATCTGAAGACAGTGAAATCATATTTAGTTTGTAAGGAAGAAGTGCTTTCTAATGGTGTTTGTCCACTACAAGCTTCATGGATTTATGTTATTTGGGACAGATTTAGGACAGATTACCAGAGGTATGCAGGCATTACATAAGAAGCTAAGTATCTCCTGGAGTATTTTGAAAACAACTATGCCAACATTTGTTCTGATTTTCTTTTCATTTTCTGGAGTACAGTGAGAGTACATGTTCCTTTTTGTCATCAGACGGCAAAACTTTCTCAGTGATGCAGGGAACAAGGTCCCAATCATTTTAATTTTATTTTTTTAATTTCACATTCAAAGATGCTCTTGATGGTGAGAACATACTTCATTAAATGTACTTCAAATGCTGCTTAACTACCTAGTAAAATTACCTAATAACTACCAACAAGATAGCTAAAAACATACTTTCCCATCCAGTCAAATGATGAGAAATAATTCCCAGCATATACTGAGCTTTGCAGAACATTGATTCTATTTCACACATGAAGAATGGCTGTATTCCACAAAGCTTAGTCTTCCAACTGTATTAGCTGGACTAATAAAGCATATTATTCTGCCCACAGACCCATCTTAATCCAAATACCAAGCATCTGAGTAGGAGAAAAAAAAAACAGATCTCACTTTTCTACTAAAATCTCTCATCAAGCTGTTAACTGAACATATTTTTAGCCAGATGCCTGCAATGCCATTATTTCAAATCTTTCTTCTTTTCTTTCTGGAGCTGTTTCTCCTTCTTTTTCTGAATAGTCTCACATGCTGTAAGGCTATACAGCACTCCAGTTAGCATGCCAAGCTGCAAAGATCTAGTAATTTCCAGAAAAGAACTATAAGCTAGATCATACCTGCATCATCATGCGTCTCCTGACAGTGTCAAACGGATATGACAGCATTCCTGAGAACACAGTCACAACTTGAGCAATGAAAAAGGAAAGAATGAGTGGTGTTTGTTTTGGATTTGGCAATAATCCCTGCAAAATAAAACAAAAACGTAAGCCTGCACTAGGTCTGTAAAATGCACGCCCAATCTAGCAGATAGCAAACAATTCCATCGTTTTTGTTGTTAATCCTACTGTAAAATGACTTGGCTCTTCAGTAATATACTCTGTTAAGCATGCATAACTGCAAAGACAAACGCTATAACTAACCCTTTAATTAGTTCATAATTAATTAATATTTAAAATGATACAGATTTAAAACGTGCATTTTGATTCATAAGAGCTACCTTAATGGTATCGTAATATCCAAAATATGAGGTTCAGTATACAGTGATCCCCTGTACTGAAACGCCAAAACCCTGGCACCAGCCAGGAAGTCCATCTGTCTTTGCAGTTTTAACAATGCAGTCACCAAGTCCCTGGAACTGTCGCTCAGCAGCACCTGATATAAAATAAATTTATTCACATTGTTATGTACTATGACTGAAACATTTAACGTATCAAAATAGTATGAAGAACAATTATTTCCTCCACTTATGAACAAAACATTAAGAAAATATAGAAAAACGTGGATGGATGAAGACAGTTTATTAGTTCTGATGGAGACTACTCATTCCAGTAAATATAAACCTAAAGGAAAAGTCAAACAGATACTGGTACCCAGCTGCTGAAACACTTTCAAGCCAAATAACTATCACTTAATTTTTGTCCTAATTCATCAAAATACTGAAGTAAGAATTCTCTTACCCTCTCCTGAGATTTCTCCCCCTAATGCCATGCTTCCACTTTCTCCCCACACATTCTTACTCAAATATGTGGTAAGTACTACTCATTTCAGCTTTTCCCCATAGCAGAACACTAGCCATAAGCTCTGACATAGTTAAAAAAAAAAAAAAATCCACTTTTTATATCTGTACATTCTTCTAATTTACAGGATTCTCAACAGGTGAAAACTCAACAAGTAATAAACCAATCTTACTTCAAACTCTCAAAGCATGCACATTATTATACTGAAGGTATCCTGAAGATACGAATTCAGCCAACACGAACTGTTGCTCACTTGAGTAGCAAGCAGAAGGGGCAAGCTGCAATTTCAAGATGATTGACTGTGCCTGTATGTAGTGGGTTTACGTGGCAAGGTTTTGGTAGCAGGGAGCCATAGGGGTGGTTTCTGTGAGAAAGATCTAGAAGCTGCCCCATGTTTGGGAAGGGCCCCATTGTTTTCCAGATCCGAGCCAATAAGCGATGTTGTTTTTCGCCTCTGTGAGAGCATATTTAAGACAGGGAAAAAACGCTGCGCCACACAGCAGCCGGGAGAGTGAGAGGAGCGAGGAACAGCCTTGCGCCAAGGTCAGTGTAGAAGGAGGGGGAGAGGTGCTCCAGGCGCCGGAGCAGAAGTCCCCTGCGGCCTGTGGTGAGGACCATGGTGAAGCAGGATGTCCCCCTGCAGCCCATGGAGTACCACGGTGGAGCAGGGTTCCACGCTGCAGCCCGTGGAGGAGACCACGGTGGAGCAGGTGGCCCTGCACCAATGGAGGCTGCCGCCTGTGGAAGACCCCTGCCGGAGCAGATTCTGGGCCGGACCTGTAGCCCGTGGAGAGGAGCCCACGCAGGAGCAGGTGATCTGGCAGGAGCTGCTGCCCGTAGGGGAGCCAGGTTGGAGCAGTTTTCTCCTGAGGGATGGACCCCGTGGTACGGACCCATATCTGGAGCAGTTCTGGAAGAGCTGCTGCCTGTGGGAAGCCCACGCCGGATCAGTTCATCAAGGACTGCATCCCGTGGGTGGGACCCCACAGCACAGGGGACGAGAGTGACCGAGAAGGAGCGGCAGAGAAGAAGTGCTGTAGACTGACCATAACCCCCATTCCCCGTTCCCCTGCGCCGCTCGGGGGGAGGAGGTGGAAGAGGGTGGATGGGGGGAAGGTGCTTTTGTTTTTTTTCCTTTGTTTTCTCACTTCTCTTGCTTGTTAGTTGTAGGCAATAAATCTTACTATCTCCTTATGCCGAGTCTGTTTTGCCCGTTACAATAATTATTGCGTGATTTTCTTGTCCTTATCTTAATCCTTGAGCCCTTTTCACATATTTTCTCCCCATTCCTCTTTGAGGAGGGGGAGTGAGAGAGCGGCTGTGGTGGAGCTCGGCTGCCCACTCGAGCGGAACCACGACACTGTATTACCTTCAATACAAACAGCGTCTGGCATGTAGATACAGCTGGCGTTCTTCAAAAGAGGTTCCTTTGCACTTTACTTTCCACAAGCTATTTTTTTTTTAAAGATAATCCAGAAAGCAAAAAAAGCACGCATGCAACCATACTGTCTTCTCAATTTCCTATCCTGCACAAAGCATGTAAGAAAGACCCTGAGCTTTAAAAATGCATATGCTACTTTGTTAAATATGCTTCTAAAGAAATTAATCTTGAATGCTATTCAAGGAATGTTTCTAAAATTTGAGTCAAGCACATACACATGTAGGCCATCTGGAAACATTTCCAGGAGGCGGAAAGGAGATTTGAAGAACTATAAACACTGTTATTTACATCATGCATGTTTTACTTTTTCCACTGTTAAGAAAAGAAAGAAAACAGCAACCTTAAACTCTTTACATATGAAGAAAGTGCAGTTGAAAAAAGACAGCTTAAGAATTTGCATGCAATACAGAGAAATTAAACATTAACGACTGACAACATTGGTAAGAAACACCAGGAAAGCCTGTGGCAAGTACATTTTCTGGCATTGCAGAAAAAAATGTCAACAAGAGAAACCACAGATCATTGGACTTCTGTTTAAATTATGAAAACCTAACCAAAGAAATTCTAAAACAGATAACCTAAAAGAGACACAAATAAAGCAGATTTTCAGCTATTTCCACATGAAAAAACTAGAGATGAAGAACTTATTTTCCATTCTGATATGAATGAATTTTATGCAATTTTTCAAATTCCAGTATGAACACTTTGCATTCCAAGATCTGTATTTCTTGTAATTAATTCCCTGGGTGCTGACCTCTAGTGTCTTCACAAAAATCCATCCAAATTAAAGAACGTTCTTCAAGTACATAACATTGCAAAATTAGTCAGCATAACCTAAAATTGTTCCACTCCTTTTCCTGCTCCTTTTGTGCAAAACTTGCACTGTAATACCAAAAGCTTCTTCTGGCAGTTGCATAGTAACAATTATCAAGAAAATAATGCAAAGAGAGGTAAGAAGATAGATAAAGACAGACTTCTGCTTGAGGGACGCAACCCAAGAATTTTATGCATGAAAATAAAAACAGCTGTAATTTCATGAGTGAGATTACCCATGAACATAAATATTTTTGAGATTAGAGTCCATTGTGCAATCATAACTGTGAAAATGTGACTGGGATTTTTGACAAAGCCCTGAAACACAGGTGCCTGCGTCCAAGATTTTGAATATACAACGTAAGACTTGCAACGATTAATTTTGAAATAATTGTATGTCCTGAACAAAACTTTGAAAATTTTGACTGCAGTTATAAGCACTTATACACACCTTATGAGGTTACTAATCAATGAAGATGAAAACATAGATTTCATTACCTCAACAATAACCTATATAGTAAGACACGTGCGCTTTAAAAACACTATCTATCTACTAAAAAATCTATCACTAAAAAATCTATCAACATGTTATCAAGAATTACCAACCATGAGTGAAAGAACTACTCGGTTCTTGGCCAGATCTAGTAATAGATTATTTACCTGTTTTTCTTTATCCACTTTGGATATGAAAATCAGTTTATACTTGTCCTTAAAAGCAAAGTTTAGAGCCTGTATTGGAAAATATGATATAACGTTTGCCAAATTGCCATGCCAGAAATTGAGAAATCCTACAGGAAAAGAAATGGATTATTAAAATACATTTCCACAGTTCATGTTACACCAAAGCTATCATGCAACTTTCCTTCCACTGTTTCTACTTTGGTCTGAGCTGTAACAAAGGCCAAAAATATTCCTTTTCAGGACATTTACTTTATGGGTATTTGTATTTATTCTGACACTTACCAATGGATGTATGTGTTAGCACAAGAAAATCTATAACTACAAGACAAATGGCAATAATGCTGAGAAATGGGAAACATTTTCAGCGTCCTCACTTCAAAAATTTATAAGGCTAAGGATACCTGTGTAAACTGCAGTCTGGAAACAGGCTAACATTTCACCTGTGTAGAAACTGTTTCCTTGAAGTAGCCTGCCTATGCATTTTAGCTTCCACAGGGGGTGCTCAGACACCATTAAAGCAATGGCTAAATGGTTTATATGCATATGAGAAACTTCACAGGGCCTTTGTAATTACATCCTTTTTCTAAAGGAAGAAAAGGATTCCTTTGGACACTAAGAAAAATGCACTAAGATGTTAAATGCAGCTGAGGAGCTAATGCAGAAACAGATGTTATGGGAATCGTGAGAAGAAGCATATGCAGAAATGTACACAGACATCGCACCTGCACTGCGGCTGGCTCTGATCAGTGCTGTTAGATTTGGGTAGGCAGTGATGACAGCCATCTCTGTAATGCGCAGCCATGCTCTTCATTCAAATATCTTGTTACCATTGGCGAAGGTAAAGACTCCTTAATGATAAAGAAAAGTCAAAACTAGGTGTTCATTTCTTACTTCAAGTACACTTTCATATGCATCAACATGGGGATGTCAAATATATAAGCAGTGCTCTGCAAAACTATCAGAAGGAAAACATTAAAGATGTTTTCATACTGTCCACAACCACTGAGCACGATTTTGCTACTATGCCACATGAATGCACAACCACTCAGTGGCTGCAGGTTTCACTCCTTTTCTGAAAAAACAGAAATCCAGGGGGTACTCCCATGGCAAACTCACCCTCTCCCCAGGTAACGCCACTTTGAACACCAGCAGCCCATGATGCAGCCCATGATGGCTTCTCCGTTGCTGTCGACACAGAGGTGTTTCTAAAAGCTTTTGTTTCCTGGGCTCCATACCTTGCTCATATGCACAAAGCAGTTGATCATGCCCTTCCTTGTACTACTGGTCTGCCTGCACCTGCTTGGACGAAGCCTGCACCTGCAGCAACAGCTTCACTCACTTGATGGGCACCATGGCTGTCTTGGAAATGGCAGCTGCCACACTGCTGGCCAGCAGGGCCTTTGTGAAGGACATGGGATCGAGCAGACCCCTAGCCCTGTGGGGCTGCCATGGTGCCCACCTCCACCCCATACCCTCGGCGGCCAGAAACACCTGGTCCCTGCGTGAACGTGGCCCCTGGGCAGATGGCAATGCCTAGTGGTGGCTGCGCGGCTTCACCCCGCCATTAACAGCCTCAAGGGGCAGGGGGGTGGCACTGCCCTCCCTTGGTGGCTGGTCATTTCTGCCACCTTTCTGGATAACTGAAATCCAGGCCCTCAGTGGACACTGTGGCAGGTTTTTTCCCTGTTGGCTGCCAGGGGGAAAGTTAACCAAGAGGCCTGTTACAGAATCACAGAATCATCTAGGTTGCAAGAGACCTCCAAGATCACCGAGTTCAGCCTCTGACCTAACACTAACCAGTCCTCCACTAAACCACATCACGAAGCTCTACATCTAAATATCTTTTAAAGACCTCCAGGGATGGTGTCTCAACCACTTCCCTGGACAGCCTATTTTAATGCCTAACAACCCTTTCAGTAAAGAAGTTCTTCCTAATATCCAACCTAAACACATCATTCAGGCCAATTTGGTGATCAGCTGGCAGAACATGTAAGGGACACAGACTATACCTGGGAATCAAAAGCTATGAGAGTGAACATGGCACTGCTATAATGTACCTACAGCTACCTTTATATTAAACACAATTGAACAAAGAGCAACAAATCTTATTCCTAAATAGCCTCCATCCCTGAACTGCAGTCAGCAAGCTTCACAGAAACTTGGGGAACTTTCCAGAACATTCTGTAAGCTGTGGAAACTGGCCTCTCTCCCACAACAAGAAACCAGGAAAAAGAACAACTAACAAATGGTTTAAGCCAGAATATTTGCTGATTCCATTGAACTGTGTGTTAATGAACATCATATATACTAAGTCAAAACACAATTTAGTATGTTATTTATACCCATTCTGTTACAGTTCGTAAGCGTCAATTCCTGCTAGAACTGCTGATAGCAAGAAAGTATTTTCTTTCATTGCTTTACCACCCCTGTATCTACAAACTTTATTACTAGCAAAGGCATGAAGCACCATATTTATTCAGTCATTTTTAATCATTAATGTTTTTAAAATGATTTTATTGCTTGCATTCCCTTGAAATTAGTCATTTTAACCCCGATACTCCACTGATTTTTTGTACACATTGCCTTGCCAATAATTCTTGTAAGTCATAATTTAAACACAAAATAAATGCATTTCTTCTGAACTTTAACACTGCCAGTTCAACTCCTTTAGTAGCTTCTCCATATCTGTTCCTTTAAACATTAATTCCATACACCACGATTCACAGCTATAATCTTCCTGCAAGTTACTATGCTACAAGATTTGTATCAAAGCTCATAAAAATCTGTGTTCTGTAGGAAATTAAGTCCTATCCTTTGGGGCTCTTTTTAAACATCTCTTAAAAATCTACAAAATCAAGTCTATGCTCAGCTGGGGAACAAATTAACCGTTAAGAGTCTCCTTAAGTGTAGTATCAACAAGATTAAGGCAGATTTTGCAACACATTTTATTGCTGAACGACACTGAGTATAAAAGTTGTACCATATCCTGATAGATGCCATTAATTCTTTTTAAGATGGGGTTTCTTGTGAAGGAGCAAGCCAATCTAAATAGCTGGTTGCTGCTGAAGGAGTCTCTTTCCTTCCGTTCCCTCTTTCTCCACACATACCTACATATTCACACTGTTTTTTTTCTGCATTGACCATTGACTTAGTACAATTAAGTCAACAGAGTTTAGCCCACAACTCTGGCAGCAAAGTAACCTAGAAAAAAAATCTTTTAATAAGTTAGCAAAATTAACTAGACCTAAGTCTTTGTTTACATTGTTTATAATGATGGCCTTCTTTTCTGTATTCCTTTTACCATCTACAGAGAAACACAATATTCAAAGCCTTCCTATTTTAGACTTTTTAAAGGTGTTATTCAAGTATTGTCCATACTCCATACTGTTCCTTTTTTTTTTTTTTTTTTTTTTCTTTTTCTTCTTTCCCAAGCAGTATATCTCATATCATTTAATTTACAGATGGGGAACACAAATGCAAAAGCACTATATGCAACTCAGCTCTGTACATTTCAAACTGATACACTATTTCTCATCAAGGGGCCATAAATTCTGGAGAGGGCTGATTTATAAAACCTTCCGTCACATGCTTAAACTTCAGGCCTAAGACTTCTACTGCTTGGAATTAAAGCAACTGTTGAATGATTCAAGCCAAGCTGTGAATCACTTGTAGGGAGTGAACAGTCAAAGGCGTCTGATTGATTATTTTAGAATTAGTCTAAACAGTGCAATTTACTTGTTAAAACAAGATCAAAGGATTTGATCATGAGAGCTTATGGAACTGAATTTACTTTTCTAAATACTTAATTTTATTTTTTTGATCCCATTGTTTGAAATGCAATTTTAGTCATGCATTTTATGAAAAACACTTAGGAAAACCAAGTAGAAGCAGCAGAAAGGAAAAAAAAATGCACTGTTGACATGGAATGTGATGAGACACTATGCAGATGGCCAAATCTAAGTGTGCTGGCTAGGGGTAAAAATGGCCCAAAATCATACCTTTTAAACTAAACCTTTAGTACAGAAAGCTGTAGGAGCAGCTAGTCTATAACAAACCTTTCAACAATTTGTAGGAAAGCTGAATTCTGCAGAAGACTTCTCCTGATTTTGCAAGTACTTTGCCTTCTCTTGCCTTGTACTGATGTAAGCTAAATTATTTTTTTAATATCCAGTGGTAAATTGTAGAAGACTTAGCTAAACAAACACTGTTCAAATAAACAAAAGAGAAAATATGTTAAGTTAAAAAAATAGAGTAGCATTGTACTGGTCTTTGAAAAATAAACATTTTTATTAAGAAATTATGATTATAATACAAAAGTAGCTATCCATGCATAAACAAAAATATCACCCTCAGCACCTCTTTTTTTATGCCCTCAAAATTGTTTTTTAACAAATATGTTATTTACAATAAAAATCATGAAATCAAGTAAAACATCACTCACGCTATAGGCCTTGGGTGTGCAGCAGACTATACTGACAAAAATTGTAAGACATCAGTTTTGTGTGGCTAAATGCCATTAATCTGCTAAAATATTTCTCTGTGTTGATTAACACAATGTTACTGAATACACTTCAGTATTTTTTATGCCTTTAGAGGTACAAAATTTTCATTAATGGTAAATATATTTTTCCCCATCGGTGAGTGCCAAATATTCACAGAGCACTTTGAGGATATCAACTCATCATTTTATATTGAATACTGTACACTGAACAGCAGTGAACGTACAAATTATGTGAGGTTTTCATATAATAAAGTTACAATTGGGATAAATAATTTGGCAATATATAAAAATAAAAACTTTGGTTCTCTGAAAACTTTTAAAGTATTCAATTGATGAGGTCATTGGAACCATCTCTGAAGTTTCACCTGTGTCATACCACAATGACAATTTACCTTCTTAAAAGCATTTCAAAGATACGCTATATGTGGATACCACAGTTGAGTTAATTTCTCATTATACTTAAGAACTTTAAAGAGACGACAAGGATGGCTGAATATTCACGAAGCTCATCTATGTAGCTAAACCAAAGGACAGTTTAAAGGCTAGTTCAACAGCGACTTCTGTGACCGAGTCATGAAAACAGACATAAAACTCCTGAGGTTTTGGATGCAGGAAGAGTCTCCTGAAAAACAACAAAACACATAAAAATAAGAAATCACAGGTGCAATCTTTTTCTTTTTGACCGTTCAATACATTCTGGTTGTAATCTTAAGGTTTCAGTATGACATTAAGAATAATTGCTGCGTAAAACTGCTAGCAAATTGCTGTGGCTCTCCTGCATTATCTTACTGATTTCATGTATTAGATTCTTAAAGCAACAATTTCTGTTCAGTTTTCTCAAGACTACCTGAAAACCAGTATTCAGGTTTTTAGTACGTATTTCAATGGTGCTGTTGTGTTTGCAATAATCCAGCTTTCGGGACTACAAGCTGCAATCAGGTTACTTCGGCACAAGCTCCTGTATTTACATATTTACTCATTTTTAAATTTAATACGGACTGGCCTGTACATTCCTACATGTCACTCCAACACAGTCTTCAAGGGAAAGAACTAAACAGGAAAGCTCTTCATATACTTGTGCACAACTCTGTGTAGCATTAAAATGTAGCATATAGCTCTGTAAATATTAATGCATTGTCCCAGATGTAACACATGATCTGATAATGCAGAGACTGAAAGATTATTGTTATTACTTAAAAGATATCAACAGCAGTCTTGACATTTGACAGGTTCTTAATTTTCCCATAGCGCTTATAAGCAAACGGATAAGGATAGCGCTTATTATCAAATAAACTACAGTTCTGTACAATCCCCTGTGAGATTCAGTTGTTTTTGTTTTGCTTTTAAAACATCTGACTTAAAGGCAAACAGGTTCAAAAAAAGATAAAAAAAAAAAAAAAAAAAAAAGTAGAGGATTTCTGCATTATTATTCCTGGCCAAAATCATTACCTGTGGATGACATTTCTTCTCATTACAGTAGAAATAAGTTCTTATGCCATATTCAAAATATATTTTGCCGATTTTAAAGACATTCATATTTGTGCAATAGTTGAACTAGCCAACAGTCATAATTCAATGAATTGTAATCATTTATCTTCCTTTCACACCCTAGCCATACTGAGTTATCATTTCATATGGTGAAAGTATAGCTTCCACTTCACCAACCATTTGCCTTTTTCTTTCTATTTTCTAGTAGGAATACCGAAGATAGAAGATAAATCCAGAAAAGAAGGCAAAATCCTGCTGACTGACTGATCTTGACATGACTGTCTGCTTAATGCAGATACAAAGTAGACATCACAAAAAATACGGTCAATAGAGGACAGAACAACACATAAGAAGTGGTGGCTACTGGCTTACTGGCCTAGGCTTCGAACAATTATAAGAGTTGCTATGTTCTTAATTGTCAAGTGATGATACATGCTATTTTCTCATTACACTTAATTATTTTTAAAAAATCTTACTATTACTATTTAATACCTAGGGCAAAATGCTGTTCTGTCAGGCAAATAAGGCTTAGCTATGTAGCAATAACCACGTATGTCATTACGAAAATCAATTAAGTGACATCATAGCAAATGGACTGTGATTTGTGGTAATGGCAGAACTTTGAAAGCAAGTTCAGAGTATGATTACAGTACTTTAGCATGTTTGCAGAGCACAGAGCAGCACGGTGCAGTGCTGTGCCTTGTGCCAGCTCTGTGGTGTTAACACACTATCATGCTGCTCCCAAGTTAACAACATTTATGTTTAACACCAGGTGGAACATCATAGTAATGCAGCTTCCTAGATCCCAAATCAAAGCTACCTCATCAGAGTCCACTTGAGTATTTCTGTGATTTGTTACAGGGAAATTTTTTCCTAAAGAGTACAGTGGCACATTCAACATGGAAAATTTGGGGAGAAATACATGTAAATACATTTGTCTTTAAACTTACCCCACAACCCAGTAACTCATTGTTGGTGGTGGTTTCTTCTGATCAGTCCAGTTATCAGGAGTGCACTCAAACAAAACTCCATGTTCTCTTATCAGATCTAGGTCGTCATCTGCTGTACTAAATTCTGAAATCTTACTGCCTTTCTTCTTCTTCTGTAAAAAAAAAAGGTGAAGTGTTAGTAAAGAATTATTTTTTTTTACGTAAATTACTAGCAAATATAATTATAACATGCTTTCTTCAGGAAGCTGCTGAATGATATTGCTTTCAAAAAGCCAGATTTAGAAGAGAAGTATTTTGCTTATATGATTCTTTTCTCCACAATTTTGTTACTTTGGCATAAAAAGGCTTTTTTTTTTTTACCATATTATGCAATCAGGAGGTTGTATATTCCTTTGTATATTCCACAATCCTTTTTTTTTTTTTTCTATCTGAAAAACATTCTCTTTAATAAGATATTTGAGCTCTTACAGCTTCATTAAAAACAGTGTGCTAAACAGTTAAACCTCTCACCCTCTCATCTTCCTTTCTTTGTTTGCCTTCTTAATTAAGAATTGCGATATTAAAAGCCTATTCAATAAACTTGGTCAGGCAGGTGTTTCTTTTTTTTTTTTTTAAGCAAACAGTTGAAGTACTTTGCTCAGAGCATTTTGTTGCTTATACTTAGTATAAACGCATTGTACATTTTTTTTATGTGTTTTGTTGATTTTATTTTTTTGAGGGCTATGCTTTATGTAGAGCTTTTGAACAAAACCTATAGAAGTTCCAGGTGTGGAACTGAACCCCTGGTATCCATTCTGTAAGGATGAAATTGCATGCCCAAAGTCTACTTTGCTCTGTCTTCGTGCTCAACAGTTCTGTAAGTCCAATAAAGCTACTTTTCTTTCTACCAGAAATGGGAAGGGAACAGACACTGAGATAAGCTGAGGAGAAATTTTGAAAGGGTTTGTCACTTGTCCAACTCTTCTCCCCCTGAAGTCAAAGGATGTTTATTACTCTTTTGCATACATCTACATAGTGGAAAAACAAACTTTGTATCTTATTTTCTTTTTGAAGCATGAGAAGTGAGATGAGATTATGGAAATGCGTGGAAATCCCTTTGAAACAAATCTGCTTTAAGAGAACTGTTAAGATGAGGCATCTCTGGTTCCATTGCGACCATGCCAATCAACTTCTGTTCCAATCAGTTGCTTCTGAGAGGAAAGAAAAGGTTTTCCTGGAGGGGGAAACAACAACAACAAAACATACATAGGGAAATAGGGAACTTGTCTGCCATATGCAGAAGCGTAAACCAACATATCTCAATGTGCCTATAACACTGAAAATGTGGGGAGTGTCTAGAAGAGAAAAGATGTTCACAGTACCGTAACTATGCTGTCTCTCTCAAAATGTTGAAGAAAAATGAACTTTAGTACTTGGAAAACAAAATGGCTAATATTTGCTTGAGTAAATGTCTTTTAAATTTCCCTAAGCATGCTTTGGATTAAATTCATACAGTATATTCTAAATTACTACACACAGTAGAAGAAATTTCACAATAGATGACAATACTGCATCTTTAGTATGTAATATTATAAAACATTAAACCTGTTTTTGCTAATGCTGCTACTGAAGAGATTTAAGGAATATGTTAGAATGCTGTCTAATGATTTTTCCTCAACAAAAAAATGGGGTTGCTATCATGCAATTTCCAAGTGGACATTTGTTTAAATTTTAGCATGTCTTACATGCATACTGAAAATATTAAAGAAAAATAATGCATTAAGATGGGATACTGGATAGAAGTGTGGACATGATTTACTTCTGTACTTTTATGTGCATAAAGAATTATTTCCTTGTGATTTTAAATGTAAGAATATGTGACAATGATTAAGAAAATTAGGCCAGAGCTGCCTGTTAGATCCAGGCATATATATTATAGGGTTTAAAGCTACAGAACTTATTTTTGCTCAATTTCAACTTTTCTTTTTTTCAACATTTTTGTGCATATTTAGAAATGGTAAATTTTCAGTTCTCAAAAGGTTGGTAAAAATTATTACTAATTACAATAATTTTGCATAATTGCTGCAATTTTCTAAATCCTAAACCATAACAATATTTACCTGATGTGATGTCAAAGAATAAACAGTATGATAGTGTATTTTTTTTTTTTTTGTCATGCCCTATGAACACAGAAAACTGCTATTCATTCTTTTACATTTTCCTCATGCTCTAATGCAACTGGACAATTTCAGCCTTAATTGTTGAAACCAACAAAACTACCCCCAATTTGTAGAGTCAAAATACTATTAATTCTTTTGTTACCACGCTGGCTTACAGGAGATTCTTAGATTTTTCTCTAAGAGAAACTTTGTTTTCCAGCATGTGTTTAATTATTTTTGACTTTCAGGGCAGAATGAACACAGCTGCCCCAAAGAACCCAGAAAAGCCTATGCCAAGATACCTATTGCCAAAACACAAGTTTTCACTTTTAAGCATGAGTTCTTCAGTTTTTATGAATTATACCTAGCAGTTGAATGATTTGTTTATTTATTTTTCATATTTCATTTGTATTTTTGGTTTGAATTATAAACCGTCCATTTAACATTTGTAACAGTTGTAAACGAAAGCAATCTGATCATAAGACACATTTGTGTATTCTCTCTGCTTCCTTTAGGGTTTCCAGATCTCCTGATAGAAGCGCCCAAAACACAAGACCCATTGCCAATGTTCCATTCGGCCAAACCTCATTGTCACTGGAAGTTGACAGAACAATCCAAATTAATCCGTTTTTCTAACACTTAAAAATAAATAAATAAAAATTCCCAGATGATTTATGAGACACGGTCTAACCAGAATTGACTTCTTCAGTAACTTAAAGAAAACACGAAGAGAAATTATACTGATATTTCCAAATGGCATTCATTCAATTTGTACTGTTATTCCCCATTTCTCATTTAACACACTTGGATCGTCACTTTAGGACCTAAAAAGTTGCAACTGGTATACATCATTCCACTTATATTTCATTATTTCTCTTTTTCAAATGGATTAAATAGATGGCAAAATTATCATGGATGAAATGTTACCCTAATTTGGCTCATGTCAGTAAAAATCAACTGCACAATTAACAAACCAGACTTCTAGAAAAACAAAAAGCGCATTGAACGCAAAATGTCTGTTCTGAGTGTCTCTAATTGATCCTTATACCTATTACTTAGATTTCTGCATTACTATTACTGTGTTACTTTAAATGGATCATCTGAAGAAAAATGAAAGTTGTAACCAAAATCAAGGCAGGGCAGCTGCTGGCATCATATCTTTTTTTTTTTTTTCCTAGTACCCGCGTAAAGGTCTGGCAGCTGCCACTGGGCTTCAGCCTAACTGTAGAGCAAAGCCTGAATTGCTATCTTTGTACAGAGAAAAAACCCCTCACCTATTCTGCCATCCCACATGATCTAAAATCCAAGAGATGATTTAGCAGCATAATTAAGAGGAATTGATCATTGTAGCCAGTCATCTTCTAGACAGATGCCACTGTGGGCAAACTATTAGAGACGTTAGTGTCTGGCAAGTGGCTAAGCAATCTCAGGTAGCACAGAGACCAAAAACCCAGAATGAACACCCTCTCAGTTGCAGAGAGGCCGTTTTCAGGGCAGTGCTCAGACACTATGACAGGGCACTGAGGGGAGGCTGCACTATCACTGTTCATATCAAACATTTTCTGTGAAAAACAGAGGGCCTACATCTCCTTTTCCTGCCAGTGTGAAGTTTCCTTATAGAAGTAATATGACTAAAAAATGACCCCTTTCACTCTTACAGCTCTTAAACCCAGTATTTGAAACTTTTTGCTAAGTTAGAGTCCTAACATCAAACAGAAAAAGAAAATACCATACTGGATACATGGAGTACTTACTTTGAGGGCATGGCTGGAGGGACTGACCATAATTACATGCACACATGGTTGGATGCTCTGAGAGAGAACCCTCTCGTAACAGTGAAAGTGCATTATAAACTACCACACAAAGAGCTGCCTGTCAGTGATCTTTTTTAAATAGTGAAGTGAAAACGATATTGAAATACTGAGTTGAGAAGGTAAATAGAGAGGAAAACTGAAGTAAGACAAAGCTTTCATACTTGGTTTTTCATGGACTGCTGAAAAACTGAGCGAATTGAAAGGCAGCAACGATGAAAATTCTCGATTAACTGTGGGTGGATGGAGCCACCGAGCTGTGCTACTTCCTTGTGAGTTGGAGTAATAAAGATTCCTTGCATTGTTTCCAAAGATAAATAGTGGAAGAGGGTATTCTCAGGACCAGATGTCAACCTTCAAAAATAGGAGAATTCATTTAATATTCAAATACATTTGTATGAAATTTCAGTTAAACAATGCAAACTTTTTTTTCCTTAAAACAGACCTGTCTTTTCCAGTAACTACAATGGAATACAACAAAGGACACATTTGAAAGGTGCTTATTTTTATACCAAGGAAATCTGCTAATTTGGACTGTTTATACTCAAATACGTATTTTTCAAGCAAGTCTGGTGCTAGTTAGATATTCTGCTTGTGATCTCAAAGCTTCTCATCAAAAAAGAAAAGGGAAGGGAGAAATAAAAGCTTTGAAGGAAAGGAACGCTTTCTTTAGCACCCAAAAAAACCACCAGATCAGACTGCATTGTCACAAGGAACAGGTAGAAACAAGGAAGGTCATGGCTTCTATGTCCTTTGTGCTTAGTGGCACCAGGGACACAAAAGGTGTATGCATGCCAAAAACTCATTTATTTGAGCTTCTAAGGTTATATAATTATGTGACACGGATACATTCTACTGAAGTATTCTTGAGAAAGTCTTCTCTTCTAATTTATACTCCATTAAGAGCTTGCATAGCAAAATTTTGGTTAGAATAAAAGTAAGCAAGAACTTCTGTGATCTATGCATCTTCAAAAATCCATGCATGTATGACCTTAAAAATCAAATATTTAATAAAAAAAATCTTACTTGATAGCATTAAAGAGTTCTATATCCTTTTCTGACAGGTTCTTTTTAGGGTTTCCTAAATTAAATGGATTTGGTAGGGTATGTTTTTTTCTAGTGACCTGAAAAACAAATAGATAGATGAACTAACAGACAAAATAAAGGTAAGGAAAGAACAAAATCAAACCAGGAAATCACCTATTTAAAAGAAAAAAAAAATAGTGCTTTTAAAAAGGCTCAGTTGCATCAACTAACATAAATGTATTTTAGTCTATTTTAGGCTGAAATTGATTAGAAACAGTTGTACAACTGTACAGCAAGTTGTCATAATCACTTTTGTTTACACCATTATTATTTTGGGGATATTCTCCAATTACTTCTGCTGATTCCAACACAGCTGTGCCCAATTTAGTCATCCGAAAACCAAATATTTAGAAGTGATAATAATCACAATAAAAAATGTGATGGCTGTGAGGCTGACCCAAAGCTTCCCAAGACAGCAGTATTTTCTACTGAATTCAGTAACTCTTGAATTTTTATTTACTTGTGTGTTTTTTTTTTTTTCCCTGTTTGTTTGGTTTTAGTTCATGATTTTTTAGAAGAATTGCTACCTCCCCCAAGCCCAGAAGAACCTTGAACAATTTGCTTTGTCCCTGTTCTCAGACCTGATCAGCTACAGCTTGTGGATTACTGCTTTCATCTTCTGCGGGACCTTCATTGCCATGGTCAGGTCCTCCACTGCTTCTCGTAGGACTTGGCTTACGTGTCGTTAAGGATGAGTCACCAAACAGGGTCCTTTTGCTTGCTGGAGTAGTTACTGTTTTGGAAGCATTTTGTATCTTGCTTAGGATGGGTGAGGTGGTCAAGCTCTCCAGTTTGTCACGTGTTGCAGGAAGGAACCAGTCTGCACAAGATAAAGGTGGAATGGAAGGAGAATCTAGCCTTTCCTCTATGCTGGCATCTATTCCTTCCAGCTGAAGTATAGTGGCTTTGACCTGATCTACATATATACAGTCTGGTCCTGGATTCCCAATGGCTTTTGATGCACAGCCTCCTGCCTCTAGCAGAACACACAGCATGAAGTGTCTCTGTAAACATGGAGGTAGCAACATTAGCCTCTGATTTCAAATATAGCATTATATCTTATCAGATACTTGGACAAAAACCAGCACAATATTCAGCAGTCCTTCCTCCTCCCCAGAGGAGTTTTTTATTTTTCTAATCAAATCATGTCCAAGGAGATCTTTCTCCTTACATGTTATCTAAGTTAACATGCAAACAAAAAAGAGTATGATTTACTCACTCATTAGATACTTGCCTTTAAAAAAAGGCAAAAAGAACGCACAACACATTAAAAAAATCTTAAGTGAGTTATCTGAAAATACAAAATCATGAAAGTAAAAACATTTTCAACTGAAGTGAGAAAGTAGAAAAGGTAACGAGAATTATTAGAACTTGCAAGCTTTACAGACATAGAAATTATTGTACTACCTGAGAAATTCTATCCCATGAACTTCTACAATATGAGTATTTTCTAAAATTACTAAATTAACAGTTGTAAATTTATGATCTTACTGAACAACAGACAATACCCAACACCAACACAGAGCACAGGAGAAAGGGCATACTGCAGGTGTTAACTTACCAAGCCAACTATCAATAAGAAGTATCTTGCTTCAGGTTCTCTGTATCCTGTAAAACTTGACACTTCACATGGCTGGATGTGATGCTGTGGAAATACCTCCCGCCATATCACTAACTGACCAATCTTCTGTTCTGCTGCCAAGGGTAACAGACAATAGTGCCGGCTATATAAACCTATATCAATAAGATCTTCCTTTGGCAAGTGATTACCGATCAAGTAACCCTTAATTAAACACAGAAAAGGAAGCGTATTCAGTAAGAAATGTGCTGACAAAACTATGCAAAAAAAATTATGCTGACAGTTTACTCTCATAATGCTACTGGCATAAAGATCAATTGGATGACAATAAATTACTTAAAGCTACAACTGTTATCTTTCTCTTTCTTTATATTGTCAAATACATTATCTATATTTAGTAAAATAAATTTATAATTAAGGTCGAAGAGAAAAAAGCTGTTGATCCAAATTTTCAAGTCTTTGATTTGAAGACCCATTAAAAATAGAGGAGCTGTTGTCTCTATTAAATAATAGCAATGCCCCCACAAAGAGATACTGTTAGAATATCACACTGAATCAATTCAAGTGTGATTTTAATCTAATAATACCGTCTTTCTTCAATCCATGGGTCATATGACAGAATTTACGTAGGACAACTTCAAACAAGTATTTTGTCCTTATTGATCATATAGGACATTTCACTTCATGAAATCTTTTTTTGTTGTTATGGTGTTTGAGTTTTGTGTCACTAAAATTACACTTAAAGTAATCACATATTTCTCCTATTTGTAAGGTTCTGAAAAGAGTTACTCCGTGACTGGGTTAGATTTCTAGAAGTTGTATTTTCTTAATCTATAGACCTTAATCAGTAATACTACCTTGTAGAAGAGACAAGAGCCCATAATCACATATAATCTTCTCATGTCGTAGTAATCTTCAGACTGTGAACAAAGGCATGGATTTTTAGTTCAGAATTTTTGAGTGATACAAGTAAAACATTTAATTCCAATCAGCTGTAATCAGACTTATTCAGTATTTTGACTTCTTATATCATGAGGGCATCAGAAAGGCATTAATAACGGTATTTTGAGCAGTTAAGAGAAATACAAAGTTTTTAGCCTCCATTATAGATTTTCATGTCACTACAGTTTTCTCTAACAATTTTCAGCTCAAGGTAAGATGCTCAGTTTTCCTATCCAGTGTTTATCTATTCATAAACTATTTTTGTAGGATATGCTAATTCTCACAATTCTTAACAGCAAAGTAACTGAAGCATAACTACTGACACCAGAGGCCCTCCTAGAGCAAAACTTCCAGGTCAAAGCATTTTCTTATCCAGTATTTGCAATTTTACCCCAAATACACCTATTTGTTATTTTTTTTTTAGTTTAGATGCCCACTGGTCTCAGTGAAGACTAACTTTATATGGAGTCTAGAATATTTTAAATTATTGGGTGCAATCAGTTTCTTTGAATTAAAATACAACCTAAACATCCTTTTCTGTAAATATTCATCCATATTTTGTTTTTTGTTCTTTCAAAACATTGACTGTACATTTACCTAATTTATATTTTAAGCTTTAAGCAACTTTAGCTATTTTTAGTAATGAAGAATATCTATGTCCCAAATTGTTATACTAAATATACTAAATCAAGCACCTGTTCTTCACACCTAATATTTTAAAATTATATTCTTTATTAGGTATATTATAATTATAATAATTTAAAAATACACATAATTATTCTGAAATGTGATTTTAAGAAAGCTCTTTCAGAAGTAAAATTGAAAATTCAATATGTTTACATCTCACTATCCTGTAGAGGAATTAAAGAACATATACTCGAGTAAATTACTATCTTCTTCTTTATGAGTGTTAAAAGTATGCATAACTTGTAATTGTTTTATTCAAACTGATAACTCAAGTTCTCTGAGCTCCACAGAAGCTTTGCGTTTTATTCGCAATTGCTTGGGAAGGAGACAATTTCTATACAAAGAAAAAGGAACAACAAACAACAGTTATGTTGAAATTAGAGTGTTCTTGTAAATAACCCATGGACTTAAATTATAGTAAATGATGTTTCTCAGTGACTAATCCTAGAGGATTACAATATGGTAACATTAACCATAGAGTAAAATTCAGGATAAAAATGGGTAAAATTGATCCGTCTTAAAACAAGAGTAATGCAGTATACTTTTACTTTGACTCCCACTTGATTTCAAAACATGGATGAGTTTGTAGTTAGTGCTTTTTTAAGCTACTGAATATGAGCAAGGTAAAGGGATACTGTGCAATGCAAATAACTAAGACAAATGTTTACCAGTTCTGCAAAATCAGCTGCTTCAAGGTCGCTCAGTGCTGTGTCAATTTCCATCTGAAATATTTAAACATTTTAATAGACTCTTCTAACACATTAATTTACAATATCAGCATATTCACTAATAGATAGTTCACTTTATCTTGCTAATCTGAGAAGATTAGGATTCACATGTACAAAGTGAATGGAGAAAAATTGCAGTATCAGGTATCACGAACACCTCAATTTATTAGATTAAAGAAATATTCTTCAATTGCTATGCATTTCCCTCTTTGAGACTAAAATTTCTCTGCTTGCTTGCCTTCTGACCCGCTGTTCTGTATATAAAGGAGATGTCCCTTATTCCAGCGTGGTTTAAAATATGAGGCCTAGTGACTACTCCTCGAAGGCTAGAGACAACACAGAAATCTGGCAAGCTACTATATCCAACTGAGTTATTAAACAAATCTTTTTCACAATACATTTGGTTTTTGTTTCTATGGAATTCTGCAGCAGTTTCTCATACATTAGCTCTGTTCTGCTTATACTGCTCTATGCTTTTGCATTTCTCTTACTTCAGGAGGTTAGTTAACTCAAATTTTACTAAAAATACTTTGCTTTAAAGAATATTGTACTAGCCACTGAAGTTCACGACATAAATGTGCTACTAATGAAAAGAACCTAAACCCACCATGACAAACTCCTTGGGCTATATAAACAAGCTGACTCTAATTGAAATACAGCCAGTTTTGCAAACAGAAATGTCAGCTACGCTGTTGGCAGTCAACAAACTAACCAACCTCTCAGCTTTTTCCCCAGTTAAGATATAAATGGCTTTCTGCCCAACAAGCAACTGACATTTGTATTCTCCAAAGAATACACAAATAAAAAGATCTTCACTAAAACTTATGTTGCAGAAATTTCCTCTTTTTTCTAGGAAAAAAAAAATAATTCTTACAGATGTGGATGATCTAAGATAATTTTGGAACCCCCTGTTCATATCATACATATAAAATAAAATACATTGTTTTCTAAATTCCTGGAATTTTACAAGAAAGGAAGCAACCTGAAAGCTAAGGTAGAGAACAAACTGTTACAGTCTCTCCCTGCAGAAACGTAAGAGAGAAGAAAAAAAGCACGGAGGAAAAAAGACATGGAGAAAAAAAAAAATTGTCACCAAATAGCACAAGAAAATAAACATGTCATTTCCTGTGTAAGAACATGTGACAACGGAGATACACTGAGTTACATTTCTAATGTATATTAGACTGCAGATTGGCCATATTCTACAATTACGTATTGCATAAACATTTTATTCCCCTTGGTTATGGAGCATGGATTTTGCAAGTGAGTGGATGTGTATGTTACAGGACTATGTGCACCCCCCTAGATTTTTCACTTGGATAGTAGATATAACTCCGGAGTTATGATATACAAGTAACTTTCTTGAGACACTCAGGGAATACACACTTCTGTAGCTGCAACATATATAACATGTAGTATAAATGCAGCAGTTGGACTAAATTCTCCCCAACATATCCAGCACGTTTAGCAAAAGTGTATCTAAACAGATACCATGGGGCAAGGTAGAGAGAACTAAATCATTATGGGTCTGCTAACCAAGTCAGAGAAGACAATTTGTATTATGGAGAAAGGAGAGAGAAGTCTGCACTAGCAAACAGGAATCTGTTTAGTAATGAATGGCACTCAGTGATGCATAGCTTGCAATGTCCATGGCAACTTTTATTAATGAACAGTAGCAAGCCTGAAACAAGTCTGCAAACCCTGTCAATATTCAAGTTGTAAGACTTACCACTTATTCCCTCCCCAGAAAGCAGACTTACAAAAATCATACACAAGGTCTTCTCATTAAACATGCAATTCAGAAAGCGAGGTAAGTCTTAGTTAATAATTTGCTCTTTATAGATTCTTTATTTGAGCACACCACTGCAGAAGTAAGGTCATTTGAGCATCCAAACTCAGTCCTCTTGCAGAGCCATTCTGAGAAGAACTTGTAATTTTCCATTGCACGGTGTCTTTACTTTCATGGACAACAGTGAAGATTGTTGCAAAGTCTCTTTCCTGTTACTCATTAAATAAGTTTAGGTAACAGCTTCTGGTCAGCTCAGATCACAATCGTTGTCTAATAATTAGTATTAACCTTAACTGTGTTAGCCACAAGCATACAAATATTTTGGGTCTTTCCACGGAAGAAAACTCCCAGCTTAAAATTTTCCAACTGTTTCATCTGCATTAAATCATGGCAAATAGTTACTAAAGAAAACAAACTCTAGAAGGACGGCACTAACATACCCTTAACATCTTTCCAGCTTCATTTTTTTCTGCTGTGAAATTTAGTAAAAACACATGCTGACATAAATATGATATGCAAACAACTCTTCACATGATATGGAAAATAACTTCCTAACTGAAGGGTTGAAAATACTTAAAAATCATGAAGGTAAACAAAACATGATTCCCTAGATTCACTAATATTCACTGGAGGATGGAAAATGAAAATGCAGTAAATCTTTCTTTCACTCATTCTAAACCCTGAAGTGAAACCTGAAAATCTAAGGGGTCCACCCTGCCTTACTACAATACCTGATACTTCCGGAATATAGGATAATATATAAATTAGTAGGAAATTGTCATTACAGTATATGCATTGTATGGAAAGTAACCTTCTCAACAGGAACTTGACTAGATATTAGAGTTTTGTATGTTAATAAGACTGTTTTAAATAGAAAAGAGTAAAATTTCAAAATGTGTCTGTCTCATTGAAGACCAACAGATTTTAGCTACTTGGTCACATGTTTAGTCCTTGAATGAGGCTGCATTTCATTAAATACCTACAGTATAGACATGCCTGTTTGAGATGGTCCCTTCACTTCAGGCTGTCTTCATAGTTAGAGTCCTCAGGCATGATTCATCTAATACTAAAGCAAAAAGCTGGAGTAGGACAAGTGAATTGCTGAATTTTCCCCATTCATTAGTAGGAAGAGATCAGGATTAGCACCTCAACTGTAGTTCTATCACAGACTGAAGAAAAGGTGAGATGATTGCTACCCCAAGTCACACTACTGAAAAAAAAGTAGGTGCAAGGAATATCCGAATGTTTAAACTAGTTCTAAGAACTAAGAATGTTTAAACTGGTTCTAAGGACCCCACCAAACAGTTAAGAAATGTCACATTAGGCACAATAGAAGAAATAGAAAAACAGAAGAAAAATAGAAAAGAAAAGAAATAAAATAGAAGAAAAGGAAATCACCAAACTACACTCACAATAGCATTCTGTTTCCTCTGGAATTGACTCCATACTTCTAAATTTAAATAAAAGATCCTGGAGGAAAAATGGTGGCTTTGGATGGGTAAAGCACATTCAAATTACACGATGACACCAAATGATATATGCAAGACCTGAGTCAATTTTCTGGCCTTTCATGTACAAGTTTTTCTGAAGAGATGTGAAAACAAGATTACCTTGATTTCCTGAGGCAATGTCAGCCAGCGCAAGCCTGGGAGATTGTCTAAGAATAAGGCACTGAAGGTATCATTGTATTGAGCACTGGAGCTGGCATTTGAGTTGAATCTTGCAGGCTGAAGTGCTCGCTGGAAGAAGAGGTTGAAAAAATGATCCAGACGAGAAACATTTTCCACCTGGCAAAAAGCACTGAACAAACATGAACTCCAAGTTAGAATATCATCAAGAAACGTATAGCTTGTTTATATAACCCTCTATTCTATATAAGTCTCTTTACAGCACAATAATACATTTGAATTTTTTAACATTCACTTTAAACAAACACTAGGCCAATATGCAGACAGTACATACATACAAAGATGACGCTGCCTGCCTAGCTGAAAGCAGTACAGTATTATAGTGGATATCTGAGAGCAACATAAGATGAGGCAATGATCAGATTCATCCTTTCAGAAATCCAGATTCTTCTTTGTCTTTATTTTAATAATTTAATTACTTTGGTGTGCTAGACATCACTGTATGACTTTCCTTCAGAAAGTATAAAAAAATTCTACATTTCTAAATAGTCTGCTATACTTAACATAAAAACGACCTACTTTACCCTTCATATTCAAAGCTAAATGTTTTCTGAGATGCATTTAAATAGCTGCAAGTATAGCAAGGGTAAGTTGCTCATAGTGCAGTGACGTTAAAAATGCTGTAAGAAAAAGATACGGCTTGATATTACATGTGATTATTCTTTCTATATTTCTACACTTCTCTGTGTTGAACAGCACAAAATATAAATGCTAGGATTTTCTCCATGGCATACACACTTACACCCTGAATTGAATGCAAGCATATGAATAGCCTACCTTGGCAATTTTATTTAGGTTACAGTCAGACTGAAAATTTTCTGGGTGATTTCCAAATGCAGAGAACTCTGCCAAATAAAGTTGAGAAGTCTGAAGTGTTTATTTTATTACAAATATAACACTGTGATTCATATGTGCGTTTTACAGACAGTGCTTTAACACATTTGCAGAGTGCTGTTGACATCTAGAGTGACATTGGTTATGTGAATGATTTAACCTAATCAAGGACCAAATTTTCTGAAATAACAGAGACTTTTTAAAAAGAGTCTTACTAGTGTTAAGACTGAAACAGAAAGTCAAGAACAGAATCCTGGTTTTGTGCAAAGGTGAAAGAACATGCAAAGAAAATCCATATAAACATTAAAAAAAAAGCTTTTTCAGTGAGCATCAGTTAAAAACTAGTGACTGAAAAGAAAATACTTTTGAAATAACTCACCTGTCTAAAGAGCTGTACATAAATTTTAAGGTCCTGACAACATTTTCCAACATGATCCTTAACTGGGAAAGTGGCACACTAAAAAAAAAGTCAAACATACATCTATGTTTATAACATCTTTAACTACCGTCAGTACACATAGGCATCTTCTGAAGAGAGATGCATTCATAACTAGTGATAGCAAGCAACATATACTTTATCGTACTGTATAAGAATTTTCATTTGAGTGATTTGCCCATGACCACACAGACATAGTAGTAAAGCTGGAAAAAAATGTCTGTACTTCTTGCCTCCCAGAACACATAAATACCTGCTACTACTCTTGTTATTCAGTAGTCTCTAATTGGGACATGACTTTAACAAACACTGAAAATTACTGTTTTACAGTTTATATGTATTTCTGAGATGTAACGAGAACTCATTCCCTTCATAAGGAGTAAAAAGGAAACTGTAACAAGGTCTATATAAAAGATGTGTACAAAGTTGATCCAAGAAGTGGGATAGCTGCTATAAAATCTATGTATACTAAAAAATCTATGTATACTAAGAAAAGTATACTAAGAAGAGTACATTGTAAACCCTCCCTTTCTTGCTTTTTGATAGGAGAACAGTATAATTTGAGGACTGTACTTGAGAAAAATAAGGAAAAAAATGAAATATTTAAAACTCACTTTTCTTCAGGAAGGCCAATTACAAGCAACTTGTCACATTCTTTCCAGTAAACAACTTGAACCAGTTTTTCACATAAGAAAAGGGAGGAACTAGAAAAATTAAGCCGGGAGTATTTCCATTAACAGTATGCAGTTATTAAAGGTCACCATTAAAGCTGGAATGATCTATATGTATTTTAGATATAAAGTCTTATGCTCATGTAAAGTAACAGGCATGCAACTTGCAACTGGGCTAGATAATTACATTAATTATTAGAAAACTCAAAGACCATCTTATTTCCCTTCCAAGTAAGAGGTCAAACCAGTACTAATACACACACACTGATCATAATTTATTCTTCTGACAGAAAAAACTTCATAGAAGAGCTGGGGATTTTCTGTTATATTTATTGAAAAGACAAAAGTCCATAGAGACCAGCAGAGGTACTTCCATATTTTGAGAATTCATCTAAAAATGGGGAATGGAGAACCTTAACAGGAAATGTGATTCGAAGTCATCATGAATTTCTGTACTGTCTTTCTGATAATACTGCAAATACAGATCATCCATAAATGGATTGACTTGTTTTTTTCAGATGTTTGAAAATCTTGACATGTCAAAAATGCTTCTATAGCAGAGAATTCCTATTAATAATGCACAAGCATTTAAAAGTGGTAAACACACCTCAGTGCCAATTCATGTGACGTTGCAGTAGAATACTGGTACATGCAAATGATCAGCAGCTTAGTAGCTGCTGTTAAGAATCAATCTGCATTGTAGTGATCACTTAATTAGTAACATGCTTTTATTAAATAGAAATTTTTAAGCACAGTTAAAGCACTGTGCTAAAACTTCTCAGCCAAAATAGCAAGATAGCAGCATATGACCCATGTACATTGTTCTGTACACATACATATAAAATATTAGAAGCAGTAATACATAAAATTTCAAAATACTTTTACCTGATAATCTGGGTACCAGTAACACTTTCCAGTATGTCAGAGAGCGTGAGAAATATTCCCCTCACATTTTTGAGTTTTTGGGACGCTTCCGATATGGGGTACTGATAAAGAATTTCTTGCTGTGAACAAAATTAACTGTTAGTTAAGCAAAGCAAACACAAATAAAACAAACAAAAATGTTCTTTTTTTTTTTTTTTTTTTTACTGGTATCATTTATATATATATATATTTTTTTTTTTACATTTTTGAACATTTGTTTTGATATCAAAACAAGCAATGCACGCTTGGGCTTACTGGGAAAGTTCTAAAACATGAATGTTTTACATTTTACATTTAAATTAAATAAACAATTTAATTTCTGCTTTATAGAAAGGTAGGACTTATTTTGAATCACTATCATATGGAGAAACATAAAATGACAAATAGCATTGCCACTGAATTTTATGGTTTTAAATACATTGTTAACAAATCAGATTCCAAGAGATTGCTAACATTTGTATAGTTCCTTAAGTATTTAAATTGTGATTTAAGAGCCCATCAAGAGGACAACTCTTGAAAACCAACACATAAGAATATAGGAATCCTCATCTCTCGCTGTAGCCCTACCTAATCACCCTACATCTACAGCAAAAAAATAAAACTGAGGTATACATTCAAATAATGTATAAAACCATTAACAGTTCTATCACGAAAACACAAACTATCATCATATGCTTAAAAAGGTCAATCTTAAACTGAAGTTCAATAAACACAAATATTTGTAACAGTTATTTATATTTTTCTAACTAGTTCTTTAATATAATGCTATTGTATTAAAATAATTTTAAGTATGCTGCAAATTTTTATATTATTTAAGGAACTTTAACAATAAAGCAGTAATAAGTGAACTACTTTTGCTTTCTGCCAAATCATGATGGTCAGAAATAATCTGTATAATACTAAGCCTGTCCAATGCAAAGGGGAGGCTAAATTATCTTTCTACACAAGCAAAAGAAACACCAATATGATTAATCTTGCTATTTTATTGCTCAGTGCCAATATCCATTAGAACATTTTCCTTCATCAAGATTAAAAGTATATAAAGTTTCATTGTAGAAGGACCTGGCAAACTCTTCATTCTTATCCAATTTAATTAGCTCTATTTTCAAATACTCATTAGTAGCACAGATTTTTTTTTTCTTAAGTCAATCCCTCAGCAGGAGAAAAAAAATGCCATTTTCTAATTACAGCATTACAAAGGGCTAGAAAGAAAACATTCTGTCTTTTCCACTCCTTCCTATGAACTGGGGCCTTTACACAAAACTCATTTGAGAATTCTCTGAACACTTTCCCAGGGAAAGAAAAGACAACTGCAACAAAAGGTCTTAGATGCATCATATATATACACAGTAATGAGTTGTTAGCAAGGTTCAGCACATACTTCCATACAAGATCAGCTGTCTTCAGAGTAAGATGAAGAATACCATTATATCCAAAAGCTTAGAAGCACTTTTCGTTTGTTTGTTTTTTAAATGTGAACCCTCCCCCGACCCAAACACCCAAAACCTGGACAGAGTATCTAAATTGAAGGCTTAGCCTTTAACTTATCAGCTGCCCTTTTATTTATTTCTGTTTTCTTTATTTCTCAAACTCAGCCTAAATTGTTTTTTTTTTTTTTTCACTCAGCGCAGTCTTGACAACAAACAAAATGGATAAAAGGAATTGTGTCGTAACGATGCTGACTAGATAAAAAAATTCCTACTGTCCTCACAGTACACTGACAAAAGATGCTTTAAATTGCACCTTATATGAGAGTAAAAATAAATTACAGATTAAAAGAACGCTATAAATTCTTCAAGATTCATTTAGAAATAATAAAAATGGAGTGAAATGCTACAGGAAGTCCAAGTGTCTGTAAGAACGAAGATATCTCAACAGCCTACTCAGTAACACCTACTTTGCACACGTACTAACCACGTGCTACCAGTAAAACTGTCATGTAGAAGGAATACAAAGGCCATTTCTTCTAAAACATGGTATCACCAAAACCAGTTCAAATGCATAAAGATGTTGTAACGTCTGCTGGTGCAAATAACGCATGTTGGTACAAATAATGTATGTTATAATCATAACACCTACCTGGAATTAAAGCATAAAAGACAAGATCAAACTTTCTCACTACACACATGCTCACGTCCTAAATACTTTCCTTTGTGACTGTCAGATTGAGTTTACAAGTCTCAGAGATCATTAATTTGATCTTTGGGTGCCAAAGGCTCACAAGTGGAAGAATTAGTAACTAGCCCTAGTTGCCACTGTTTGCAAGGATGTGATCTGCATACGGTGCTTCCTTTGGATATGGGTAAAGAAACTTAGTAAAGAGCCATTATATTTTTCAATTGTGCAAGATGGCGTGGGTGTATAATAATTCAGTGCTAATTTGAAATACTGTAAACTAAGTCTGGAAAGGTAAATCTACAGGATGTTGCTTACTGTATACCGAATGAAACTAAAGACAAATGCCTTGGAGAAGCCAGTGGTCTTTTGTTAATATATGTTTTAAAGAGCTCGATTACACCAGCAGAGCATATCTGCACATTAGAGACTATCTGGGGCTACATAACTGCCAAGACTTATCGGGAAACAATTCTTCCACAGTGTGAAGGGAGAAAAAGTGCAATATGATCCCTCTTTTACCTCAGCTCAACATTCTGACTTAATCCTGTTTCTAGGGAAAAAGTAGAGAAAGAATGGGGCAAGAAAGCACTGTTCCATTTACTCTGAAGTGCAGGTGTTACCATTAGGCATTTGCATATCTATTTACCTTGCAACAGAGGAGACAGAGACCTTGATTTCTTTATTTTTTTATTTTTTAATATTTCATAAAATTTATCTAAAGACCAATGTTTTCTTGGTCACTTAAGTCTACAACAATTGCCCACAGCTGTTCCATACATGTAACATTTATTTAATTCACAGCTAAATGAGCTTTTTTTGTTAATTTTTATTACAGGGAAATACCAAAGCAGAAAAATACTGTGGCATCGTATGTTTTAATGAAAGCAGTCTCTGTGTGTGTGTGTGTGTGTGTGTGTGTATAAATCACAGAAAGAAGGTTCTATAAAATTTGCAAGAGTTTGATATAAAATAATTTCTACTGAAGGTACCTTCTATGAAAACCCATAGTCTCTTACACAAGATTGGAAAGAACTGCAAACCAAAGCTTATAGTGTCAGTATGTAACTGCAATACATAATGAAGCACATGTTACCTTAAAAATATTAGGGTTAAAAAGCACATGATTTATATTACAAAGTCGAGTTATGAAGTACTGGATTTATGGCTGCCTATTAAGCCTTATTTATACATACTCATCTGTCCATCATCTTCTGCTCTACACAAGACTGGCATCTTTCAGAAAAAAATAATACAGACAATGTCATGCTACATATATACAAAATGTCTCAATTAAAGTTGCACAAGCAGCCATAAATCTGTCATTTCCTAGCTTTCACACAACTGACTCTGCAAACTATACAACATTTTTAATGGTATCATAATATCATGCAATTTTCTAGGGTTCTCCTCCCTAACCCTGTCTTTAGAAAATAAACTCCATTATGTGTAACACTTTCTCTATAGTAGATCAAAGCAATACTGACTTCTATCAGTTGAAAAATAGTATTAAAAAGCTAAAGACATCCCAGAGAAGGGATGGAGTGCTGCCTGGATCTGACTAATTAGGGGAGGGAAAAAGAACTGTTTGTCTTCTGCTCCCCACTCTGTCACTGTCCCACCAGTCCCCAGAGACTGGAAAAAACTGTTTCATTTGTTACCTCCACAGCACAGATAATATAAGTCACCGGGGCCTATATTAAATCTGAGGAGACTCTACGGACGGGGACAAGAGTCTTTTTCCAACGTCTGTTTTTGAAGAGTCCACTTTGGCCATTTGTCATTTTCAGGCCAAGCTCAGCCCTCCCCACGGTTCTGTGCCTGCCCTGCATCCTGACCGGAGCCTTTGTAGCTATGGCTACGCCAGGAACAACATCCACACAAACTTACAAAGGGTTATACATACACTGGCACAAGTTTTCTGAGGAGCATGAAAGGAAAGAGCAGTGAAAGGGAACTTTATGGGACAAAGAAAGAGTACTTGGGTAGCTCAAAAAATGTTGCCCATGCAAGAATCAACAGTTGGCTGCAAGCAGCAGACATGCAAGCAAGAGTCTTCTAAGAAAAGGTACATTAGCATTTCAAAACAGGAGGCACTAGACAGATTATGTATGGAGGCTGCCAACTGCTCCTGCTGGGGAAAAGCTTTTTTTGATTAGGAGGATTTCATACTTCAAGTTTGAGAGGTGCATTGAAAACGTCACAGTGAGCTTTTGGGAGACAACAATGAACTTCTGAATTTGCCTCTGCTTTCTCTGTTAACACCTGGTCTGTTCTTTCTATCAAGACATTCAGTACTGCCGAAGTGATTTCAAGCATAATTAGAATTTGCCAGCAATGATGCTGCCCCCCCCCGGAATTTCAGGCCTTGTTTCTGTCAAAAAAAGATATTTGGCAGGCTATTCAAAATGATTACCAGGATTTATTTATTTTTCAATACCAACAGACATAACATTTGCTGTTGTCAGTTTTTATCTTTCACCTTCATTTTTCTTAGTTTGCAACATACCTCATCCTTAGATGTTTCAGAGTCCAGTTTCAGCGAGAGGAACATAACAATATGAGGCACATCTCGTGTTGCCTGTTGAAGGTCCGCGCTGTCTTCCCCCCACAAAAGCCGAACCAGGTTGTTCATACTTGACTGTGCCCGCTTGCTCCTTTGCTGAGATGTTCCTTCAGGCTCAAATATTGATGTTTCAAATGTGAGTTTTACCTATGAAGATAATTAATCAGTGTGAAAATGATGCTGTACTTACAATTACATTCTAAGATCAGATGACAGAGACGTAGTTTTAGCCATTTAAGAGATGGGTTTTCTAAAGGCAAACTTCTCTGGCACAGTGGTAAGTTTTTGTAAGCATACATTCAAGACAAAAGCATTCAAAAATTGCTGCTGTCTGAGGAAAAACAATTATACACGCAGTGTTACATAACCATTTATTATTAACAACAAAGCTAGCTATTACATGCTCTCTGAAAGATGCGAGTAAGCATGTGGTTTGGGGTGTTTTCATACTCAAATTTTATGGATTTGAGAATGGAAAAATATACTTACTGCTCTGGGTTTGTTTGAACACAAAACCTATTATCACCATCTTTAAACATACACAATATTTGACTTCTTTCAAAACATCAGCCCTTCCGTAAATATATATCCTCAAGGCTCCTTCATGACCATTTCTTTGGTGTTTTGAGCACACTGACAGATACAACTGCACAGGAAAATCCATTTACATTGGACAGCAAAAACCAAGTAGGCCCACTCTCAGTTCCTCATTTCATGTGTTTTTATCCAAGATGGTTTGTCTGCTTTCAAGTATCCTTAAAAAGCTTGTGGACTGGGAAGTTCTAAGCATCATGTGTCACACCAAATCCTGATTGTCTTTGAAGCCAGTGAGTTTAGCCTAGTGATTAGTGCAAAGGTTTCTTTGTTCCCCAGTTGCAATCAATCTGAAAAGCCTAAGTAAAGGCAATTTATACATTTAAATATAGATACTTTTATATTTTCATAATTGTGTGTATGTACACACTTTGAAAGGAGTGCCAGCAAGGAATTGCAATGCTTTAAAAACACCCACTGCCTGTCACTGGATCTGAGAGCAGTGCCATCATCAGCTCTTCAAGCTACAACATTTGTGTCACTGGCTGCCTCCTTCCCGTTCCAGTCTACTCCCTCCCGACACTACTCATTAATCTTTCCTCGCCTATTTTGGCTGCTATCAGCCTCCTCCTCTTTTCTATTCCTGTTCTTTGGAATGGCACTGCACTCCATCATGCTCTCCTGCCACGTGCTACCACTTTCTTTTCTGACTGCAACTCATCCCTCACTCTCTCCTCATCATTTCAGTTTCAATTCATTACACTGCATATTAACAGGACTCAAGGAGCAGCAACATCCAGCTAAGAGGCAGTGGCTTTTTAAGACCCAGTAACTTGATCACTCACAGTTGTAGAGATGCAGGTTTCCTTCTGCAGCATTCTGTGACCCAATTCTCTCTTCGTCACTCCATCTGCATGTATTTCAGAGGATTTTGTTCATACCCTGTTTAACTTTTTGCAGATTTCCTCAAGGCTCAAGAGCTATTTCTCTTAACTTCTACTACATCTTGTCTGTGGAAACTTATAACACTTAGGCTACAGTTCCTACACTAATGATGCACAGATGTAATTTTTGCTGTAGTCTATCTTTTGGTCTCACAAACAAAAAAATCTCAGTCTGTCTTGTCTTAGAGACATAACCATATGGCCCCCCAAGCAAGAGTTCAAACTAAATTGGGCCAAACAGAACCTCAACTCTCCCCCCTCCTGCAGGGCTCCATGCTGACTCCCCCATCACTGTGTGCAATGCCGCACTACTCGGATGTGAAGACACTAGATTTGCAAGAACTGTATCTGTAACGTGGCTTCCAGTTCCTTTCCGAGTCTACTTAACTCTATATAGCAGCCAGAAGCACGACCTGTTCTGTTCCTCTTCACTCTTATCCAAGTTCTAATCTACTTTTCGTCTTTAAAAAGCTCACTGTGAAAAAGATCATCTAGGCTGGAAAATGTTGAAACAGAGAATGACCAAGAGACTACATTTTTACATAGCCTATCCCTCTAGTGCTTTTTTTTTTTTTTTTTTGTAGAGAAGAAACAAATCTTCATCCTCAACAATGCACAGGATCTGATTAAATGTGTGACAACTGAAGAACTCTTCTGTGAATACTGAAATCTTTCACAGCTTTAATTCCAGTTCTCTTAAAGAAAACCAGGTCAATGCACAGCAGAAAATAGAAAAGAAAATGAAATCATTTCAAAATGGAGAATTGGAAAGGCACAGAAAATATTAATATTCCATTCTATAAAGTATGGATATATTCTCAATACTTAGTTCTCAAAAAAAAATTAATCTAACTGCATGAAGGAACTGATGAAGGTGACAATAACAAAAAAACTACAAGGTACATAGATGGGGATTTGTCAGCTTAGGAAAGGTAGGACAGAAATGGAACATGACAGCGCTCTCCAAAATCTTAGAATGATAGGACATGGACATGGACAGCTAACTACTACTCGTAACACAGGAGCCTGCAGGTACCAAAAGCACTTTTCAGGTAGCAGTTTGAAAACCAACAGAAATTAACAGAACATGTAACTCAGTTATGTAAATCACTGCTCTACGATGCTGTGGAAGTCAATGCAATTTTACGCACTACACTAAAATAAGCTACAAACCAGTAGGTGACCAACAAGGCCCTGTGCAGTCTGGTGGACTGCTGGAATCTGGAAAAATATGATGCAATGGTCACCCTACACTTGATTTTCTTCTTAACTCTCTTTGCTTAAACATTTGTTGGTGTAAGAAACAGAAAATATTGCTGTTGCCCCTTTGGTCTAACCTAGAAAGGCATGTTTTGTGTTTATCTGCAAGAAAGCTGTATACTTGAGAATATGGATTTTATTATAGGGAGAACTGGTGGCATTGCCTGCCTTTCAAGGTTGCCTGCCATTTCCTGTTTAAGTCTCTGTTTTCCATGTGCTTATGATTTGCCAAACCATTACTCAAAATTTCAAGCTGAGATTTCTGATTCTGACTATTTGCCTCAGGCTGAATATTTTTAGAAAGTTTCAGGTAATATGGTTCTGCAACTTCCAAGTATCAGGTTAAAGATAAGTATGCTCCTTAATGCACATCTTCTTCCTATTTGGTCTCCTCTCTCTTGTGCAAGGAAAACATCTCAAAGGTTCTGCTGCTTCCAAGTCTGTCCTTGAAGAACTGGTGGCTGGGCAGACAAGCAGTAATATCTCTGCTACCAGTCACAGGCAGCACAGGACATCACTGTAATTCTTACACAATAAAAACAGCAGTAATGATGTTCAAGAAGCACCTTTTTTAATCCTTAAATTACAAAAACAACTCTGTTGTTGTGAGGAATATTTAGTTTCTCTGAAATATACCAGCTTCTTTAGGAACTTGGACTACAAAGCTCACCAAAACTGTCAGGTACATTAGGTTTTGGGATATTTAAAATGTTACCTGATTGAAAGAGATCACTATGACTTTTTTTTTTTTTTAATTTTTATTTTTAACTATCCCAGTGACTAATTTAAATTGTCACCTATGTGTATTTTAGTAATTTCACCAGAAACAGCTCTGCCATGCAAGGAGGTAGAGGGGGGCAGGACTGATGTAGCAGTTGACTGCTGTTCCTCAAGAAATATGCTGAACTAGCCCAGAAGCAAGTTTGCCTAAACTCAGGTAAGGAAAACAAAATCCGGGAAAAGTGACACAATAAGGAGAGAAGTTATACCACCTGCTGCAACTGAGAGAAGCCTTGTATGTAATTTTCTAAATTACTTCCAGTAATTTTAAACATTAAACCCACAGAACAGTGACACAGCTTATTATTTAGTTAACTTATAACTATGTTAAAGATTCTTTAAAGTGCATCTTTTTTTTAGATGCAATGTATAATGAATGAGAAATCATTTTTTGCAGTGTATAATGAATGACAATACATTAGCAATTTTGCTTGTGTAACAGCTGTCTTCATTACTAAATCTCAGAAATAACAACCCTCTGCTTCTTCAGCAGTATGAACGCAGTGTTCTACACCGCAAAAAAAACAACCATGTATTTAAATTCTCCATTGGTCTATTTCAGCAATCACTCTTCTGGCTTGACTGAAATTGCACAGTAAAAAAAGGAATAATTGCACTTTAATAGAAGGTTTTGGAAAGCCAACATGACAAACAGTTATACGTTTCAAGTAATCATAGTCTACTTGACAAATTTACTGACAACGTAAATGTTAATGTTGCATTAAAAATAACTACTAAACAAAGGGTTGCATTGCATTTTAGCAACAAGTAACATATATCCTCTAATCTAGCAAGGATACAATTAAGTTAACTATATCATCTCTGTTTTTCTTTAATCATTCTGTGTTTAACAATACTTACACCAGCTCCATATTTGGTCAAAGACAGGCAAGACAAGGTTTGTCTGCCATGGAGCTCTGCCAATACCTCACCACAACTCCGGTAGCTTAGGCAAGCTTCTTGCTGTCTAGTATCTTGGAAAGCTTCCTAAACTGACATACTAGTACTCAATCTCACTGCAATTGCAGATGCAGTTCTATACGCACTTACAGCAGATTGTCAACAGAGGCATGTATAACAAAACCTAAAATTCCCACTTCTTTTTATCTCGGGGCAGAAGAACACTTTTATTATCATCATCATCTCATATATTATATCTGAAGAAAAATTACCAAGGGGTTACAGACCTACTGTAAGAAACACTAATTTTAACTTGTTCTCTCAGCGAGTTACAACTTTCACCTTGTCTTCCTGTTCACCAGTGAAATGGATTTAAGCTGAGTAACTCAAAACCACTTAATCTTATGCTCCTAACATCCCAGGTAATTAACACTCTTCTGTTTTAATTCTTGAATAGCTATGTAATTATATAGCTCCAAATTATAGCTCCAAAATAATTGTTCATCTAGAAGACAAGATAAATGCAGTAGGTCTTGTGGGAAAGGGCATTCTTCATCTTTTTTTTTGTTTGTTTGTTTAATATCAATTTCAATCACTTCAATTTTTAAAGATCTTAAACACAATTAATCTCAAGGCTTTTAAATATTCATTTTTTTTCTATTTAAATGTGAAAACTATCATTTTCTCCATTTAAATGCTTTTAGATGTCTTTAATAGCACTGTCAATTTTAATTTTACTCTTGTGATTCTCTTATATTGATAGAGTTTTAAGTATTTGCATGGCAATCATTAATATTTTAAGAAAAAAGCAATAGACAAAAAATGCCATTCAGACATTTTTTGACACTTTGTCTATCCAAGGTAGATGAAAATAGCACTGTATACATTATCTATCCATTCAATACCACTACCCGTCTCCAGCTGACATTTATTTATTTGAAAGCTAGACATCAATATCTTGCTTCATACACACTACTGCCAGATTGCACATTTCACTGATGTCAGTGAAAAATTAGACCTTCCCCATCTAAGAGCAAGACCACCTAAGTTCTTCTTCCTAAGGAAAAAAAAACTATAAATAGTATTCATTTTTACAAAGGACATATTCAATAAATGTTCAACTACTGTACCTGCATCGGACCTGGAATGCAAGACAAAACCCTTTCTATGTTTTCAGAATTCACATCAACATCATTTACAGCAACTAGAGCATCTCCTGGAGATAAAACAGACAAAAGCAAAAATTAGAGGGTATTACACCACAGTACAAAGCCAGAGTTTTGTTTTAAAAATGAATATGGCATCCAATTATAACTAACCTACTGCAAGTAAGTGGATTGCATGTACTTGCAACATTTCCTGTACTTAGAAACAAGTTTATTACCTGAATGTTCCTAAGTCCTAGCTGCCACACTTGATTGCTTTACAAAAACAACTGGCACAGCCTTTTCCCTCTGCCCAGGCTTCTGTCACTCCTGTTGACTCAATCTTCCTCTGTGCTGTTGACAAGTTCCAGCCCATTGCTTACAGAAGAGGTTTCAAGGGTGAGCTGAGAGAGGATCTCACCATCCCATAGCCCTTCTCTTCAAAGCAGTCCTGGCATTTCCTGTGCGCCTAAGTAACTCATCTCAGTTCCCTGAACTGGCAGAACGCTCTTCACTCCCCTGGTAGGTACTTTTTGTAACCCAGATGCTCTAACAAGCACTAGAGTTAGCAGAAGAGAACAAGGACTGTAGAGGCAAGATATGATAGATTTTGGCCACCCTTATTTTGTGATGGTGGTGAGCAGTTTGTTTGGCTGGTCATCTTGTGAAACATCACTCATCTTCATGACTTTTTAATCACAGCTACCTCATTTCATGCCTACACCTCCTTCGTCTCTCAAGTCACATGACAATTTAGTGCTCTCTTCCTTCCAATGCCTTCCCCTCTTCTGTGGTATCTTAGTCAGCCCTCTTCATGCTTTTGGCTGCCAGTTCTTCCAGCCTAATGACATCTCATGTTTTCTGAAATCTGACTCTTTTCCCATTACTGAAAATGCATCTGAAAACAGGATCCCAGAGAAATTCTTCAAGTGCAAGTAGAAAGGGTTTGAAAAATTAAAGGCACAGTAATAAAAGCCAAGAGAAGCTTTACTGAAGTAAAGCTTACAAACTTAAAAACCACCCTCACACTGAAAGTACAAAAATCAAATAGATTCTTTACCTCAAGTAAAGGAAAATATTTTAGAGAAATATGACAGTTAGTTGATAATCGTTAGTTGATAACCTCTGCCTCATCCCCCTCGAAAAAACAGATCGTTTAACCATGGAGTGTGTACGGAAGAAAACAGAGATTGATGAGGAAAAAAATTACAAAATAATAAGCTAAGAAAGAATCTCAAAGGATAAAAGTAGTTAGACCTGACAAAAGGAATAGAAAGTAAGAAGTAAAAAATAGAAGATTTTTTTGGACATTCATCTACTTTCAAAGCAAATGGAAGCTCCAGTAAGAAAAGGATACAAATTAAAGGTATTTCATGTTATGTATTTCCCATATCATGTATTTCCTCAGTTCACAGTATTCTTATTACTTGTACCTACATTTATAACATTTATGCTCCGTCCATTTAGTATAGGAATTCCAGAACATATTTAGCAGGCTAGAAGCTGCTATCATGACACCTATCCTGTTCTCAAGTGCCAGGACATGTGAAAAACTGTCAGAGTTAGCATTAGTAATAGCATTCAGCTATACCTGCAATAGGCAAATCCTATTTGGAAGGACTTTTTTTTTTTTTTTCCCCCCTATTTCAAGTAATAGTAACTCTCCCCCTAACCTCTGTGTTTCTAGATGTACAACACAGTAAAGTTTTCACCTAGTGAATCTTCAACACAAGGACAACTGCAAGATAGGAAAATTTGAAGTTAAACACCATTGAAGAGCAACGAGGGGAGCCCAAGCCTGAACCCCAGGACTTGAAAGTTAGCAGTCAAGAGTGGAGCATTCAGGCTGCACTAATGCAACAAGAAATTATAAACAGAACTAAGTTCTTTGTTGAAGAGCAGCGTAGTACCATATATATTTAAGATCATGGCTCGCAAATACAAGAGGAAACATATGTACTAATCTAGAAATCTGGAGAACTGTTTAAAAAAAGTTGTTTGTATTCTGCTTGTTTCATTATGGAAATTATGAATTGTACTGCAAAGACAACAGTCTAAGCATCTAATCCCCTGCTCCAAAACGGCATTCAAACCAGCTGCATACACTTAGTGAAGACACATGTACCTTAGCACTTAGGGAATATTTTTGTACCACATCTCACAGGGTGGAATATACAAATACACTTTGAAAGAAGAAGATCCATCAATATTTACATGTTACATACTCAAAATGGTTTTTATTCATTTGACACCTAATGTATGTATGTAAAACTTTCATTGGAACGGTAAATATTTATTCCATTCAATTTGTAAAAATGTGATCATGTACGATAAATGGAATAGCCTTCCAGAAGACACAGCCAAGGCAATCCCATGAGGCTGTCTTCATTTTGCCAGAAAATGCAGTATCAGTATTACAGAACTGCAACTTGACATACAACTAAGAAAAGCTACATTTATCAGTATGCCCTTCCAGAATCGGAGTGGGGATGTTTGCCTTTTCCTTTCACCAAACACAACAGAATTGAAAGACACCACTGGCACAATAGGAAGTATGTAAATACATGAACGCAGAGCATCTTTGAGTGGCACATGACCACAAGATCTACCCAGTGCGATAACTAACACCAGTGAAAGCTTATATATGCAAGAGTTCCTCTGTTAGTCTTGCTTCTACATTTTCACTGAGAAATGTTTAGTCCCCTTTAGCAGCATGAAAAACTTAGAAGTGTGAGTGACTTACACTCTTAGATAAAACTATTAAAAAGACTGCACAAATATACAAAGTTTAACTTCACTCACATTTAAGCAATTCAGGTTAAACAAAATAAAAGGCTAAATGATATTCACAATTGTTTCAGTTGATCAAAAAAGAATCATGACTTTTTTTTTAAGAGGTTGATAGCTTGCAGAGTTAAGTCAAATTTTCCCAGACTAAAACAACTGAATTTTGAGATGCAGAAAGATATTTCACTAGAGATAAAAAGGTTGTACAGATGGTACTGCAAATACATTGTCCCATCATTTCTGTGCTCTATTAACATGATAAAAAAAATAAAAATTACCTTTGTAACTACAGAAATCAAAGTGAACTTTATCCTTTTTTGCTGCAGTAGACATGTATACTTACATAGACAAGAAGCAGACATTTCCTTGAAATGGTCTTTTCAAACTTGTTATACAAAAATGTAAAACTTTCCTTTTTTATCTTTTTCATTAACCATTGTATACAAAAATTATACTGTATAATAAAATGTTCTGTGGAATAGCACTTGACCTGCTCTTATCGGCTTGTATTTCTACCAGCGCATAAGCTTGTAATTGCCTATCATGAAAATCACCGTTATGTATGTTACAGGATAAAGAACATTAGACCAAAGTCTCAGTTCCATCTTTAGGGACACTGTGAGCTACTGCAATAGAAGATGTACATTTTTTTTCTGATAGCATCAGGATATCAAATCTCCAGTCAGTAAAGATAGCTATAGAAAATATATATCCTTCTCTTAAAGGAATAAAGTTTTTGTTGTTGTTGAGTAATGAAGAATGAATAATCAAGTTTTTGTGTTTTATCACTTTTTTTTTTAAAGATTGTTCTCAGTCCACAACGAAACTATTAGATGTCTCTACATGTTCTCCATCCAGTGGCAAACAGAATTGAATTTTATTAGAGTGATGGAACATATACATGCAGAAGAGAATCAGGAATTTGCTCCTGTATTCATTATTCACTCTTCATTCTCTGTTGAGAAGAAAATGATTTCTCACATCCACCCATTATTACCTAAGAACAACATGCATTGATCTCAAACACCTGGTTTAAAAATTATTTTTTTTTCCCGTCTGTAAAAAGATGAAGTTCAGAAAAGTATGGCATCCCTAAAATGTTTATTTCAGGACTGCTATCACTTTACCCCCATGAGGCACAGCTTAAATATCCATTCCATAGAGTTAAACCCTCTTGCAACATTTCTTAAGTCAGAACTTCTTCCCATTAACCAGGGGGCATGGGTTGATGAATGAATACCACTTCCACACTGTGATGGGAAGTGAACATTTTTAGCTGAATTAAAAATCAGAAGCATGCTGTTCACATGGGAGAGGACTGAGAACACTTTTTTTTCCATGAAATCCTGATATTTAGTTTTCTCTGTTCTTGGTAACGGCTTAGTGGAAGTACTTATAAATCTTCAAATACTTCTCTCCAAAAAAGGCAAAGCGTGGAACACATTCTCCTGAAGAAAGCCAGATCAATTACTTGTTTTATATGTTAACAGGCTGCTTTTACCAACGCTGTTATGCTTCAAGAGGAGATTAAAAGAACATAAACGACTTCCCAAACTCCACAGTGAGAGCACAGCAAAGCTTACACAAGCTCTGTGTTTCTGTCTTGTGTGCCCAGCATCTCCGCCTTGGAGAGCCTTTTCAACAAGTACACCATATATGGCAATTTCTCACGGAAAATCTCAAACTCTCACAGTATTGGGGTCCTTTCAGGAACATTTTTCTGCCAGAACTCTTAGCTCCATCCTCTGCAAATGAAAAAAAACAGTATTTACCTTGACTGTCTGAGGATGACTGCAGGTTTCTTTTGTAGATGGATTATTGTTTGAAACTCGTGTGTATCTTCTAAATTTGTGTAGTACAGACCACTTTCCAGTGACAATAGCCTGTTTTAGTGATCTGTGTCCAATTGCTAAATTCAGGTATTATGCAGAGGAGTTGAACTTTGGACCTTCAACAGCAGAGGTACTCTAAAGGAGTAAAAACTGTTTGTACTATTCAAATGAAAGGAGCAAAGTTTACTACTTAAGCATTTCTTTATTCAGTGGAAATAAATAACCCTCCCACCTAACATCAACAGAATTACTAAAACCCCACAGAAAGCCATCCATCAGTAAGTGGGATTGGGATCTGGATCTTTCAACTGAAGCTTGCAAGAGTAGCCTGCATCTTTTAGATAGCTGTTCAAAGCCAGATTGTTATAGTCCATCTTCACTATGCTTCAGGAATAATCCCTCTCCCTAGGTGGTGCTCACATCTTTTTGACAGTTGAGCCTACTGGTCAGATGAGAGAATTCATGCAAAGCATTCAGATCCTCAGCGATGAATGTAGTAAGAACAAAAGATAACAGCAAAGAGGGCGATGATCGTACTCTGATAGTGAAAGAACTTCTCTGTATTTTCAGTATCATTCAAATTAGTTTTCCATTTATACCACAGTAAAGATGGCCATCATCAGCATTTACAGAAAGTATCCCCTGCTGTAAATTGGATAGGTTTCAACATGATGTTGAGAGAGGGGAGGAAATCAAATTATAATGGCATTTCCTATTACAACCCTTATTTGACTGGATCTAAGTGAGTATTTGGCGGAGCTTTTTATCTTTGAAGATACAGTTAGAGATGAAACTAGAAAGATTTACACAGCAGATGAGGCTTGGCATATTGTTAATAATGAATTAATGAAAGAAAAAATACTCCAAAAATACTAAAGACACTTAAGGAACATGAGATAAAAGTAATTGTATTTTGTAACACAAATGGAAGTGACAGCAAGAATATTAAAAAAAACTATGAGGACTTGCTTGATTCATAAATTTAAGATGGATACTGGGCTGTTAAAGTAAATAAATAAACAAACTGAAAAATGACACATAGATAGTGTGTTATTTTTTTTTTTACGGGGTTAAAGCGTCTTTTTTTTTTTTGGCTTACAAAACTTTTATTTACTTTCATATGGTCAGCGGCTGCATTCTACTTGGTTAATAAATTACAGCAACAAGACTTACGACTTCCATATGCAAACTTAAAAAAGTTATAGTGCACTGCACAAATAATAAACAGATGTTTCATTTTCTGAGTGTTCGATGCTGTACAGGATACACATTTCAGAATAAATTGAAGAAGCCACCTGAGGAAAATGATTATTTATTGGGGAAAAAAATCCGTTATTTCTATTAAAAACATTAAAGTAATAACCACTTTGTAACTGGTCATTCAAAGTTAAAAAACAAGAGTGCTTAGTCTCTCTCCTGATTCAACCTTTGCAGCCACTAAAATAGCTAACATACTTGCTGCTGATAAATCAACTGAATTCCTAATGAAAATATCAGGTAATCAGTAACTTGATTATTTATGTATCACAAACACAAGTCTTGGAGAGGAAATCTAGAGAGCTCAGATGTAAAGGCTGGAGAGTTAGAACGCTCCTCGGCACACCTGGCAGGATTTTGGGAGCAGGGTGCTCCAGGAGTGACCTGTTTGGAAGGAGCTCAGTGTCACTGCTCACAGCCAGTTTTGAAGCAACTCACGATGCACCCAAAACAGCCCAGTGAGGGGAGCCCATGGCACTTCTGCCCAGGTCTATTTAAGAAAGTGAAGCAGTCAGTAGGCAAAGGGTTGTGGCCCACAGAAGATTCCTTCCCTGAAGGACTATGGTCCGTGGAGGAGTCTTGATGCAGCAGAGGAAAACAAAAGTCAGTAGCAAGGAGTGGCAGAAGGAAGCCACCATAGGCACAATCCCAGCCTCCTGCAGAGGAAAATATACTTGGTACCCACTTTAAGAAAAGAAAAAAAGGGAAAAAAAAAAAAAAAAAAAAAAAGGTCTGCAACCATCCCTCACAGGTTGCTAAAAGTAAAGCAGGAAGCTGCAAGTTAATGAAGATGAACAAAGTTATACCTAAGCCAGCCAGCAGGCATCATGCTGCACTGATCAGGTATTTCTCATTTGCAACAGCTCCAGAAATTACTAACATTTATGCAAATACTTTCATTTTAGACTGACCACAGCTTTCTTTACTGAATGTTTCCAAAGTTCAGAACAGAATTCCTAGAACTTACAAGCTCTCCTGTATTTTTCTTAAATTTTCTGTCCAACTTCAGATCCTCTGAGGATCTGAGAAGATGTGAAGAGGCCATCTACTGAACTAGAACTGCTTATAAATCATGCTTTGGGTGTATATTGTAACTATCTCATCCTCTGATGTGCAGTGCAGAGACAGTAAACCAGACAGTTTTTTTTTTTTCCCACAGAAACAAAATTATTTTTACTGTGTATTCTTTATGCTGACAGCACTGAAACTTAAGCATCTAATTTATGCAAAGCTTCTCTGCTTCTAGGCACCACATAAAAATTTTAGAGTACTCAGTGTTCGCTATAGATGTATAATTTTCACATAAAAATACTTTCAAATTATATACTTTATACCATTGGCACAGAACACAGCTCATTTTCCCAACTGCAAGCTGAATAACTATAGTATGCTTGAAAATATTTCTTTCCAACATGTAAAACCAATGCAATATTGGTTGACAACCCTACACACATTACACTGCTAGAGTCCTTAGATTAATTTAAGTGTTCTTCTATTTAAAACAAAACAAAAAAATACATCAAACAATTGTGCTAACGTGCTCATTATCTCTGGGAAACATCAAATGCTGCAGATGAAGATGAACCACAGAGAAGGCTTGCCTTATCTCCTGGACCTCATGTTTGCCTATACCACCCTGACTTCATGGCTGCTCTTACGAACAGGTAGTTACAGAAAAATTTGTCTCCCCAAATTAACTTGCAGGTTATAAATACCCACCATTACCCTAATTGGGTTAAATACCATTATATTAAGCACAGCAGATGAAGCTGAAACTCCCTCCCTCCTCCTCTGATTCTGCATCCCCTACTTCTTGACTAATCAGTTCTTTCTGGTAAAATTTGAAAGTTATCCAATTTTCCCTCTGGAGTATTCCTTAGCATCCCTACTGAAAACACGTGCTAGGAGAATCAGCTAGTCAAAGCACGATTTGCCTTTTTATGCACACAACGTTGGAATTTCAAACGCACTCATGCTGACTTTGTGGGATTTGTGCTACTACATTATTAAGATTTTCATGATCTTCTACGCAGTATCACATCTTTGCTCTCTCCTTACGAGGGAGGAGCTTCAGGGGCAATTAACCATCTCCTGCCCTTTAGAGATGCAGGCTAGCTGTCTCACATTTACTGTCCCTGACACTGGGGGCTCATGAGTGCTTTCAGTGTCCTCCCAATGCTAGAGGTGGGAGTCCTTGCTTCTGCTCCTTCACTGCTGGCCACAGAAGTTCATTCCTTTGTGTCATTCAAGCCCTGGTGCTTGTCAGGCCTTCTGTGACCCAGTTTAACTTACCACCAAAAACTAGACAGGCGATATTTCTTCCGGGTTAGTTTTCTGCCAGGTTACTTAGTTGTACCAGCTTGTGGAAGTGTCTGAGGAGCCAACCCAGCACACAGGAGAGCTGCTACACTGGCTCACTGCCTTCTCAGGCCTACAGCCTCTCCAAATATTTGGAAGCCAGATCACAATTGCTGTTGCTAAACTGAAGAACATCTACACAAGGCTGTGCACAAAGGAAGTCTATAACATATGAATATACTTCACTCAATGCTTTTTCCTCATTTTTGTGTCCCAAAATCTATTTAATGGATATTCAGTAAAGCATCTTACCTACGATGGGCAGTAGAAAAGAATCACTACAAAATATAGTTTTTGGCCTACTCAAGTTTTTCCCCAGTCTCACTTATCTACAAAGTAAATTCTGCATTAAGTAAAGGTGGGCAGAAGTATTTGTTTTTCTTAAGTTCAAGCTGCTCACTCCTTGTAGGCTAAACGGACGGCCATCTTCTTGCTGTATTAACACCTTCTGGTTTACGTCACATATTCTTGAAACCACTAATACAGTAAAATTGAATAGGTAATAAAACATCCAACGCAGCGATGTTTATTTAAAATACCACCTCAAGAATTAACAAAATAGTTGTTGTAATTATACTTACATCTTGGGAATATTCAAGTCAGCTGCCTCTCAAAAAACCAAAACTTTATTTTAAAGAAGAGTGCATTTATTTGATTACTTACCAATCAGTATTTGACCCGTTTTCATTGCTGAACTACCTGGCACCAAACCATGCACTACAAGCTTCTCTTCACTGATTCCTCTGATGACTTTATCCTTCTTGCCTTGTTTTTCTGCTCTTCTGCTGCTCCATGAGGACTGATGGACAATCCCTACCAAGGCCTCCAGAAGCCTTGGCTGCTCATCTTCTCCAGCACCGCACAGTTTTCTGGGATTTACATAAACATATATATCTTTGTATTTTTGCTGAACAGTGACACCCGTTTTCTGAGTGGATTGGTGTTTCAGTATGGAAGTAGGACCAGTGGAGTGCACGTTACAGCTTCCACTCCCTTTCTTACCAGAATGCTTTGGCAAAAGATTCTTCTTTTTTAATATTTTTGTCAATTTCTTCAGTTCATACTTTCTTTCTTTTCGTGATCCCTCCTGAATAACTTCAGCTTCATTTTCACGAAACCTGACATGATTCACTGCTGGTATTTCTGGACAGGTGTTCTGAAGTAAAGCTTCTTCTTCACTTTCACTCATTTCTAAATAAAATAATTCCCCATTTTTCTGGACACCATCCAACCATTCAGGCTCAAGGTCACTGGGAAGGAAAGAAGAATGATCAGTGATAGCTCTGATAAGGATGACTGCTATGCAAGTGACATCTGCTTACTTCCAAGTGGGGAGGGGAATACAGAGAGTGCAAGGCAAAAAAAAGCTATGCTGCCTCTTGAGTATTGGAAGCTTAGCAGCTTGAAGTTTGCCATGAAGATAGGAGCTCTTCCAGGACAGATGATGGATACAGGAAGGAAAGACATTCCTCCCAGATACTAAAATTGATTCTTCAAATGCCTTACAGGAAAATAGTCATAGCAAAAAGTGCTGTCTTTACTGAAAGCGAGCAAACAGAAGTGTTACAAGTTTTAATTAGTAGTTATGTTCATGGGCACGATGGGGCTTTGGCTTTGAGAAAAAGAAACACACCCTATTTGTTCTCTCCCATTATTTTTCCCCTTACATACTTAAAAGACTCGTACTGCAAGGTCATTGAAAGTAAAGAACATTTTAAAATCTTAATATAACAAAAAACAGATGAAATCCAGGTAACACTTTTAAAGACACGTTTAAAATTAGTATACCCAAACTCACATACAAAAACACAGGAGAAAATAGGCAGTGCTGCTACAGAAAGTTCTAGCAGCTGGAGCAGATCACTAAGCCACTAGCATCAAGCTGCTACAAGGGCAAGGCAAGTGCAGGATGTATTAGCAGGAGCGCCATCGGCAAGGCAGAGAACATTTTTGTCCTAATTTGGCAATGGCGACGTGTCAACCATGTCCAGTTTTGGATCAAACAGTTTAAGAAAGATGTAGTAACTGCAACAAGAGCACAGAAACAAGTAATAAGTAGTTTATAAACATGTTTTAAATGGAAAGAGACTGAAGGAAATCATGCTCTTCTGGTTGAGGAAAAAAAGGATAGCTGAAAAGGCAACAGGCCAAATTGTCAACTCCCCCACTCCAAGATGAACCACAGAGCACTAGTACATGAGGAGCTTGAGGATCACAACAGTCAACATAGGGAGAGCAATCGCTGTTTTAATTTACCAAAACATTAAAGCTAAATAGTAGAGAGCTTTTTGATCTCACGGACACACAGAATCAGCATTAGCAGTCTGTGTAAGCACATCTGGGATATTCTGCAAGGAAGATTTTCACCAACAGACAACACCAGCTCAAACTCCCTGCCCCTGGAAAACAGCACGGACTGACTTAATGACAGCCACATCTCATTTTCTACAAATCTGAGACTGCACTGATAACAATCAAACGAGGAAAAAATGGAATGGAGACTCACATAATACTTAACACCATTAATTGTGTGAAGCTAACGTACATTCAAACACTTTGTACTAGAACTAGCTACTTTGACTGAATAGAGGAAGCAAGCTTTGTTTAAAACCATAGTATTACCACATAATTTGAACACATGGCTTAATGATACTGCTTCAAAACTTAGCTAAGCAGAGAACATTACACATGGACACTGCATCACAGCACCTTTAACGGCTCAGAGGGAAGGTCTTGCTGGAAAAAAAGAATACAAAAAAAAAAACATGTTGATAATACTCTCTTCCTGAAACTCCAGAGACTCAAAGATGTGGAAGGATGCTGCAGACAGGAATACTCATCATGCACTTTCTCTTGAAGAAAAGTCGCCTCCTGTGATAATTTGGCTACTCCTGATGGCATTATGGCCATGAGTAAATCAGAGCTTGTATTGCTTGCAAGCTCTTACTTCAAGTCTTGAGTAAAATATTCAAGGAAGCATCAGAATGATAGCAACACCTAACGGCTTTTGTGGACAGACACTTATCTGATCTATCATTGCAAAAGGTGCAATGTAAGAAATAACACGACAGCATATTACTTGTTTGTTTGTTTGTTTTTTTAAAGTATTAGTGCATTCTGGCATGCATAAGCAAAACTGGGAAACACAAGGTTCACGAAGGGAACATTAGAAACCAACAAAGCAGAAACACCTGTGACATATTACAGCATTTTTACTCCCTCTTCGTATGGGATTGTGGTCTTTGGGGAAGCTATTTCTTCTTTGGGGTAGACATCAAACTTTCAACTTGGATATCAGTTCATACAATGATGTTCTCCACTTGTCATCTATTTTATTTGATGGTCCAAGAAAAAAAAAAAAAAAAAAAAGAAAGGGATGTGTAGGAGCATCACACTTGGTCCGCTCAAACAGAAGGAGATCGAAGGCTTGTCAAGGAAGAAAACACAGAGTAAAGTTGTTCCACGGGAATAAGCCCACAGGGAATGGAGAACGTATTGTAAGGGAACAAACTATTTTCCTTCAAGGCATTGTCACTAAGGCACACTAAAAAGGAACTATGACTTTCCAAATACAGATCCCTACAGGCACCTAAAAAGAGGAAAGTCTGAAACAAGAAATCTGTACGTAGGATATGTTTATTTATTTGTTACCTAATGCTACAATTTCACAATTACTTTAAACAAGAGGAAAAAAAAAAAAAAATCTCATTTCTCGCACTCTGCCTTGTGCCAGAACAAGCACACAAGAAACTGAGCTTCTGTGCAGGTCTGAAGGCTTCCATTAAAGATCTAACAACCTGGAAGACCTGCGTACCTCTAAGAAGTTTCACACAAGAATTTCTTCTTGGGAATGAACATCTGAACAGCTATGCAAATTGAAGTTGTACATTCATGGCAAGAGATACACCTTCACTAGAAATGAAGGAACCGAGTTCCGATTTTGAAGCAAGATAAGACTTCACCCAAAGAAACTTGTAAGCAGTAACATCTATGAGCCTTGTTCTAAAGCAACTAATGAAGATAACAGATCAAGGTTTTAATATTTTACGGCACTGCATGATTAAATTCCACCCATATAATACTCTGTGGAAGATCATTATCTTCAGTTTCCCCAGCATTTGGCTAAGCAAGGACAAAGCAGAGCTGTGGACTGAGGCACCGGTGTGGCACACGCAGAGCTGCCATCCTCTTCACAGCTATGGCTGCCTACAGGGGCTCTGATCCACCAAAAGTAGCAAAAATGATAGCAAATATTACATTCTTAAAATAGACAAAATTAATTAAAAAAAAAAAAGAGACATTTTTGTTTTGCTTTTTTTGTTGTTTGTTTTGTTTTTTCCCTCTCTTTTCTGACCTCTCTTTGGTGTTCCTCAGAGTACTTTTGTTTTGTCCATGTTTGTGGTACTATTGAGCACTATCAGTTCAACCATCAGAAGTTTTTCTGGACTTTACTAGTTGTTAACAACTTTTCTTTAATTTAACCAAATCCGGTTGATTATGAAACCACACACAGCTCATCTGTAGAGGAAGAAATGCCATTACCTCAAAATAGCTCCCAAACCTACCTTTGTACCTGCAACTTGGCAAAACCGTACTCCTTTTTCACTACAGACCCCATCATAACCCCATCTTGTTTCTGAACTTAGAAGGCTGGAGTGTTACAGGGGTATCTATGCCAACAGGAGAAACTGTTGGACCTAAAATTAGGGTCTCATGGTTCTGTTGGTTCAGTGACAGAAACGATGCATTTCAACGCGTACAGGAGTATTTTATGTTGTGCTCTGTGTGGAGAACTGTACCACAGCTTGATCTTGAGAACAAGTTAAGAATGACAGGAAGATGGTATTTTAGGTGAAACCATTGGAAAAGAAAAGCACACGAAACCAAAAAAATGCACGGCTTCAGGCAGAAATGCGTCACCACTGAGTTGTGGCTTATAAACGGGCATGGATTACACGGCTGTACCTCCAACAGCTTTGTTTCTCTGAGCTAGATGGGCGGGATAAGCACAAAACAAAGAATATTTAAACACCCTTCAAAGCTCTCCCACTAAAAGTTTCTTTTTTTCTTCTCACATAACGAAAACAACGTCCCCGACAAAGCGCCGTGAATTAGAACTGGAAATACACGCCTGAACTGAGGGGCCAGGGAGGCCCCTCGTTGTAAGTTTAAAAACTAAGCAAGAAAAACAACACCAACAAGACCCTTTATCGCCAGGCTAAACGCCGCCCCGCCACGCTACAGCAAGCCCCGCTTCCAAAGCCCCGCCGTGGCCGGGTCTCGAACCCGCGACCCTCCGAGCCCCGAGCTGCCGCCGCCGCCGCCCCGCCCTTACTCGGAGCTCGCGGACAGGGAGGAGGCGCACGAGCCGCTCCCGCCACTGCCACTGCCACTGCCGCCGCCCTCCGCGCGCCCAACGCCTTCACCCTGCAGCGGCTCCGCGCCCGCAGCAGCAGCAGCAACAGTGGCGGCTCCGCTCCCGCCGTGCCCCCCAGACGCCATGACAGCCGCAGCAAGCCCCGTCCCGCACGTGACGAGCACCGCGCCCTCCTATTGGCGGCCCGTGGCCCGGAGCCATGGAGACGCGGGAAGCCGGCGGCGCGTGCGGAGCGTTAACGGCCGTTAACGGCCGCGGCGCCGCCTCCGAGGCCCTGAGGCGGCGGGGAGCCACCGGCGGCCCCGCAGCGCTCTGAGGCGGCCGTAGCGCAGGGCCCGGCACAGAGAGCTCCTCCCGTGCCTTCTCTGGCTTGCCGGCAGAGCAGCCCAGCCCGTTGGAGCGCCCAGCCTCCCCCCGCCCCGCTTCCTCGAAAGCACCATCTGAGTCTCAGTAGTCTCTTGAAAGTCTTTCGGCGGGTAAGTGTGGAAAGCGTAATGGAGAACAGACTGCTCAGCCCTCAGACGGCGAGGCCCCAGCTACGGTCCCATAAAAGAGGCTATTGATGAAACTCATATAGTCCTGGGGTGAGCCCCGAAGCACTGCTTATAATCAAAACCTGATCTGGGGAAAGAAACCTGAATTAGTTCGTAGTTTTCATCAAGGGGCTAGCAGCAGAATGCGCCCATGCGCTATGTTATGCTCTATTACACTCCCTTAAAGAGTCATGAGAAACAAAGATTACTTCTCTGTAGGCTACTTAGGACAGTGGGTAAATGAGGGAGGAAGGGCAAGGACGTGAGGCAGAACCAAACAAGCTAGATGGTTTGGCCCCTTAGTGCAGTCAATGCAGGCCATAAATGTGAAATCATACACAGTAAAAAGAGGAACCCCCCAAAAAAACCCAAACCTTACTCAATTTTCAGAACTTAGATTATTCACGTGCATGAGAAGCAAGACCCGTGGCAGCCCTACAGACAGCTTGCTGTGTAGCTATGTCAGTAAACCTGTCAGGATACACATGGTAAATAAGGAAAGGGATGGAGAATAATTGTTGGAATATTTAAAATGTGTTGGATTTAATCTCTGCTCAGTGGGATATTTGCACAGCTTCAGCAGAGAGGTTTTATAGTGCTGGAACATTTTGCAAGAGTCGCAGAATTCTGGTATGAAATTCCTGTGTTTGAAACTGTCTCAGGGAAATGTTCATTAATAAATACAATTTCAAGTGAATTGACAGACAAGAATGTTTTGGACTTGTATCCCCATGATTAAAGCTTCAACCACAGCAGTTGGAGACACATATCTTAAATCTTGTGGCACCTCACAAAGTGCCAGTACAAGAGCTTATTTCAAAGATACATCACTGTTGTGTGGATTTTAACAACATGTATCTATTCAAAGGAAGGACGAATATTCCAGACGGAAATATTCCCTACCAAAGAAAAAAAAAAAAAAAAGTAAATTTGTTCCAGTACAGTTTCATTCAGTTTAGGACAAGATGTATTAGGACAAGATATTTTTTTTCCTCTATCTGAGCTGGCAAAAAACGCTCTACGCAAAGACTATAATCCATGCATGGTAGATGATTCTTAAAAATTCACATATTTGTTTCCAATTGCCAGAATGCAAGCTATGCATCAACTTTCATACTTTCTATTGCTTCCAGAAAAACAGGTGGAAAAAATATTTTAAAAATACCCAATTTCCCAAACAATTTACTTTGTAAAAACAGAATAGTCTGCATAAGCAGCATTTCCCAAAGCACCTGATAAGTTGGGATTTTCTAAAAGGAATACTGCAGGAGTTAAAATTTTAATAGAGGTAGGTGAAATACACAGTCCCACCCACCCTAATTCCACATATACTTGCAAGCACTTTTAATACAGTGAATGGCAGCACACTGAAGTGTTTCTGGAGAGAAGTGATAGTCTATGCCAGATGGTCCCGTTAGTTATGTTAAATTTCACTGAGTTCAAGAGTTGGTTAATTGTTTCCAGTTGTTTGCTCAATAAGTGAGAAATATAGGCTCTCTGAAAAGGAGGAGGCAGTCTTACACCACTTGCTATTTTATAGGGATAACCATATCATGAAGGAAAGGATAATGGAAGATTTTAGTCTACTGCTAGTTGGGAATCACCTCAGTATTTTTCTGAAATCAATGTGGAATTTTGCTGCTGTGGGAACAATTAAAGATTGAAGGACGTATCACACACAGCAGAATTTTATTTGAGCAGAGACACAGATTTTCCCACACAATCCATAAGAAGAAAGCTTCTCATAATTTCTTGTGCATAAATATTAGGAAAAGATTTGAAATACTTTGTTTTCTGAAGACACTTTACACATAGTCCAAGTAGTTGGGCTGATACTTCTCACTAATGAGCCCCTGAGCCTCCTACGCTACGTTGCTGATACTAATAAGCAAATGGTAAAAATTCGCCATGGCCGCCATTGGCTTCAATACTTCTAACTCACCCTTACTGGACAGCTGGTTAATTAACATTTAAAAGTGGATAATTAAAAAACATATTTGCCTAAAGGTTTTTCTGATTAGCTGTTCCTGTAAGGAACTAACTCCATGTGTGGAAATTCATTTCAGAACAAGAGTTCCTTGTTTCTTTTTGGCTTAACCTGCATCAGGAGGTATTGTGCTTTAAAAATAAGTCTATCTTCATATCTACACATATGCTTTGCTGTAGACAGTAGTTAAAAGAGGACAGTGCATAGGACTTTCCAATGAGATATACTCCTTTCTAATAAAGGAGAGAAACAATGAGCATGCAACTCAGTTCTGGTACCGTTGCATGGTTACTTCTCAACTCCTCCCCAGCCACTGTCCATGTACCCGAAAATTTAAACTACTAACATTTGTACACATTGGCAACTGATTTTTTCAACCTGGTGAAGAAATGAGCCGGGAATTGTAGTCTCTTTTAGCAGTTAGCTGTAAGAGCACATGGAAAGTCAGGATTTGTGTTTATGATTACTCTAGCTTGTCCTGTTTAGTTTTGTATAGTTAGGCACAATTTTTGCAGATTTACAAGGACCCACAATTCACTGTCAATGTCACATTGGTTTCACTGATTTGCATTCAGGTGTGCTGGGCCTGAATCACAGATGTGGCCATGCTGTCTTCAACAGAGGGCTGAAAATAGGGACAGCGTTATGCCTCTGGTACAGAGGAGCAAATTACAGCTCCCTCTGCTATACGGGAACTCCGCCTGATACCTAGGAGTGTCCGGTTTATGCCTGTGAGGTGCCAACACACTGTCCAGGAATTACTGGGTATTACTATCCAGGTCACTGCTTTGTCAGCAACCTCCCCTTCCTCTTCAGGGGTACCTGCCCTGCTAAATGCCCGTGGGGGTGAAGAACAGAACTGACAGTTGTACTACCTGAACAGCGCTGCACACTGGGAGAATTCTCTGGCGACTGCATCTCACAGCTGTCTGGTTTTTGGTTTTGTTTTTTGTACAGTGCAGGCTAAACCAGTTCCTAGTAATACTGTGAGAAAAATCCCACTGGATGTGCTGGGATCACACAGCTGAATCTTTCTTCCAATTGCCAGTTTTATCAATGGCATTTTAAGTGTCCTTCTGCTTTCCCCTCTCCTTTTCCATACTTCAATAACAGCTCTTCTTTATTGATAAATAAATAAGGCCCAAATAACTTACTGTGGCTTAATTCTTTCCTTTCTGCTAGTTTTCAAATCAGTTGATATTTCTGAGAAGACTCTACTAACAACTGGACAGACATACCATGACGTATTACAGATAAGATGGACAATACTAAGAGGACAACATTTTCATCTTTGTTCAAGTTTCTTGAGGTTAACAACTCCTTTACTCAAACATCTGAAGAAGAACTGATGGTAAAACTGGATTGCCCATTCCAGTTCTTATCGTTATTGAGTCCTATTGACTTTTTATTTCGTCGGTGCACAGCATCAGCAAAAATGAGACAGGAATGGTACTCTTTGTTTAAGATTAATGACAAGAGTACAGCTTTCCCCTTCACCAACAAAACCTTTCTTTACTTCAAAGGCAAAGGCACTTTTCAAAGGCTTTTCTTAACAAATAAGGTTTTGTGATTACAATAAGGTTTACACAAGATTACATGAATAAGACTGTGATTACTAAATCTTCTGTTCACAGCTTTTCTGACATTAGTATACAGAGACGATCCACAGCAAAGTGTCATGAATTGAACGGAATACTGGACTGTCATTTAATTGGGATATTTACATTTCAACAGACTACACAGAGAGTGAAGGCTACCTTTGTGACCAAAAGAATTTACATTTTATAGGAAAACAAACTAGTGCTGAATAAATTGACTGTTCTTTATCTTTTTAAAGCCCCTCTATCAGCTTCCCTCTATGTGATTGTCAAAATGGATTGTAAATAGTATTTCAGAAGAAAGTAGAAACAACAGAAGATGGCCACGAAGAATTCAGGAACACCAGTTCAACCTAACTTATCTCATTCTTTCAGAAAAGAATCTTAGAAGGCTGAGTTCCCACCAATATGAAATGCAGCTGTAATTTCAAATAAGATTTTTCCTACTGTTTTTGCTTTGCTTGAAATCCACAGGCTTTTTTAGTATCACCTGCTACACATAGCAGGCATGTCAAGCATGGAAGAAAGTTATTTGCAATCAGTCTACATCAAATTGTTTCAAATACAAAAATGTAACTCATTACACTGAAAGTATACATGCAAGCAGTACCAGGGGGCAGCATGTTTTTAATCCGACTTTGAAGCAAAACATTTTTTGTTAAGTCACTAACAAATGCATTTCCAGTATTTCAAATACCAGAGGACCCCCTAGGAAGACACAGGCACATTTATTGCTTATAGATAAAGCAACTTCAGAGAGCAGCACGGGCAGCTACACAGACTGGTCCCAGAGTGCCCTATTTGCTGCGATCAGTTTTCATCCTGAGCACTCACAGAAATGGTTTTTAAGCAACTATTCAGTTTGGTGCTTTCAGCTGAGGAGAAATTGAGCTCTTAATTAGCTGTTAGCTCCCATAGCAATATCTCTTTGGAGCTGGCACTGAGAGAAAGTGCACTTTTTCTTTACAGTAGGAAATAAATCAATGCAGCAGAGAGAATACTTCAGGAAAGGGGCACAACTGCAGATGAGCTGATGTTGGGCACTGCTGGATGGGATGGTGCTTGCCATGTGCAGCTAAACAGCCCTCAGCCAGCGCAAAGATGGCAGCAAGGGTGGCTTGGAAAGTCCTGTTCTGGCCTCCTGGACACGGTCTCACTGGCAAGGTTTCTCTGTGGTGGGGTACCACGGAGCATTGCCTGTTAGGGATGGTGAAGGCAGGGGAAAAGGGAGTTTCTTCTCAGGCAGTGCTTCTGCACACTCACTTAAGGATCGCCCATCTGGGACTTGCGTGCGAGGGCAGATCTTTTTCTTCTCTCCTTAAAGGAGGACTCAAAGCGCTCGTGGAGCCGATCCAGCAGAGTTTCTGTCAAGTCGCTCTCCTACCCGTGTGAACACCCCTACTCAGTGCCGCAGCTCAGCGGAGCCTGGCGGGGTGCCGCCACCTCTCCGAGGCGCCTTAGGCGGGCTGCCCTCACCTGCGTGCGGCCGCGGCGGCGCCCCCGGGGGAAGAGCCGAGCACCGGGGCGGCCCGAACCCCGAGAGGCTGAGGGGAAGGTGCCGCGGCCCGTGCTGCTGCCTGCCTCGGCAACAAAAGGCGAGAGGGGCGCCGGAGCCTGCCGAGCCCGGGACGTGACCTCCCTCCCCGTCCCCGTCCCCGTCCCCGTCCTAGTCCCCGCCGCCGGTACCGACCTGTGCAGCAGGACGCTCTGCACCGAGTCCAGGTCCTCCAGGTTCCTGGTGACGGGCCGCGGGATGCTGTACCGGCCCGCCCCGAACATCGCGGCCGCCCGCGGGCCCTTCATCGCCGCTGCCCGCCCCGCCGTACCGGGGACTGCGGCCGGCCGGGGGCAGGTGGGCGCCCCTCCGCCCGCCCCCGCCGCTCCGCCCGCTCGCCCGCTCCGCCCGCCGGCGCCGCGCCGCGGGGAGCCCCAGGAAGCGCAGCCCAGGAGCGCGTCCGGGCGGTCGCGGCTGGCGGCCTCCCGTCGCCCGGCCCGGCCCGCGGCGCCTACCTGCCGCCCGGGGAGCGCTGCTCTCACAGCTGGCGGAGTCCCGCACGCCACTCCCTCGGGAAGCTCGGCGAGGGAGCTCCCAAGAGGCGGCCCTGGAGCTTGTTTTTTCCCGCGACGGCAGAAAACCGCTTTTCCTCACTCATGCTCCTCTTGGTTCAAATAATGGAGTTGCCGCGTGGACTCACTTTCCTTAGACATCGGTGCTAAAAATGACGACCCCACAGAAATAATCCAGCCTTTGTTTCCCTCTTTCACAAAATAGAAATTACAAGCGCTCCTAGGTGATTCGAGAGTTGCAGGGCTCCTCACTGATTTCCCAGCTGCGAAACTCTGACACTGTGCACTGAATGAACAGAGATCTGGAAGTATAAAAGTGTGACCCAAATCTTTGCCATTCTTATTTCTTACTTATAAATAGCCATCATTTATGCTCCCTTTCACAGAGGGGTCAGCTTTCTGTAATGTTTTGAATTTGACAAAACTTGGTCATCCCCTCCACTTTTCTTCTGTATGTGATTTAACAGAAGCTAACAGATTGCTAACAAGTAAGACCTTGCAATCAGTTATTAACAATGCTGGTTTTAGTTCCTCTCAGTCATTGTGTCTGAGATAATTACAATAACATAAAAATGACGTGGTTTCCTGGAAAGACCGTTAAGAGGAGGACCATTAGCGTGATACAAAATGAATAACAATCTGGAAGCTGCTGAATGTTTTGTCACCCAAGTCGATGGGATTTTGGCCATGACACTGAGCACAAGTTTCAGCTTTCTTGGAGACCGTGCCTTGAGGAGACGGTGGCAACAAGTCACTGGAGAGGGTGAATGCAGGATCACCATAAGTCTGTGTCTAGAATTCTCTAGGTATCTTTCAATCTATTTCCCCCCCCCCCCAAAAAAAATCCTTTATTTGATACCAGCTGGAAATTGTAAGAGAAGGGCAGTATCCTCAAAACAATGCTACTGTCAAAGATGTGAGAACCAACATCTGCTGAGGTGAGCAACAGCGGCAGTACTTTCTAGGACTGTGACCATAAAACCTCTGCAGGAGGCACTGTGAGAAGAACCTTTTACAATATTACATCCTGATTTCTGAAAGTTGATGCAAATAGCATGGTGGTCCTGTCCCCATTACTCTATGACTCCACTTAGGCACAATCCAGGTTTCTAGGTGACAACATCAGTGGGCAATGTGTGATATGAAACTTAGTGTGTTCCACAGTATGGCAGTATGGATCAGATGGCAAGGTTAAAATTTTTCCTTCTGTTCATAAACAGAGCTACTTTCATGTCTTCACAGAATGTCTGCTATGGTAAAAGTAGCCCTGTGAAGGTGGAAAGGAAGTAGTGGAGCTCATTTTAAGCTGTCCACTCCTGTGTATATCCTGAATTGGGGGTGAAAAAAAAAAGGCAAAAACTAGCGGATGCTGTTGAAAGTAGCATTAATGAGTCCAGAAATACTTTGTAACTTTTCTTGAAGTAATCAGCTTTCAGCAACTCAGAATCTGAGAGCAGCATGATTAGGAGCTAGAGATGATAGCACTGCATGTATTTTCCCTGGGCAAATGAGAGGCAAATTCCCCACATCTGCATATTGAGGCAGTAAAGTTTACTCTAGAATTTAACATCGATCTGGGACTTCAACAGATTATCTGGACCACTGGATTCCCATCAGTCCTGTATAATGAGAACAACCTTACGTAACAGCAGCAGAGCAATAAGCTGCAGAGATTTAATTTATATTTTATTTTATTTTATTTATTTATTTATTTTTAATGCCCTGAGGGAGCAGAGATGTTTAATTTAGTACACAATGGGGTTGTGTTTTCCCAATTTGCTTAGAACAACATGAAACTCACTTCTAGGGCTGGCATTTGCTTGTAGAGAACAATAAAAACAAAGATTACCATCAAAATCACATGGCATTGCCAGAAGGCCTTTCCAAGATATTCGTCAACTTTTCTTTGTCCCTGTGTTCCTTCTTACAGGAGACCATTTTTTGTGAGTTTCTTACAGCTACTCACCTAATGCTGAGCTTAATGATAACATAATCTGCTACTAATATTATATCTTCACATTGACCTAAAATTGATAGTGAATTGATTAGAATTGCTTACAACTCACCAAAAAAAAGCATGTAAGTATAAATCAAGGGTGCCTCAAAATATGCCAAAATGAAAAATGGGGATTTAGGTTTTGTGTAGCATATGAAATGAAAGATTCATCAGCACTTTGCTGCTGATAAACAGTTAATTAAAAATTGCTCATTTAAAAATGAAATGGAATGTTTTTCTAGATATGAATTACAACTTTGTCACATTTAGTGTGGCTAAGCTTAATATTTACAGATGACAACTGGAAAAAGGAAAAGGGAACAGAAATTCCAAAGTGATACGGTGTATACATTCAGAGCTGCGTAGTTTTTTCCCCTGGATAAATTTATGTCCTATGCACACAAGTTTAAGTTAAAAGAGAGAGTTCTGAGCTAGAAGGATTCATTCTCAAAAGCAATTTATGCAAACTCAGAAGCCTTTGATGGTTAAAAGAATTATTTTAGATGAGTCTTACAGACTGAAGTTTCACTGGTATATGAAGTGCTATTCTGTTGTATTTTGTGCAAGATTTTAGCACGTGTACAGTATGATACAGAAAAAGGAAGGCCATCACTTGAAGTCAGCTCTTGTATTTAACTATGTATTAAGAATATGGCATTACAGTGTATTTCTTGTCCAATGAAATACATGCAACAGGAGGAAGATTAAAAAGTTCTGCAATGCAAAGAAACAAAAGCAGTAGGGACTGGGAAAGAAACAAATTTAACCACGTTAAAAACAGAGCAATGACAACAGAAAAGAATTTTAACAGGCATCCTGCATACAAAATAATTGTAGTGTGCCTGGGCTTCCCTTCCAGTGGAACTTCTGTAGTACTTTTTTTTTGTGGTACTTTTGCTGCCAGTTGAGCTGCCTTATGAGTGCCCTTTTGCTTTGTTTAAGAGCAATTCTGGTTCTTCTGATGTAAAAGAAATAGCAAAGTACTTTAGCTATAGCAAAGTACTATATAGCAAAGTACTATAGCTACTTTTGCTGTATTTGACTTCCTTGAGCTGGCTAGTGAGTTTTAGCGTGCCCACGGATCCAAGAGTAATCTGCTTTCATTGGCTGCAAAAGATGAAGGTGAGCTTATCATTACGTTCTATTTGTCATTTGCTGTTTATATCATTAGCTTTGAGATGCTAGCACTGTGGGGACGGTTGAAATCTTTTGGAAAAGTCTCTATTCATTCCTTCCACTGAATTTGGAGAGGAAAATACTAGACAATTACTAATCAGTCCCCAAAAATGTCCTAGTTATTCTTGCACTCCTCTTGAGGCAGCACGTACTTCTTTAGTCCAATATACTGGATGTAGCCAGCTCTGGGCTATTGTTGGCTGCAGACCCAGGGTGGGATAAGTACAAGGCTTGCATGGAAGTAAGTTAACTGTAACTCCATTTGGTTAAGACAGAAGTTGTGACAAGAGTGTAGGGATTTAATGGAAATTAGGAATGCTAAGCAAAGAGAATTGGTCTCTCTTAGTTTATTTTTGTTCTGGTGATAATTTGTTTTGTCCTGGTGATAAATTCATAGGAAAAGCTTTTTTTAAAAAGCTTTTTAAGCTCAGTTATACCTGTGAGTGAAGTAGATTATACCTACTGCAGTCCAAAAACTAAGGGTTGTGGCAAATTGTTGACTGAGCACAACGTTACTTTCTTGGCTATTCCATCCTTCCTCACCTCTTTCCTTATGAAACTACCCTGTAACAGAGACAGCAGAACACGCACTGTAAATGTATTTTACCAGCTGCAATTCATAGTCCAGCATATTAACTTAAGCCCCTGTCTACTTCCATTTATTTTGTTATGCCAAACTATAAGCTGTGGCAGCTCAGTATCAAGCTCACATATCTATTGCATTAAGCTGTGGTAACTGAAGGGATCCAGGAATGATGAACCAGAGACCACGTTTTCTGCTCATCTGAAAACAGATTTGACAGCCTACGGATTACTTTCCTCTGTTTTTTTTTTTTTTTTTTTTTTTTTTTTTTTTTTTTTCCTTGTAGTTTACCTTTTACTTTTAAATAGAAAATTGTTTATATTTGGTTGTAGTAGGCAAGCAGGGGCTCTACATTACCACAAAGGATGAAAACCTATAATGAAACTGGTCGGTTAGCGCTTGGTCGTTCAATGTTGTGTTATACTGCCTTTTCTAGTAAGCAGGTTCATTGCCAAATTTGCTTCCACTGTATTAAATCTACTAATAAATCTACTTGGAAAAGTGGTCTGAAAAATTAATATGACACTGATGGATTGAAAAGACTGATAAAACAAGATTTTTTTAAAGTTCTCATAAGTTCATCTCTAAATGCAATTTGTAACTATCTGGTGTTCTGAGAAATAGATTAGAACCATGAAAAGGGGCAATTTATGCTATACACGAACATCTGGGCAAAATGTAAGAATCTATGACGAACATGATAAATGCAAGAGAAATCCCAGAACTTTGACCCCAGAATTATTTTCTTTCACAGATTTCTCCTTTCCTAAAATTGATTTTGCTCTTTCTCCCTTTTATCCCCACCTTCTGCATTTGTCTGAGTTTCTGGTGGCAAGGACTCCTGGTGTTTGGCTAGTGCACTCTTTCCATCTTCTTTAAGCAGCAAGTAATTCTGCTTGCCTCTCCCATCCAATGCAAGCATCCTGATGGTGTTGCATTATGGTTTTATTTGCAAATACTTTGCTTGAATGTTTGTTCTTGATTTTTTTTTCTTTCATAAAAATCAGTATCTTCCTTCCAAGTCCAGTTTATAGAATCGTGTGAAAATTTCATTTTACTTTGAAGAACATTATTCCTACACCTAATCCGAGTAGTTTCAAAGTAGACTGTGAAAATGACAACCTTATAGGTGGTAAGTAAGAAGGCAAAAGCTTACCTTAATTATTTTCAGATCTCATAATTAAAAATATCTATTAATTATTTGACTTCTGGTAATTAATATTTGGGTTTGGCCGTGTAGGGTATGCCACAGTCACTGATGGTAGCCCATGACAAAGAACAATGTCCTATATTCTTGTAATGGTAATGTTGAGATTGTGTATTAATCTGATTTAACTCTGAAGGAAAATTACAGAGCACAAGTTCAACACCCTGTTTGTAATTCAAAAATTTGCTAGCAAATGTATGTACTTGTATGCCATTTCACAGACAGTGCTTTTGGATTAAGCTGAATTTTCTTGTTCATGTGAGACTCTCAAAGAGACATATGTAGCATTTTTTTTGGACTAAATAATTTGTATAGCTGGTTTAATCACGAGCTAAGTAGGATTATTACTAAAGCTAAAGACACTTTACATTTTCTCATCAGGTGTGCTGACAATCCTCTGCTTCTTAAATACACGAATGCATAAGACAAAGAGCAGTCACACAATTGGCTTATAAATTGAGAAAATAGATAATTTTCTTGCTATTTAGTTTTAATCATAGATTATTCTTAAAAATGTAAATATTTAATAGTTCATAAGATTTTTTTTAAAAAAGCAGAATAGCACCACCTGGTGCTAAGCAAAGTTTTTACGATCAAATCACTTTTTTTGAGATTATTGCTATATAGATAAACTACTGCCTTTCACTATTATGATTTCAGGTCAAAGATTAAGGACATTACATTATTGCTTTCTCTATTATTATTGTTTCCTGGCCCTTTTTTCTCATAGGTACTTTTTCCTAATTTTTTATCTGTTATTTGCCACTGTTTAGGGACTTATAAAGAAGTTCTTGTAGCTTAAATGTTCTAGACATACTTAAAGTTACAGATTAAAACCTGATTTCTAGTCTTTTCTGCATCTAGTGTATGTATGAGGAAGATGAGGAACTACAGCAGAAAGTGAACTTCACCACTTTTTTTCTTTGTTTTCAATTATTTCCGGGCTTCCTTGTGGTTCTGGGAAGTAAAAGCACAATTGAGGTTAAGACATGCATACTGAAAGGACTTGAAATGCCTAAAAACTGTCAAAATCAACAGGAAGTTGCCTGAGGATGTATCCCTAAGAATTCAGTTAGAGATTCATCTTCTAGCCATTACGTATTTATTTTTCCAAATGAGAGAATTAGAGATAGCATCTAGGTCATCTATTTCCTGCTTGTTATTTATACAGTCTTCAATTACCTTGCTGATAAGAAGTAAAAAAAAAAAAAAAATCAAAACCCTTTGTATGTGACAGCCCAGAAGGAACCCTAAATTCAAGCAACATCTTCTAGCTACATAAAATTACAGCTTAGGTTTCAGTCTCCGACTGTGCTGTCACTTTTCAGGCTTTCTAGTACTGAAGATTGCACAAATAATGAAAGAAAACCAACATCTCACTATTAAAATAAAAAACAAACCCTCTCCCACAAAAATTAGCTGCATCTTTCCTATCCTACCTTGCCCTTAAACAGTAAATAAAACTGCTTGGGAAAAACACTGAGCATAATTTTATTCCTGCTGAAATTAATTGGATGACAAACTGCCATAAAACTTGATACACTGGCAAAAAAGGTTAAATGGTTTTTACTGTTATTTGCTATGAAGAACATGAAAGAACAAAGTTTTTTTTTCTGCTTAATGTTTTTTTTTGAAGCTTTGTCCTGACATTGGAGGATAGTTCACTGCCTCCCCAGCAGAGAAAGTTCTCTGAGCACAGAAGTTTCTCTTTATTGGGTAGGAGCAACTTCCAGTACTGCGTCTTGGATTTGGTGTCCTCCCAGCCTTCAGCTGAAGGGCTAGGCCAGTGGGCAGTGGGTGCTAACTGCTGTTGGTGGCTACTGCCATAGTTGATACTGGTGCCTCAAGAAAGCCACAGCATAAACCTGTGGCACCCCCAAAGCCAAGAAGTGCAGGTCATCTTATTGCATTTGGGGATGTTATTGAGGGAGATTTCTGGTACTGTGCTTGCTATCAGGGGGCTACTTCTGTAAAGAATGGTGTGGTAACAGTACAGCGAACTTTATGGATATGCTGTCTTTTGGACTCGAGACTTTCTCCTCCTATTTTTTTCCCCCTCCTTTCCATTCTCCGTGAGAATTCCTCCCACTGATGCCAGTGGGGCATTTTCTTTTTCTGGTGACAAAAAGTTGTAAAGAAGTAAAAAAATAATGAAGAAGTAAATTTATATTTATTGATGTAATGTGAAAACTCGCTCTATACAGAGAGCCCAAGGAGTTCTGAGATTCTGCATTTCTGAAGCTTGTTCTTGTTTCTTTGTGCTCCATCTTACAACATTCAATGTCAGTCTCTCACATCCCCATCTCTTCTCACCAGTGGAATTAGAAATCCATCCAGCCATGGAGTATGGGACAGAACGCTCTCTCTTACTTACTGTGGTAATGCAGTTGTAATCGAACTGTCATGCAACTTCAGTCTCTTCCAGTCTCTGGAATCTCACCTCTTTTTTGGTCTTCCATCATATCAAGAAATTCTGATCTGACATGGCCTCTTTCTACCTCCTTGATTCCTTCCATGTAGAAAGTGCATAGGATCATATAGCTGAAGGGAGACAGTGGCACTGCAGGGACAGAGCTACCTAATCCTGTACCCAAAACCTCTGGAAGGTTCATTCCTTAGCTGGAGGTAGCGTCACAGCTTCTTTCTCACCACGTGACCATAGATACAAGTGCATATTCCTCATGTTTCTTGTGCAGGCATGTGCTGAATGCAAGGGTTTACCAATAGACAGGATGCTACAGTTTGAAAAAGATGTTGAGAGGCCTGCTGCTCACTGTTTTAATTTCAGACACTGAAGTCATCCCACAGCCTATCTTATTTGAGGACAACTTTACTTAATCCTTGTGCTTCATAATATGGCTATGTTTACAAAGGGTTTGTTTTCAGTATCTGCACAGGGACTTAAAAATCTAAGTACCCAGCCACACTAACAATTTTTCCCTGACTATAAATTCGAATTTCCAAGTAAAAAACACTAGAGGGCATTAAAAGTTCTGTGCACGTACATCTGGTAACTGCAGTGCTCTACTTTAACAGCAGTCTTCACAATGAGATTAGCAAATAAAAGATTACTAAAATGATGGAAAAAGCTGTGAAGGCCATGTGCAGATTGAGAAAAACCTCCTGACATTTAAAGTATGAGTACAGTGATTGTTTTGGTCAGCAAGTACGTGCAACACACACAATACAAACCATGATTGAAGTTGCACATGGATTTCTCTCAAAATGGAAGTAAAACAGTATTAGGTATAGCCATTTCTGAAAGTGGAATTGCATAATTTGGGTCTGGGCTGGTAGGATTGTATATTCTAGCCTCTGTCTGGGATGAGAAATGGAATGCTTTTTTCCCCTATGCATTGTAAAAATTCCATCCCAAACTTAACAAAAATACTGTTAATGTCACTAGCATCTAATTTAAGTGATTTCTAAGCTGTGTGTATTCTTCATAAAGAGAGAAGTAAAGACAGAGTGAGTATACACAAAGGGAGGACTTTAGGAGTAGTTTGGAAGTAATTTGTCAGTGATAGGAGAACCTGCAAGATGGTTCATTGATTTCCCTGCAAAAAATACGGTCTCTTCAGAAATTCTGTGTCTGATAATACATACCACTGATCTTTCTTCTTGGAAAGAACAGTGCAGGAAAGATTCCAGGGATGCAAAGTATTCCTGAGACACAACTGTGCACATGGGATATAACAGAGGAATGCCTTTGAGAAGAAAAAGTTTCTTACCCTCCCCTACACCCTTATTTGTTTTACATGTCTGATTACATGTGTACATAGCAGACATTGAAGGAGTATTCTCTGGAAAAGTGCAAATGCTGCCATAGTGCCAGATGGATGCAAAGTGGTGCAAGGAAAGGCTGCCTCCTCCTGCTTCTCTGATTCCTCCCAGTTTTGCAAACCTGTGGAGAGCTATGCACCATCACATGCCAAGGGTCCCACCTTCTGTCTTTTATTGCTGTTTTATCTGTAAGTTGATCTGCGGTATTTTATATTCAAATATTTTTGTGTCCAAAAATGATGAAATCTGGCTGGTTTTTTCCTTAGTCATTTTACATATTTCTACACTACCCAGCCCATGTAGCTATTTTAGCACCATCTGTCACATCTGAACTGTGCTCAGGGGTCTCAGTGATTGCATATCAAGAAAAAGTCATTACTCATATTTATGTCTCTGAGTTTCTTTTGGAAAAATCAGAGGAAATAAGGCATACATTATACAAAACTAGGATACATACACACATTGATGACATTATCAGGGATATCACTGCAGTGATGCAGAGAAATAGAAAACCAACTCCAACAAAAACATCATGTCCCATGACTGTAAACCAGTTTCAACAGACATATTCCCATTAGAGAATTAAGACACGTAGTAGATAGGAATCCTATGAAGTATGTTTTGAAATAAGAAAACAAGCAGACAACAGTGATTTTCCAAAGGGGAATCATTGTCCATTGTTACTTTAAAGCTTTTGTGCAAAATCCAGTGTAGAATGCTAGCATTAGAGTCATAGTATTAGGCTTGCACACATGAAGTAATAGTGATTTAAAATGCACTTTTACAAATAGAAAATAAGTTATTTGAAGATCTGAATTAGGTGTCATGGCCACAATACAGATGTGGTTTTGGAAAAAGTATGTTTTGTAAGAAAAAAAAAGCAAAACCAAGGTATTTTTCCCCCCATCATTGGATTACTGTTTCAAATTCACTTTCAAAATATCTGACCAAAATAAAGATAAGCAAAAGATAAAATTTAACCACTTCTGAGAATACCAGGGACAAGGTTATACTACATTGTATATTTATCTGGTAGTAACAAGCATAAAGAATAGCTTTTGGCAAGGGAAAACATCAAATGGACTTTCTCTTGCTGTCATAAACCCCAAGGGTTACAAAAAATAACAGAAATCTTATTGCACCCATCACAAGTTGTCAATAAAAATTTTAAGGTTCAGAAAGACCTAAACTCCCATAGTTTTTCCCATTGTAACAGCATCAGATTCATGCTCACCAGTTTAAGCTTCTGTGAATAGTTTTTTTTTTTTTATTGTTATGGCACACTGCAGAGAGTTGCCACTACAGTTTCTACCAGAACAATTGCACCATGTGATTTGAAAACATCTCCATTCAGAGTCTCAGATGCTGTGGATTCTGCTCTTTGCTAGCAGCTGTCAGGTTGGGAACTTAGATGCAGGCAGATGAGCTAAAGGTTATCACTGACAAGATGAAAATTACTAAATGAGAGGTGTAGAGGAACTGAAACACAGTATCTGCCACTGCTGCAGTGGAAATACTTTGTGTCTTGTCATTATTTTTATCTTAAAATCTTGTTTTCTTTACAAATCCAAATCCTTTCCTTCCATAATCAGTTGTAGCTAACAACTTGTGCAGCTGATCAGTCCTTAATTGTTGCCCACCTTATGTAGTGGTGAATGATACATTATTTGTTGTTGTTGTTGTTTTTAATTTATGGCTAATTAGAAAATCATTTCAGCACTTTTTTTTTGGCAGTGGAGTTGCCACAATGATCCATGCCTTAATCCACACCTTTCAGGTTCCAAACTATATGGATGTTAATAACAACTACACCACTGCAAACCCAGAGACAGTGCAACTATTGGTCATGATCTGTGTCATAAGTTGAGATGTATCATTCTCTCTGAGCCACACCGCAGTGGGCTTTCTAGCATGTTACTGGCACAAAGCAAGGTGCTGGGCTCTGAATTCAATGGAGCTGGGGTTGCTTTTGCTGGGTGTTTCTGGAATATGCAAATCAGTTGGAAATGAGTAGGGTGGGATTTTTTTTTTTTTTTTTTTTTTTTTTTTTGGTGTGTGTGTGGACCTGATCTTGATAAACACCAAAGCACAGTAGAATTGAATGAACTGGATCTGACTTTATCAAGATGGGACAACATTCATATCATATCATTGCTCTTTAGCTGAAGAGAGTAACTGGATCTGTAACACATCAAATATTTCATAGCTGAATAGCTGAAGTGCTACAGGAAAAAGTATTGTGTAAAATAGATTGAAATCATGAAGTACTCTACCTGTTGCTATACCTCACATCTTTGCAGATTAAAGGACAATAATGGTCAAAGTGAGCCACATGGCAGCTCATGGCGTGACCGTGTTTAGACTTGAAGAAGCTTCACCAGGTGGCGTGAATGACACAGCCTTGTTAAAAGGGTATCTTCTCTCAAAATAATCACAGAATCACAGAATTTTCTAGGTTGGAAGAGACCTCAAGGTCATCGAGTCCAACCTCCAACCTAACGCTAACAGCCCTCCACTAAACCATATCCCTAAGCTCTACAGGGGGACTGTAGACTCTGAAGACTTCCAGGGATGGTGACTCCACCACTTCCCTGGGCAGCCTGTTCCAATGTCTAACAACCCTTTCAGTGAAGAAGTTCTTCCTAACATCTAACCTAAAACTCCCCTGGCTCAACTTAAGCCCATTCCCCCTCGTCCTGTCACCAGGCACGTGGGAGAACAGGCCAACCCCCACCTCGCTACAGCCTCCCTTGAGGTACCTAAAAAGAGCGATAAGGTCACCCCTGAGCCTCCTCTTCTCCAGGCTGAACAAGCCCAGCTCCCTCAGCCGCTCCTCGTAGGACTTGTTCTCCAGGCCCCTCACCAGCTTCGTCGCCCTTCTCTGCACCCGCTCAAGCACCTCGATGTCCTTCTTGTAGCGAGGGGCCCAAAACTGAACACAGTACTCGAGGTGCGGCCTCACCAGAGCTGAGTACAGGGGGACGATCACCTCCCTAGCCCTGCTGGTCACACTGTTTCTGATATAAGCCAGGATGCTGTTGGCCTTCTTGGCCACCTGAGCACACTGCTGGCTCATATTCAGCCGACTATCCACCATCACTCCCAGGTCCTTCTCTGCCTGGCAGCTCTCCAACCATTCCTCTCCCAGCCTGTAGCTCTGCTTGGGGTTATTGCGCCCCAGGTGCAGGACCCGGCACTTGGCCTTGTTGAACTTCATGCAGTTGACCTCAGCCCATCGGTGCAGCCTATCCAGATCCTCCTGCAGAGCTTTCCTACCCTCAAGCAGATCGACACACGCACCTAACTTGGTGTCATCTGCGAACTTACTGAGGGTGCACTCGATGCCCTCGTCCAGATCATCGATGAAGATATTAAAGAGGACCGGCCCCAGCACCGAGCCCTGGGGGACGCCACTAGTGACTGGCCTCCAACTGGACTTGGCTCCATTCACCACGACTCTTTGGGCCCGGCTATCCAGCCAGTTTCTAACCCAACGAAGCTTGCGCCAGTCCAAGCCAAGCCAAGCTCTAAAGATAAGGACAAAGAATAACATAAAAGCTCCAGACTTTGAATCTGACTCTTAACCAGCACTACTAAGATCACAGTTAAGCCTTGCAATAAAGATATTAACAGTTTTAGCTTTGAGTATTAATGGGGTCAGTTAACAGCACTGCATTTCTGCACTCAGGGATGCTGGCCTCCTGTTTCTTACCGCCTAATGTGCCTGAAATCTCACTTAGTGGCAGATATTTACATCCTCCCCACTAATTTTTGTTAGAAGTCAGTTTCTAGCAGTTTAAAGGATAATTCTTCACATAGGTAGAAGATTGCCATTATGTGCTGCTCTTTCTAATGTCTATCCTATATATGCTGTTTCAATCGTAGTTAGTAAAACACAGAAATATTTGTGGCCAGGTTAAAGAGTCATCTGCATACCCAAGAGCTAGCCAAAATGAATGAGGGTGAATCATTTTATGGTGATTCTTGCTGCTGTCTAATCTGAGTATAACACCTTTGTCTTCACCAGGAAAAGATGTATAATGAGTTTAATGTTAAAATCATAGTGTACTTAAGGGAAATGTAATTACATTTTTAGATAATTAAGATAAAGCCTCATTTCCTTCTCATCAGAATCATAAGATGGAGCCTTTAATGGTGAAATCTGCAATTATTTGTGTCTTTAATGTGCAGAAAATGCCTGGCTGATTGCCTACTAATATTCAGTACTATCTTGAAGAAGAAAAGCAGGATTCATCTGGGAAGCCTTTAAGAAGAGATACTACATCAGTGTATTGCCAACCAGTAAAGCAACGTAAATGCTTCACATTCAGTTCAAGGAGACTGGTGCGACCTAAACAGTAGAAAAGACAAATCTTCATCTGTTAGTTTGGAACAGAAAAGAGGTTAACTTTAAACTGTTTGTCATATCTAGTAGCTGCTGCACGAACTGCTTCAACTTATCTTTACCGTTAGCTCTCTTAATCACAAGTGGTTTATATGAAGAAAAATTCAACTGTGTTACAGCAGAGCACATATTTGCAATTTAAAAGAGCATGTCTAAATAATACCAATGCATTCCAGAAACATCTATAAAGGCAGAACTAATGCAGCTCTGTTTTTATTAATAGCCAGATATGTCAAGATATATAACAGACCTTCATGATTATAATAAATCAATGACAAGGTATGCAATAAAACTCGTACTGTAGCTTAGGGTTATGTTTTCTTATTGGTAACTGATGAAGTCATACTATGAATTTACTGGAGATTGCTGGAAAGGTAAGGTGTAATCATATTGTTTATATTATGCACTAGTTTCCAGTTTATAGTAAACTATAAAGTACACTTTTTTTTTTTTTTTTTCCTGCAGTATTATTTGAAACATTTAGAATGTTCCAGCCTGTATTACATGTGCACATTATTTTTAAAAATACTTCTAAAATAAAAATAAGTCATTTAATATACAACCATTTTAAAAGCTCACTGAAATTCTGTGATTCTGTGATTCTGTGATTGTACTTGCTTTGGCACCTTTTATTGTATTTACCAGTACCACAGTGGTACTGTGCATACTGTTGGATATTTGTTAAAATATCCTGCTTTCTTCTTTATCTTACTGGGTATGAATGTTCAGAACAGAGAACTTTCTGCACAATTATGTAAAAATAAAATCTACCATTATTGCAAAGGGTGGCAGGGTTACCTTTATTTTCTAATCTAGTCTAATTGATGCACACAGACCTTTAAAATCTGAGACCTGTAGGGTGAGCAGGGGCCTCAGGAACATCTGTTTCAAGGAGCATCTGCTTGGAGATATTGCAGATGTAATTTTACTCCTGTCACTGAAGCAGTCTAGAGTTTACTTAGGCAATCAGATGGATCTTTAGAAATGCAGATGTTTGCCTAATCCAGCAGTTCTCAGACCTCTGTGCTTGCCGACCTGCTTCTCTCTGGGACCTCTGCCTTGCCTGTGTTCCCAGCAGCTGACAATCCACTGGGTTTGATCCTCCTGCAACAGAAAAGCTCTGACCCCAACTGGGGTCATGGCTCCTAATCAGGGAGCTGCAGGTCTAACCAGGTCGTAATGAATTAAACACATTGTCTTGTACTAGGCTGCTCCAGAATTTCCCCATGCTGGCAGTTTTGGATTTTTTTTGTTAATATCCAACTGGATGTTCATTTACTTTTATTTGGCAAATTGAAGTTTCCTTTCCTTCCGTCCTCCCCACCCCTGTTACTGTGGAGAAAAATCAAATGTTATTCTCTTTATAAATGCTTTTTGCAGTCTGAAAGATGTCTTATTCTCACCTTTCTCTTTTCTGAAATAGAGAAAATAAGTTCCTTCAAGTTTCTCTGATACGTCATGTTTTCAAAGTGTTTCCTTCCTGTTCTCCTCAAATGCTTTCCCACATGTTTATATCCTTCCTACATGACAGCTTGAAACTGTGCGAGCGCTCGGTTGAATTTCTGTCACAGAGCAAATTTTACACGTTTTTGACATAACAATTATGTTTATATATTCTATTCTGGTCAAATCTTTTTCTTTTTTTTTTTTTTTTTTTTTTTTTTTTTTTTTTTGTAGCATTGCACTATTGACTTGGACCATTTGGGATTCATTTCACTTCCTGATCTGCTATGTATTAGTTATTTCCCATTTTTTTGTTTATTTAGTTTCATTTGTGACACTTGGCATTTACCTTTATTTGTTACTATCATTCTGAATCATATCCCAAATTGCCCAAGGTAATTTTTGATTCCAAATCTATGCTTTCATATGCTTGCACCCCCTTTTCTTTGCCTACTGACATGCATAACTATAACCTTGTAAAATTAGTTTTATAAAAATGTAACTAGAGAGAGCAATGTATACGTTGGCCTCCTCTTAATTTGTTCTCTTTCTCTATTAAGTAATGGACTAAGATGCTGTCTTTTTTCTTAAGGTGTAAAATGCATTCCTCCAATCAGGTAGTGCATGTAGCTTTTTGGTTGTGCTACAGGCCCCTTAAGATGCAAAAGAAAAAAACATCAGTCTTCCTGAATGAATTTCTGAGCTATGGCTCCATTTTAGCTGCCCAAAAATAAATCTCCATCCTGTATTACAAAAGACGATAAAACTGTTTCTTATGAGATAAAAATACAGATGTAGTGAAATTAAGATACTGATCTAGTTGCATTAATATTAGGATATTGCTTTTTGAGGATAGTAAAAGAATATATCTTTTCCATTAAACTCACTTAGAAAACTCCCCAAGAACTGAAAGGAAGAAAAAAAGTTTTACTTGGTGGTATAATCAGAGGGGAATGTATATTTCAGGTGTTTAGTACCTGGAGAATTAGTTTCAAGTGTTTAGTACCTGAAGTACCTATAGAATTTGGTTTCTAGGTGTTTTTAGGATCAAGAAGCTTGCTTATGTTTGCTGAATAATGTATGGAAGACTGCATTTGGGCAAATATAGTCAACTAGTTTGCAGGTATAATGGAAATAAGAAAAAAGGGAGTTTTCCTCCCTAATTTACTATCCATTTAATTGCTGACCACAGATCTCAAAAATGGGCAGTTTCAGAACTCCTAAGAAGATAAAGGGAACAATACTTTTATTGCCCTATCTTAATATGATTAAAAATAATAAACTCAGTATTCTTCAGTATGTATTCTAGTTTGAGTCTATTGCTACTAAAACTCTAAAGCGTATGTAGAGAATTAATATGTTACGAATTTTTAATCATGTTAAGTATACAGACCATATTTTGGGTATCAGTGGACTATCAGTTCCAATCAGTAAGAGCATTTTATGTGTGAGGTTGTTCTTCAATTATAGATCATTTAATTTGTTTTCAAACTTCTCTTTTCAGGCAACTCTGTCAAAGAATAATATGTATACTTTATCTTAAACTGAAAAGTTGCAAGGGTACTGTCAAGCGTTTATGAAATAATTCCAGAAGTACTCAGACATGTATATAAAAATGTCTATACCATCTCCACTAAAGGAAATTTAAACCATTAAATTTTATATTTTATACCACTAAATAATAATTATTTTTTTTCCAGTGGGAAAGAGTTATATCTGCGTTCTTTGAACTAATGAGGTACTAGCTGACTGAAGCAGAACAAATTGCACAAATTGTACAGCTGAAGAAGTGATTGCATCTTATGTAGCAAGTAAGTTTAAGGAATGGCATCTTACTGCTTCCAGACACCCTTTACATTCAGCTCACTCAGTGTCATATGACTGTAATAAAATATTTCTTTTAGCTGTTAGAATCAAAATATTTTAATCAAGACATGGGATACTATTAGTCAACAAAATACACTTTAAAAATACAGTAACAATATCAAATAACAGACTCTTATATTATGCCGTTTGTTTTAATTCCTCCCTGTAGTGAGGATTTTATAGCTGTTTTAAGATGCTTCACTTTTCCCCTATTTTTTTTTTTTTTTTCCTGAAGGAACTGTAGAAGTTCTGCCTCTCCTGCTCTAGGTATCTTTCTGATCAGAGATAGTCAGTAAAGGCTAATTTTCAAAAATATATTGGCACTTACTACTGAAGCCATTCAAAATTAAAGCACTGAAATAAAACTGATGAAAGGCAGAGATGGTCAGATACAGTTCTATTTTGAAGTGGCGGTGGGCTAAGCCATTTCCTCCTGAGGCTGGGTTATTTACTGACACGGGGAGCAGCCAAAGAGGAGAAAGACACATCTCTGACCATACAGCAATGATTTCTACAACTACCATGTAGATTAATGGAACTGAGAGAGCCATGGTGTGAATTCCCATGGCTGTGCCAGAGAGGGGTTCCCCTTAGCTCTGCATTTCTTGTAGGTCCATACCTGCTGAGACCCTGGAGAATCTTGGGTAGCCTGGGCTTGATGGTGACTGCAGTTGTGTTACTGTGTTGGTTATGATGTTTCATTGTTTTAGTCATTCTCAATAATAGTATGAACAGATTAATATATATATATATTTTTTTTTTCTAAATCCAAGAAAATGTCCCTGAATTATTCAGTCTGTTCCATGTATCACTATTCATTTTTCTCTTTTACTGACACTCCAAGCCTAATCATTGCTTTGTCCAAAGCATCACTTTCAGCCTTAATGTGAATATATCAGGAGGTAGAAAATCCACCATTTCCCTGGACAATCAGTTTAAGCAGTTATTCACAGTTAATAATCGGTGCCCTTTTTCCAGTTTAAATTTGTCTTCATTCAACTCTGTTGACACCATGGCTTTTTGTTAAATAGAGTCTATATTTAGTATCTTTTGACTTTGCTGAAGACATAAAATTCTCTTTCTCTCTCTCTCTCTCTCTCTTTTTTTTTTTTTTTAATATCTATATTAACATTTCAGAGCATTTCAATATTAAATGTTTACTTTGGCTTCACTGAGAATTCATTTGAAGAGAATATGAAATTTTCATTGCAGTAGCAACAAAGTAAAATAGGAACATCTTAGCCTATCTTGATCAACTTGAACAGGAAGAAATTCTTTAAAATTTAAAATGTCCTTTCCTGTGGATGAGCCTTTATTGTGAGTGTGGAAGTGGGACATCCCAGTTTTCAAAATAACTGGAAATCCTTTTTACTTTTGAGTATTTAAAGTTTACATAAGAATGCAAATAAAAGGTTGCTCAGTTTCCCACTGTGGGTGATATTATGATCACCATCAATAGCAGGTTGCAAAAGTTGATTTAGATGTTTTTTTTACAGGCCAAATTTTACTTTGTGTTGCAAATTTATTTTGTGTTGTACTGGCTGCACTCTGAGTTGTATCTGCATGTCCACAGGCACTGAATTTGACTCTTTAAGGGGCAAATACAGTTCTCAATTTTAACAAGTTTGTATATTCATTTTCATGATGCTGTACTATACATAGTGGGTACATTTAAAAACAATTATACAGCATTGATTACATAAGCATTTATGTATCCCCAGTGTTCTATCAGAGGTAGTGAGCTGTCAACATGCAATGGAATCTTGTAACTTTTCAACATTATCTGATAAAAAAAAATGAACCAGAACACTAGAACATTTTATGGATTTTTATTATTTGGAGATGACCATAATTGCTTTGCATTGAAAAAAATATATGCTATATTCCAACTATGTTCTCTAGAGATCTGGAACAGGAATTTCTAAGGCCAGCTTTTAGTTATATATCTCTGCTGGTGCTTTTGTTCTGAATTACCCGTTCACTCATTACTTTCTGTAGAGTTTTACATTACATGCAACAGTTACAAATACTTTAATTTTATATTTTATTATTCAGTAAAGCCCACCAGCTGGCCAGATCCCTCCTGTGTAAACATTCTGATGCTTTTGTTTAGAAGATATATCAGCATGTGCAAGGCAATAGCCAATGAAATCTCCATTATCTCTGTTTGACAGGGAATTCTTTGAAAGGCTGTATATTTTTAGTGAATACGAAAAATCAAAGACAAAAGAACATCTTGGGCCTTTATACATAACAAAAAGGGCATATTTATTGACACATTAATACTAAATGTCAGATTGCTGTGTTGACAGTTGGCAGTCTCAAGAGTTCCATCACCTACAGAGAGCATTAAATATAGAATAAACAGTTCAGTATAAACTGAAGGGTCATTTTTCTATCAGAGTAGTGGGTGGGTCTATTAAGTTAATTTATTAAGAGTGAAACTCAAGTTGCAGAACTTCAGATGAAATTCCAGTCCATAACTCATAACTTTATAGCTTTATATTCTGGTTTATTCCCTCCTCCCCAGACCTTAAACATATTTCTTCCTTTAAAAAAAAAAAAAGGCACTTTTTTTTTTTTTTTTTTTCTCTTTTAAGCATTCTTCTAGGATTTCTATGTTTTGCTTCCCTTATTTTTAACAGCTCTTCTCCATCTATTCTCTTCCCTTCCTGTACTGTACAACCGGCACACATTCATTTCCCATTTTTGCCCTGACACTCAGCATTTGCTCTTCCCATTTCTCATTCTGTCTTTCACTAGAGCTCCCCTTTCTTGCACATCAAGATCTATATATATACTTGTTGGAGATTCAGGCTATATACAGGCCCTATTAAATATTTTGTTCATTATTCTTCCCCATTGTCCAGTGCTACATATTTTACTGAGTTTCTTTTTACTTCAAGTGACCTGAGCTATAAAAATCTCCTCAGTTGTGCATGAGCATTTCATCTCACAACAGAACTCACTGTTGGAAAATGTTTCCTCTGTGCCATTCCTGTTTTTATTCTTTGATTTCAAAAGATGCTAGAGTCAGCATGGGTTGCTAACATCCAGATTTATGAACAATAGAGACAGTATTTCAGTAACTTTTATGTCATTTGGAAGAATGTCTCTACCTAAATAGCCAGTGCAGCAGTATGCCTTATTGTAACATTTTCCATTTTATGCCATCCTCCACCACATACTATTATCACTTGCTATATCTCCTCTTCAACTTCCAATCTGATTCAACCGGGCAAGGACCTGCTGTGTTTGGATAGTGTGTAGCAATTCAGCTCCTATAGTTTCGGGCAGTAGGTGCTATTACATAAAACAAAGAATAATAATCCCATTACCCTGATTTATAGTGCCCTGTTTTAAAGTAACCTATTCCTATCCCTCCTTGATGTTTACAGCATCTAATATGGGTGCATAGACATCTGTTCAAACTAGAAAAACTATTTTTAATACTTTTGTTTTTAGTGTCTCCTAGTGATGCCCCTTGTAAGGCAGTATCCTAAGCTCTCATTTTGTCAGGCTGTTTTTATGATACAATTGTCACGAAAGCAGCTCTGAGAGCATTTATTATGTATGTAAAAGGAAGATCATAACATAATTGTATGATTAGGGAAATGTAATGGCCGTGTATTTATTTTCAAAAAGGTATGTGATCTCTTTTGGCTCCACTAGGGTATCAGATCTAGTTCTTTATGCATACAGAAAGACTGATCATGCCTGAACCTAAATTATATAAATAAGCCTAATTTCCTGATAAACAAAGGAAAAAAGCATTAGCTCAGAAATTTTTGGGCTCTCAAACTGTTTGGATTGGATGGTTTTCTGGACGTTCCTAACCTGACCACAGAGAGCTATTGATTTTGCATATGGATAGTAATGAGGCCTTAAATAATTTTAAAATACAAGTTATTCATAATTAGAAGTAATCATACTTTCTGATTATTGAATGTCTATAATTAGAATAGGATATGATAGTCTTAAATGTGAGCAATATATTTATAAGGTAAATACTACGCCTGTGCAGGTGTTGCCAAGTATGGAGGATAAGGGGGCAAGGCCCTGTATTGTGAGTAGTTTTAATGTGACGCACAATCTGGCCAGATATAAACAGTGAATTAGAATCTTCAGTAATGTGACTTCTTCCATTAGTACATGTATTCGCTCCATCAATTTCAGCCTGCAAAGTTTTCCAGTGCCTTGTGAAAATTTACTAGGGCAAAAATGGATATAACTTATCAGAACAACAGCAATTAGCAGTCTGTTTTATACTCTATACCAAAGACTCCAGGAAAATCTATCCTGTAGTTGACCCTGTGATGTCAGCAGCCACTCCATGTGTTCAGGGGTACTCAGTGCTAACACTTATTTGATCACAGGCCAGGCCTGCTGATTGCTGAATGTCAAGGAAAACAAGAAAAACTGAGCAGATAGTACAAAATTGTGCAGAGGAGGGTTTGTTGCTGAGAGAGTTCAAAAAGAATATTTTGGATGTGAGTCAAAAAAAAGTTGAGATTGTTTGGAAAAGAGTGCAAGCAAAAGGATATGCCTGTGAAAAGGCTGAGAAGAAAGTTTAAGGAAAATGCAACTTGTCTTAGATATTTGAGAACCTTGAATTAACATGCTGAGGCTAGATATTGTTGCAAAGTATATGAGTGATTTCACAACCAAATCCTATCAGGCTATGATGTTTGTACGTGGTATAGCTAACACATTCTAAGTGCTTGTTTAGATACAGCAAGTCTTGAATAAAGCCTGTGCTGGGTCCTACAAGTTCCTACAAGAGCTGCATTGGACCAGTCAGACAGGAGCACCTGGATACAAGTAATATTCAAGAGATCCTATGCTCTAATGTCCTGATTACATATATGTAAATAATCAGTTACATTAATTATAAAGTTATTTTTTAAGAAGTTGCAGGGCAACAGGATCACCTGATAAAAGACACAATTTTGAAAAAAAAAAAGCTTTCATTAGTCCTCGTAGAGCATTTCAGAGTGGTTATGAACCCCTTTTGACACAAACTACTAAATTCCTGTTTTTCATAAAGGTATGTCTGCACACTTTTTTGCAATACACAGAAGACAAGTAAAATAACCACACTGAACTGGACCTCCCGGGAAGCAAATTTTAAAACTTGTTTGAAGCTCCATACTGTCACCACTAGATTGTGTTGGTACCCAGAAATAAAAGTATTATAACTTGCTGGGCTTTAAATACCATGCTACATCCCTAATGGGTGATGGCAACAATAGACCTTTATGGTTAACTGACTGAAGACAAAGTGCTCACTCAGAATGACTCTAGAAAGTGGTAATTAGGATAAGTGTTTTTCAGTTGTGCGCTTTGGGAAAATATTTTCAGCACGTCTTAGTTTTGTTATGCAATGGTGCACAAAAGTCTATCAAATGTGTCTCAAGGCAACAAAAAAAAGTTCATTTGAAGAGACTGTGTCAATCTTGAGATCAACTTCAGATCAACGCCAAAGTTGGTCAAGTCATAAAAAGATGAACCAATCATTTAAAAAAAGTAATTTAAAAATATTATAAGTATGCCTCTAAAATTGTACTCACTTTTAAATGCCAGCTGCTGTAACTCATTATCCTTTTCAGAGCTGCAAGCCTTGGGGCTTATTCTTTCGCCGGTCAAGTAACAGTGTACTGTGCCCTTGTGGGGAAGATGAAATCAGAGGTTTTCATCCTTTCCTCATTCAAGTATTTCTTCACCAACAAGCCCAGCATGACAGTGCTGTTACTAACAGTTGCCAAGGGGATAGGCCTGAGAATTAGCTTGGCTTGTGCTGGCCATGATCTGTGGAGATCATGTACTGTTCTCCAGAAGAAACCTGCCACTGTAGTTGACCCTGGAAGAGTTGCCTGTTTCAGAGAAGTGAAATCCCCTGAAAATCTCACAGATCAGGTGTACTTGCAAAATAGGCAGTAGGTAAATTGAAGTTGACCAAAGCTTTATTTTTGATGAATTGTAACACAAATAATCTGAGTAATAATCAGTGAAGAGAATGTCATGCACCACAAATTTTAATGTGACTTCCAAACTTCCCTACAATCAGTATTGCAATAAATACCCTATCAAATCTGAGCAGGACAACTTTTAAATGTATTATATTTGTATATGAAAATATATATTAATTCAGGATTTTAACTATTTTTCAAAAAAATAAAGTAAAACTTGAGAATGGTTAGTAGACAAGAGCTCAAATATACATCAGGAAAGAAATATTATCAACATTATGTATTCCTCTTTTCAAGATACTCACTTTATCCCTAGCTATGTTTACTTGCAAATGATATGATCACTAGACCACATTTTTTCTTTTTTTTTATGTCTAACACTCAAAATTCTCTGTCCTTCAAGTACAATGAATGGTACTACATCTCCCTTCAGAGTCCAGAAACATTAGATTGCTTATATCAGAAACTCTGCTTATATCTGGAGTAGTTAGTACTAAAATATGACTTAATACAGCCTCATTGCACCAGTTAAGGATGGTCTGATTTGGTCTTCAGGAAAGAAAGCAAAAATAATAGAAGCATTCTGATTAACAGAAGCTTATATTAATTTCATGAAATTAATTTTCATGAAATGTCCAGAGTGTTGTGAAAACTTTGCAGTGAGATGCATGCTCCATGGCCTTATTGTTAACATTCAGTTGAATTCTATGTGTATTTTAATATTTGTTTGTTCTGAAAACATAGCAATCTGCCTCGAGCAGATTAGTAAGAGACAAGCTGGAATATTCAATTCTATAAGGGATTCTGAACAAGTAGCTGAAAGCAACTATTTAAAAACCAGCAATTCTGTTTCAGATTGAGATAAAATGAGAGCCTCCAAGGTATTTATTTTACCAGGTTTTATAACTATTTGAACTGCAAAAACAGGGGATTTTTTTTTTTTTTTTTTGAATGGCTTTGTTGCAGAAATACCTTCTAATAATGAAAAAATAATAAAAGTGAGTCTCATTTATACACAGGCTGATTTGCATCATCATTGCTGCACACAGAATAGGAACGTCAGTAACAGTGCCATTTTTGTTTGACAAAAAGTTGCAGAAGTAATTAGAAAAAAGCACACGAGTTTTCATTAGAAGTTACCATCTTGACTTATATATTTGTATCATGTTTGATAATGCATCTTAAAACTCACCATTTTCTGCATGTGTGGAGTGTCTCTGAATGTGACACAGGTCACCTGTTGTTTTTAAGTTCATTTGCAGCTCTTTCAGTGTAACAGCACAGCTGGCTCACCTCAGCCACTGCCTCTCCTTCTGCTGATTTCTAGTGTTCAAAAGTTCTTTTTCCCATTTCCCACCTTCAGCTTTCTCTTTCAACTATCATGCTAACCATTTCTCTCTCAAGAGTGGGTCAGAGGCTCTCCTTTTTAGCACCAGTGCTTTCTGTGGGACTACATGTGTGTGACTGAGGGGAATATGACCTTTTGTCATTAAGATAAAAAGAAAAAGGATCTCAGAGAGCAAATATTTTTGAGGATTTTTCTGTAACACATATATGTATGACTGTCTCTTTTGTGGGTCTGCTGTCATGCAGATTTGGAAATAATTTTCCGTAAAAAGCTTTCATTGGTCTTGTATCTGGTTTTGTTTCACGTAACACAGAGAGGACACTGGAGTTCTCATATAGTTCAGCTTACGTGGCACCAATATCTACCAGTCCACACTGTTCCTGCATACACGTGAAATAAGCAGCAATACCTCCAGCAAGATGCAGGAAGAACTAATGTGAAGCTATAGAGTGATTAATTTAACACTAAAGAAATCATGGTACATTTTAATGGGAAAATAATGAGAATTCATCATTTACCCCAGGGCTGTAATTTCATCATTGTCGAAGCAATATTCAAGGATATTTAAAGCAATAGTAATGAGAACACAGTGTCTTAAATTGAATTGGTAAAGACATTCAGAAGTAAACTGGTTTTGTAGGAGCAAATGACACATCTTCTCAGAATTCTTCAGCATCAGCTGATTATTATAATTGTACACCTTATGACTTAATCTTGCCTGGCAGGCACAAACATGTGAGATCTAATTTCAGAGACAGAAGAGTCAGAAGAGTGCAAACATTTATTTTAATATCTGCAATGCAGTTTTTTTTTTTTTTTTTTTTAATGCTGTTCACATCTCTCTTCTGATCCTTCATATAGATTGGTCTTTGTTTGCAGCATGGTTTCTACTGAAAACTTTCAGGTGATACATGAGCAGTTTTGTTTTTTTTTTTTTTTTTCAGATCATCATATTTAAGATTATGTTTACACCAAGGGAATAAGAAGGAAATTCTGAGTGATGCATATTTGTGATTTTATATAGCTACTGTTCTCCTAGGGAATAGAATGTTTGACTCACATAGTGTACTGAAGATGCAATAGATCTGGGATGCAATATGAAGGATCACCCAACTAATGTGTTCAGATTGCACTTCTCCCCACATTTTCTTTGTTTTTTATTAGCTGGCATCCACAAGTTTCTTACACAAATTTCCCAGTTATTACTCATTTGTTGACTGCTGCTCCCTCTTGTTTTTATTCCATCACTGTTTTCATATCTCATGGAGGAAGACTACTGTATATAAGAATTATATTTTTCATATGAAAATTGTATTAAATTTATTCAGAATGATTGATACGCAGTTTGATGATGGAGTGGACTTGAAGCATGTATCTTTGAAAGTTTTGTTGCTTAAAGAAACAAAAAAGTTGTTTTGCTTTCTTACTGGGTATCAGAAGAAGATTATCATTATCAGTGCAAGTTGATTTAGCTAAACTTATGATAAGAATAAAATTATGGTTCTATTACAGAAGTATCAGTAAGAAAATGGAAACAAAATAACTAAATTAAAATATAAAATCCAAAGATTTGGACAGGCAGCAAAATAATAGCATAGGTTTAGTTGGCCAGTGTTTGGAAGTATGTATGTTTTTCCATTCATTAAAATAATTTTCTTTGAATTTCAGCCTTTGAGGAAATGTTTTTATTGCTTTTAGCTTCTGTTAGTGATTCCTTTGGTGAAACTATGAAATAAATTGAGTAACTGCTATCTAGAGGTGATTTTGATGCAAAGTTTTTATTTGGAGGCTGGAAATTAATATTTCAGCTCAGATTCCTGTGATGACTCCATTGATAACTTGGATATATAAAATAAATTACACTTGTGATGCTTAGAATACCAGCAGATTTCCCATTACTAAATGCTCTGAAAACCCCATCACCTGTCACCAGATAGGATGGGGGCCAATTCAGTTCAGAAATGGAGCCTTTGTCTTCATGATTTCAAACATTTAGGGAATAACCCTCCTTAGAAGAGTTACAGACCCATAAGAGAAAGGAATTGCAAAAGAACATTTTTTCTATTTGTTTACTTGGGATGGTATATCATTTACTATACAATATTTTCAAAGCTGATTTAAATTGAACTGATAAAAAGAATACCTATTATTAAAACAGCATTGTGATATATTGGTATATACTGCCTTAAGGGATTAACTGACTTTTATACCTTCCCCATGAATTAGAGTTTTACCTCATGTCATATGGTAAGAGTGTTTTCTGGTTTGATAGTGGGATAGTGGGAGAGTGTCTCAAGCATTGTTTATGTGTGCCCAGGTCAACATCCATTTGTGCTAAGAACAATAAATGTTGTACCTGATTCTGTTTTTTTTTTTTTTTTTTTTTTTTTTTTAATTATTATAATTATTATTATTATTATTTTTTTTTTAATGGGAATAAGCCTTGTGAAGTTGTAGGGGGCAAAATGGCACAAATGCGGAAAGGCAGTTTTTCTATAAAAAATGGTTAGATTTGGCAGAAGAGGAAAGGCTTGGACTTCAAAAGCACACGTTCCTTAACTCCTGTGACTGCTTAGATTCATCAAGAGTAGTTTCCAATTGACAGCATAAACTGCTACAGCATAAACTGTATTTGGTCCATGGGTGAAATACAGATTGCCCACTAATACAAAACTGTCAGAGAGAGTTATTGCCGCACAGTGCCAACAGGACTGAGAGGGTACTGGAAATGGGAAGAGATGGACACTGTTTCCTGCTAGTATCTTGTTTAGTTTGTTTCAAAACTGGTGATCAGAAATTGCACGATGAAGCTTTGTGAAGTCTTTTGTGTTTATTGTTGACTAAAACAGATTGGACTTTCCAGGGTAGACAGCAGATTCTTGAAGAATGAATGGGTTGTCTGTGCGTATTAACAGAGGTCGAACTGTACTTTAAGTCCCGTTTTGATGTACTACTTCAGTAACAGAAGTTGTTGCTTCCACATCTGCCTATGTCAAACCAGGTGGTCCTACACTTAATATTTGGGTGACAGTATCCTGCATCCCATCTGTGATAATAAATAAGGTTCATTAGATCTAGCATGTGTAAACTCTATTATTTTGGAATCTTCAGACCAACATCTGGATAAAATTATTCAAAGCCATCTTTCTCCAAATTAAATATTTTTATCTAGACAATGTATGTGCCATGAATGCAGATAAACTAATATTAGTCAGGTACACTGATTAACAGCAACAGTAGGAAAATGAAGCTATCTCCCTTCATCAGTATGTTTGACGTGTGTGCATGGGTCAAACTCATAATAAGTTACCAAATTATGTGTATTTCTTGTACCACATTCCTGTGCCGATATTCTAATCAGACTGAGATTCCTTTTTTGGTACTTTAATAAAAGAGATAATAATAAAAAAAGGGACTCAGTCAGATCTCTCAACTGTATCCAGTGCTATTTTAGGTGCTTTGAGGTATCCCATCTGGATTCCAGCTGGTGCCATAGGAGGGCAGCTCCTCCAGCTCTTCCATTTGTCTTTTGTCAGATCATGCCAGGCAATGTTTTGGATGCTCTAGGGCATCCAAAATGCCTCTGGTTGCTGTTAAGGCATTTGGGTTATTCCAGTTTCTTCTGCAGGCAGCACTCGTTAGCAAGTGAGACTCTCTAGAAATGGATTAAAACTGAAGATTTTTTTGATAGTTGAACTTCCTACTGTGATTGGAAAGCATAATCCCAACTACAGTATGCATTGCTTTACAGGCATATCTGGGCAATAACCTAAAGCAGTCCTACATATTTTGATACAGGGTATAAAACTGACTTGGCCCAGTTTAAATAAACTGAAAACATTTTAAGGATCAAATCTGAGAAACACTTTACACTGAAGTTCCATTTATAGTCTTTTTATATCTGTTACATGGTTGCCAGATGGACTCCTGTTCTTTTATAACTTATGGTATAGTACATTGCACTCTTGCACTTTATTATTATATTGAATTCTCAGTAAGTGATGCTGTTGCAAGAACTATAAATAACATGTAATACAAGCAAATATTGTTCAAATATGGCTGTTTCATGCCATTTTTAGATTGTTCGAAGTCTGAATTCTTTTTGTAGCATCACAGTTCTGTTAGGATATGAAAGGGCTTCACCATTATGTCTTAAAATGTAAATAGACTCCTAGTTCCGTTGCAGTATTTCTTCCAAGGAGTTTTAAGAAAAAGTAATTCTGATAATTTTGACAGACCATCTTTTAATATGTCCTCAGTATCTCCATTTTCTTTTTTGCTAACTTCAAAATGAGGTGTATAAAACTTTATTTCTGATTGATTTTTAATTGTTGGATCCGTCTGGTATGATGGAAATAGCGTGTTACCATTTCACAGATTGGTCTTGATGCTGTAGATTTTTAGTGATCAAATCTTACCTAAATTGGTAATACATCCACCTCCTTGCCCACATGACCAAAATCTGGTAAATTTTTTCTTCACTGTTGGTGTATGGAAATTGACTCACTTTGTGTTGTACTTTGTTTATAATGAAGTGAATGAGTTGCAGTTTACTATGGATTTCATTACATTTTTTTTTTCTCATAATAGAAAAATCCTTTTTTTTTGGTACTGATAGTCTGCTTTTGTTTTTGCTCTTTTGTTGAGCTAGCACTTAAAGCTATCTCATTGACAGAGTCTCGGTCTTCAGAATCTATTGTTGCTGTGGAATGGAATGTCTACCTTTTATGTCTTTATTGTCTTATATTGAAATTAATGGTAATGCCAAACATGATAGCTTGGATATTAAATATCACTATTTAATATCAGTCTATATGATTAGCCATTTGTTCAAGCCTATGTTTTACCATGCAAGCTCTACTGTAATGATGGTAATTATTTTTGTTAGCATATAATAGCAATTCAAGATGTTCTGTAGTGGTTTGTGATAGAAGCTCTCCATGTGCTGGGGAAATCTATGAAATTTGTGCTGAGTGGTAAATGGTATTTGATGCTCCTTTTATTATATTTAGGGTAAAAATCTGGCCAACACATGAAATGCAGCTTGCTCATATGTACTTTAGCTAAAGAAAAAAATGCTTAAAATGACACTGCAGATGACTTTACTTATATCCATACTTTTGCTCACCTCAACGAGTGTTACACTAAGTCACACTCATGTAAGACACATTTTTTGGTATCTCATTTTCAACTGTTGTTACTGTAAAGTTTTTTCTTGGTCCCATATCATTCCCCCACTGCACTCAACTTTCACAAATTTTAACTTTCTGTAGGCTTTCCAGTCCTCACTTTGTGATGTGACATGTTTAGTATTTAGTTCTGGGAATGTGATTTCTTTGTTGAAGTGTCTTATGGTGCTAGTTGATTTAGTCTTTGAAAAGTGTCACTTTTTGTTTTTTTTCTCCGTTAAAGTTTTTTCTGTTTATCCTTGACAACTTTTCCAGATAATGTAAACTGGCTAGCTGGGACCTTTTTGAGCTGATAAAGTGATTTACTATTGCTTCTTTCAGCAACCACTTCAACATCTTTGGCAGTATTATCCACATACTTCCTCTTGCCTTTTTACCTCTATTTTTTACTGCCCTGTCCTTTGTTTTATAAATGTTTTTTTCTGCTTTTTATCCAGGAAAAAAGCCATCTCAAAAAGTGTTTTTGAAGTGCTGATGCTTGCTTTGGCATGATTCCTTTCTTTAACACAGTTCCACACAGACTGTCTTAGCAGATCTGTAGGTTTATTTGTCTGGTAGCCAGCTACCCTTATATCGTGCATATGATATCGCCATGCAAAAAATACAATGACATATTCATGATGTCTTCTCATGATAGACTCAGGTCATATAATCTCTGAAATCTGCTTTATAGTTTAATTTGAAATTGCTGCTCTAATGCTTTGTATTTCAACTTTTTAACAGTACTTTTTCTCAATCATTGCCAGGAGGGGCATTTTTATAAAATAGATATTAATTTTCTCTCCACCTAGGTAATGGACACAGTTTTCATATCAGTTTCTCTGAATGTCTGAAGCAGTAGAGCTACTTACTGCTGCACTACACGAGGCTGGTTCCTTCAGATTTCCCATGGGGTTTTCTAACATACTTAGTAAGAATCCTTTGGTGGAATGGCTTTTCACTAGTTATGAAAGCTAAAAGCAAGTGCAATTCAACCCGGCTTTCCACACACTGAGAATGGCAAAGTTTGTCTGTAAGCACTCTTAACTCCATTGTTCATATCCCAACCCTGTATTAAAAGGTTAGATTATAAAATGCACAGGATTTTGCAATTATAAATAATTCATTGACTTTCTTGATCAAAGTTATTTCATTGAGAGAAAATAGCCACTCTCTTTTGTTGTGTTCCCACAAAAAGCTGTGTAAGATAATCTTTTATAAAATGCTAGCAGTACTTTTGTGCTCATGGTTGTTGGTCTTATTTGTTTAATTGAAATTAAGAGCAATGCAGTTTCAGAGTTTAATCTACCAGCCAAGGGAGAAAAAAGCCATTTTATTAAGATTTAGGCAAATTGTTTGTCTAGTACAAAATACAAAAAGGCATGGAAGAAGAATTGGGAATCTGGCACTTACCCTTGCAGTAGCAAACGTTCTGTTGGATCCAGGGCTTGCAGTGAAATGGCCCACAGTTCTCTTTAGTGCCAAAACCTGGCAAGTGGCTATAGCCCACCAGTTTGAGTTAGTGTGTTTTGATTTACAGCTTATTGTAGAAACAGTTTTAGAAATAGAAGAGTGAGAATTCAAAGATGTGGAGAGACTTTAACATGGAACACTTATTTTTCATGTTTTCTGAAAAGGCTGTGTGAATTGGCTAATAGCTACATGCTGACTTGCAAAGAAGATTAAAACCCACTTTTGTATTGAGGTGTACTGAGGTAGATTCTGCTTGTCAGTCATTCTGTAGTATATACTCAGAGTAAAACATCGTTAGACAGAATTGTTTTATGTATGACACTTTCATTGTATAGCACTAAAGATTAGAAATGAGCAACTTATATATCCTCATCATAAAAATAACTATCCTACCTGTCAGGTCTTCTGAAATATAAAAGTGAACATTTAAAAGAGGTTCATTAAGTTGTGATATGTACTGACAAATATGCTTTTATGCCAAGGAGTGACAGCTCATGTCTTTTGCTATTCATATAGCTGTACCTAAGCTCTTCATGTTTTGGAAATATAATATCAATGCAATATTAAAGTTTTGGTGTCTTTGTGGACTCAAGAAGAAGAGATGAGATTTATGGAAGGTAAATATGTCTGTCTTCAGAATAAAATTATAAAAAGGTCATTATACACAGGTCATACCAATTTAAAACTCTCAGAAAGAGTAAAAGGACAAATAATCAACTAATTTATTTGTAGTTACCTAACTGGTAATTCAGTGACTTTCTTAAGAAAGAACAAATATAGAGTTTTCAAGATAAATGTTATTAAAGCAACCTAATTTTTTCTCTGGCAGGATTCCTTGAATAGATTAGAAGCAGTAAGTGTCACGTGCACTTTAACAGAGCTTTTGACGCTGTCTCAGATTACATTCTCTTAAGCAAATGAGTACAAGATGATGTAGATTAAATTACTGCCACATGAATACGTAATCTTCTGGGAAGTCATACTCAACATAAGTATCAAAGGTTCCCGAGAAAATGGAAAAATATGCCAAGTGGTGTTCACAGGAGGTTTATCCTTTGTCCATTATTGTTCATAGTTTTATTAATAACATGAATGATAGAATAGAGTATTTCATTACAGTTCCTATTGAGAAATGAATCTCAGATTTAATAATTCTTATTAGAATTAGCTGATAACACTAGCATTATAAAGTATCTTGGACAAAGTTTTGAAGTATTTAAAATACAATTCAGCAACAATACATAAACCCCACTGTATTTAGGTGGGAATTATCAGAGGCCATGCTCTTATGAGACGAAATATTTAGTGGCAATCTCTATCTAAGATACATAATCATGGAGCAGGTCTCAGAGAAAGCCTGACTGAAGTATTTAAGAACAGATTTGAAAAACACAGATTAATGACAGTTTATATATATGATTCTGCCTACCAGTTATGGGGTATATCAGATAACCTCCCAAGTTCCCAATGTACCATGGATTCCATTACCAAATGAAACTTGCATAAGGGGCAGGAGTCAAAGCCGTAAGGGTCTGAATCTGATCTAATGTCCTTTAGCTTTCTTGGGTGGATGTCTGGTTTACACGAGTATAACTGCGCTACCAGTTAAACTCTATATGTACGACCTTCAGAAAATCTCTGCATCTATCTAAATTGCTCTGAACACAAGTAGTAAAATCCCCACTAAAGTTACTGTGTCTTCTGATTAACACTTTTGCAAATCTCACCCTGTATTTATCAGATTAATTTCTATTTAATTGATGGTTCCACATTGCTGAATATATCAACACGCCATAGTTTCCACATCCATGACTGGGTGGTGGTACCAGCAGTAGAAGGAAGACTTGCATTTTTTACTTTATGATACTGCTAGCTACTCTTTTTGTTCTGAATGGTATTGACAAAAAAAAAAAAATAAAAAAATCTCTCCATCATTTTCTTTGTTTAATGGCACATCCAGGTCATTCTCTTTTGCCTGTTATTTGTTTATTTTTTTCTTTCTCTTATCCACTGCTTTTCCTTGTGGTTTCTTCTTCCTCTTATACTTAGTTCTGCTAGTTTTCTTCCTTTAGCTGGGCTGCTTCTACTTCCTTCTCACTTCAAAGCTGCGTGTTTCTTGATGTGTGTTAAAAAGATCGTCTGATGGCAATACACTCAAAATGTTCCTAGACTTACAGTGAACAGAAAATAATTACAAAGTTTAGGTTCTCAGATTGCCATAGAGCCAGCACTCTTGTACAAATGTTCTGTTAACTGCATTAGCTGCTCATACAAACAGCAAAGCAGAGGACGAGAGGCTGGGACAGGACTACAGTGCATCCAGAATTTAAAGGTGACTCTGGCATCTTTCTTAAATTGGTTGATTTGCCATTAATGTAACTTTCATAACCATATGCAGAGAACGAATTGCTGATTCATGGTGTATTACCAATCAATCACATTTCACTCTTGCAGTCCACTCCTGAAATTGGACATGTGATTCACATTGCCATGTGTTTTGAAATAGCCATACTGGATTCATATGCATCCAAGCGAAAAACTTCAATGCAGCCTTTCTTATTAAGAATTTATAAGACAAACACTTTCTATATTTGGAATCTAACCTCCCCTTTGTCCTTCTTGAAGAGGTCAGACTCAGACTTTAGAGCATGTGTACAGTGAATATTCTAATATTTACAGGAGTACTTAAGGATGCTTGCATTAAAATACAAGCAATATTAATTCAGTACATATTAAGAGTTAGATTATGTCAAAAGTCATATCCTGAGATAGGGAAGGGGAAGAATTGCACTGAGATACATAAGAATCCTCTATTCCCCCTCTAACACTAGGCAAGTGGTAACTTGATGGGCAGCAGCTGCAGATTAATACCACCTTTTCACAGGTTCCTTAGCACTCGGTATCATATTAAGTGGTACACAACACCTGCCCTCATTCCCTTTCTATCGTGTCCCACTTGTTTCAATGGAGAATATATGGATATATCCTGATACTTCTTTGTACAAATTGTCCATGGAAGTTCTTTCTGACTTATGTCTTGCTGAAACACTCAGTCCAATGGGACTTGGGTTGCTGTCCACAAATAGAAGAGGAAGTTCAGTAAGAAGCTGAAAAATTGTAAGCAAAAATAAATCAAGAATATTTTTAATACAAAGATCAAGTTTTTTTTGCAGTAGCTGATATTTGTTTTCAGGGGAAATGTTATTTTTAAAGTGAAATAGAGTAGAGAGTTTGTTGTTTGAAAAGATGAGAGAATTTTATTATGAAAGAGTGATTGAGTGAGAAATTGGGATGAAAAATGACATATGAAGACATTTTTTTTAAAACATAATCATATCTATTCACTTTATACAGAAGTCATCCTACTTAAGCATATGAGAAAATTTAGGGAATAAGACCAGCATATTCTAGTCCCCATTAGGAGGAATGGTCATGCTGCCTGAGCACAATTTGTTCTAATGTTTCATTTACTAATGAAATATTTACTTAAATGTTTCATTTAAGTGGGAAGAAGCAGAAGTAAGTACACATATACTAAGACCCACAGCCTCTGTGTAGGAGTGGAGTATACAACCATGAGCTCAAGCCTATACCACATGATGTGGAATTGCAGGCTATACCAGTTAGCACTAATGAGAGGCAAAAGCTCCTATTGGCCTCTCCCAATGAACTGGTGTACGAATGAGCCTGAGGAGAGGTTCTATCTCCTTGTCCAACAAAAGTACTACATTTCTTACTCTTACAGTAATATTATTACCTTTTTCTGGGAGAAACTTTGAGGGGGGAAAAAATGATTCTGATTCAAGCTTCAGAAGAACTTAAATGTTAGCTTACGTCTCATGGTAGTTTTAAAGCAAATGTTCTGCTTTACATTTTAAAATAGTTGATTGCTGGTTATGTTGTAGAGTCTAGCTGTGAACTTTGGCTTTGTTTTGGCCTAGAGTCATGGCATCGAGCTTGCTTCAGTATTGAATATGTAAAACATTCAGCTATATAAATCTCTAGTCTCCAAGGAACCATCTTTCTGTATCTGACATTAATTAGGTACACCTGCTCAGTGTTTAACTATTACACAGATCTCTGTATTATTACATTTATCAGAGCTATCTGAATCTAGCAATATACCATAACTAAGACAATAAAAAAGGAACAGCTTGTTCATTAGGAATGCAGGAGTTTCAGTGTTTTGGCTTTCATTCTTTACAACATCTGTTGTACAGCACTAGGTTTGATCGATGTCTAAATATCTGCATACGCATTTATGAAAACAATAATGCAAATTAAGTTTCCTTTCCAGCATTGTCACTGGGAAAGTGTAAGATGCATAATTTCACATGTAGCATGAACACTGCTAAAAAGGGAAGCTGTGTCAACTTTCTGCAGTTTGCTTAGATTACAAGTAATTTATTATCTTTATTTAATCAAGTAGAACATAAAGCTGTTTGGCTGATTTTGTGTCCATGTGAGAAAGAAATTACAGAGGTCAAAGACTAAATTTAAGAACATAGAATGAAAAAAGGAATACAAGACTTACAGAGCCAGCTGGTATCTATAACTTCACCTGCTTTCTGTTAGGGTGAATTTCTATCCTGATGCCTGGATTCGTACTTCTTGGGCAGAGAGATTCTTACATGAAGTAGAGTGATTCTGGTCTAGACCTTGTGAAATTGAAGACTAGTTAAAAGTTCAAAATTTGGGAAGCTGAGTACTGGATTGGGGCTTCTCAATAGTGCAGGCAAAGGTCAGTTTTGTGGTGATGTGGTTCTGACAAGAGAGGTGAAAAGCAGTTGGATGAAACTGAGTTGGATGGGATTGATGAATTTGGAGCAGATAAAGAGGGTGTGAATAGGAAGAGTGCCAAAGAGAAAAGGGGTGAGTGTGCGTATGTGTGTGTCGAGGGTGAATCTGGACTGGTAAAGAAGTCAGAGTGGGCAAAGATGCTGCCACAGAGGGCTGTGGAGGCTGTGTTTGCATGAATAAATAAATAATTGTAAGTGGTTTTGATCAAGCCGGAAGAAGAAAAGCTTTTAGGTGTTGAGGAGCCCAGAATGATGAATGGCAAGTGCCTATTAGTCTTGAGAGATTGTTGTTGTGTTGAATGTACCTCTTACAAGAATGACACCATCAAAGAGTTCATTCAGTCAATTGCTTTACTGAAGAATATTGATGAAGAAGAAACTTTACTGGTTTGTATCCATGACATCTGACTTAAGTGTGGTAACATCCTCATATGTTCTTGAGTTGTTGAAGGATGAGATCACAAGTTAGAAACCAATTTGTCCTTTGATACAGAGCAATGCAAGTGAAGAGTAATTCAGTTTCTTTGGAATTACTGTAGAATTTAGGTAAGCAGGAAGAAATTAGCTCTTAAAAGTTCATACTGGTAAAATTTGGGTTACTTTACTACTTAGTGTTTTTTACAAATGATATAATTAACTATTATTTTTTTTTTTTCTTTCTGCAAACTTCAGAGCTGCAGTGAGCCCTAAAGTGTTTTTGTGCCGCTATTAATCTTCAGTTCAGTTGACTACTTAAATGCCAAACATATTATCATCTGACAGTTCCATTATCCTTTTTTCCTTCTCTAAACTAACAGCAGTAGTTAATAGTAGTTAATGAGTTGTTCTTCACTGTTATTTGCACTGATATCACTGGGACAGATTTGTCTAAGAATGTGTAATTTCACTGGAGTTAAACAGGTGTCCATCAAAGACAGATTTATCTTTAAAGAGTAGTATCATTTGTGCATCAACTTAGAGGTTCTTGTACAGTAGTCTGCATGGATTCTTGACTGTGCAATGGAGACGTCATGCTTTCCTGTTTTTTTTTTATTTTTTTTATTTTTTTTTTTTCTCCCCACAGCTTCATCTTAACAAAAATGACCCATTTGCTTACTTGTTCTTCCAGTTGAATTGGTAGAATCTGAGAAGTGTTATGTACTTGGCTTTAGTTGTTTGTGTGAACAGTTTGCATTTGTTCTGAAGAATCCGAATATAACAAATACATAGACTTCTGTAGCATATACTCAGACTCCTTCAAGATAAACTTCTCAATTTGGATAAAGAGTGTATTGTAATTATAATACTGGGAAAGATTAAAGCATTTTTAGTTTTATTGTTGCTACAGCAAATTTTAATATATTTAGCCTCCCTTTGCACAGTATCTGCCTGCCCTATTATAAGTTGTGATTTTTCTGGTTGTTTTTCATCAGTATATTTATTTGTTAAAAACTTGAACAACAAAACCAAAAAAACCCTAAAAATTATGTTGCTTGAGAGGCACAAAAGACTTTTTATTTAAATTAATACTCTCTTAGTGAGTCCTTAAAGAATTAAGGCATTTCTCTATGGAATTAATAAATAAGTTATGTTTCTGTAGAAAAATAGATAGTGTTAAAAAGGAGAGATAAATATCTGTGTGGGTGTATTTGGTTATCAGTGGGCTCCAATAAAGAAGCACAGAAATGCCAGGCCCCACGAACCATCAGAGAATTGCTATCATGCTATTTTTTACTTTTTTATTTTTTAAGAATAAATTAGGCTGACGCAGGGAAGCAGCATACTCTTTATTTCTGGATCCTTGCCTTTTCACAGTTTTTCAATATTATTTAATGTCGCTTGCAGCTGTTTCTTATGTTCTTGTGCTGCAGTAATGTTTTTCCAAAGATCAATGGTTTCCATTCTCCTTTTGATATGTGCTTGAACTGGTGTGAAACCAGAGGTAGGGAGGTCTTTCTCTCTGACATTCCCTTCTACCAGAGAAGTCTCTTCATCAATGTTTCTAACACTTTTATGCAGTTTGAATGAGTTGAGTTGCACAAAATGAATAGGTAATGAAGAGAACTGACTCAGGTTAGTAGTAATACCAAGTAGCAGTACCTCTTCACATTTTAAATGTTTTTGCCTTTTAAGCTCCCTTTGTGAAAGACAGTCGTCTTCAGGAGGTAATGAAGTAGCTAAGTGTGTAAGCAAATAAGCATAAGGAAGTGTAACTAGAGAACTTGAATTTGCACTCAGTTTACACCCAAGTGCTGATTATTGGCTTATAGCCATGCATAAGGGACTGAGTGTGTCATTTATTTATAAGTACCCTTCTCAGACTGACTCTAATTTTATAGTCTCATTCTTCCTTTCTTGTCTGTATTGACAAAACTCTATGGCATCTGTGGGAGTGGACACAGAGGTACAATATATGGCTTCAGGCTGACTGCCAAGGTGGATCACAATTATGGCTATTTCCAGTTGATGGGTCAGGTTTCCTGCCTCCACAGGTAATAGCCAGAACAAGCTCCCTTCCATGTGGTATATCCAAGATATACAGACACTTAAACTGACAACAGAGCCAGTAATGCTCATTCATTGTACTCCAGAGTAATGTAGTAGCTTCTGCATTTTAAATCTCAGTCTGCAGGCCAAGTATAACTTTTTAATATATAAACTGCTTTGAAACTAAGTAGTTATGTTTACTTCTGTAGAAATTTTACATCACAGTATTTCATATTAGGTTACAGAAAAAAATGGTTTTCTTATGAGAGGAATTTGTGCCATTTGTTTTAAACAGTATTGTTTGTCAACAGTTATTCATGTATATATATTTGCATATAAATATAAAATATCTATACATGAAATAGAAGCCAATGAAATGTCTGTGATAGAACAGATATCCCAAAGAGCACATGAACCCAATAATAAAACAGTTTCTAAGTAGGCAGTAGAGTACATGGCACAAACCAACACTCTGCTCCAGCAACTATTTGCAGCCTCTGGAACACTTTGGAAGACTGTGTCACAGCCTCCAGTCTTTCCTGGTCTACAGAATGCAAATCAGATAATTAAATATTTGACAAAATTAAGTTACAGCACTCATATAAAAACTGATTGCTTTGGTCAAGTGTCTGTGAGAATAATTTGTCCCAGGCCTGAGACTCTCCACGTCTTGATGGGGGATTATTTTCAGTAACCAGCTGAAATGCAGAGAAAATGTTCAGATATTGAAGGATGCTGATAAACACAGCTGGTAAAATAAAGCTACAAACCTAGTGACAGAAGTAGCATCTACTGGTATGGAATGGTTACTGTCAGCCAAATTGTGAGGGTTATTTGCCAAAATAATGCATAACTGCAAAATATTATTCACGGAGATCATTTTTAATTCAGTTTGTGTCTTAGAACTAGAGGGAGAGCTCCTTTAAACTATGTTTCTCAATAGTCTGGCCAAGCACGTAGTGGTCCTCTATACTGAACAGGTTCTGATGCCATGGGTACACAGTTTGGATCTCATGCAGTGACATTAGCAACTAGTTTACAGATATTACAATTCTACAGGGAATTTCAGTAGGAAATGGGTAGCTATGTTCCTAAGGATCTGCTCAGCTGTAATGTAGCAAGTTCAGTCGTTTTGCTTTAAGTAGCTTACTGAAAATATATTGGTATGTTATCCATATTTTTATCATAAATTATAACAGCATGAATTAATATTAATTTGTACTACAGCTCTTTCTGTCGGTTGAACTCAAAGAGAATAAACGTGTATTCCCCAGGTCAGTCTGTGTACCACTAAAGATAGTGTCTTGAATTTCAAACATAACAACCCTGGTGGGGTTAGTTGGATTTCACTTTGATTTCAACTCTCCTCTTTTAAATAGTCATTTTCTGCAGTAATCTATGTGCAGCATGCTCACAACACATTGAAAGTATTATTAATTAAATGTTTGTAGAGGATGAAGCTTAAGAACCAACAAAATATCAGCATCATGACTTTAATCTCCTTCCAAGCTTTTGTATGGGTGACCTTCAGAAATCCATTCCTTTTTTTGCTCATATCATGAAACATACATTATTGTACTCCTGAAATATAATAAATATTATACCACTAGAATTGAAACAGAGCTTATGAGCAAAAGCAATTAATTTCAAAGATGTCTTTCAAAAAGTTGTTTATCTTCAGGAATGTATAATAGAGGCAGATAACATGAATATGTTGGAATAATTAACAAAGTAAAATAAATTACATTGTTATGAATAACGTGTCAGTAAAAAGTTTGGCCAGTTGATTTTTTCTACTTAAATTTATCTTTGCCATCTCAGCTCTGTTTTTTTCCCCAGCATCTGTTAGGTAAGAACATCAACAACAATAGCAGATTCATGAAAACCTATGGGTTATGTGTCACTGACTGCTAAGTGCTTTTGCTGTATTTAGATTTTTCATTTTTTTTTTTTCCACTCGGAAGACATTAAAAGAAATAATCACTGATGCCATTTTCAACAATGACTGCATTTTCAGGATGAAAAAATGGGCTTAATTAGATATATACAGTTGGTTGTATTGGACTGTAGATGGATTGTGTAAATAGTTTCCTAGTGAACATTTACTGATATTGTACAAACAACAAAACAATTAAAATCAAGGTTGTCTCCATACCATTGCGATGCTTTTCTTGGTCAGCAGCATGAAAAGCATCTTATTTATATTTTCCTTTTTAAAGGTTAAAGTTAAACGATGAAACCAGCATGATATCTTAGCTAGAGGACAGACCAGTTCTAGAGGTACCAGTGAGATTTTTCCAGAGGCTTTTGTTTTGTTTCTGAAATTGAGCACTCATGGTAGAATGTGTTAAAATTACTAGTAATAAAATGGAGCTGTTTGAACAGAAGTTTGATGGCTTTCTCAAGGGAAAGTTGCATGCTCTAGCACACACTTTTACCTTCTGGTGTCAATGCGTATTCATACTCTTCCATTTGCATTTTCTGGGATTGAAGCTTGTCCAGAACAGAGTCTGTGCTATTTTTTTCTATATGGGTGTATCACTTATCAAGTCAATTCACTTGATCCTATTCAGAAAACATGAAAAATTCTTTGCAATAGGAAAATGCTGACATCTTGAACAGAGCAATTTAAAAAACAAACAAACAAAAAAACACTCACAAAACTGAGTTTTCAAGGTGCAAAAAGAAAGTGTTTCTCTTGTGTGGTCAGAACCTTCAGTTCTCACTCATGAAAATATTTGTTGAAACAAATTGGGATAGTTCATAAGAATAAGGAATACTTCAATAAATAAAGGTCTTCTGACTTTATTCCAGAAATTACAGGAATAGAAGACTGTACTACTGGATCAGAATTTTGGTCATCATTTTTGAAATTTAATGAAGAAGGTAAATTTGATTTGTGAGCTGTGTTCCTGGAACACAACCAGTATGTGCTTTCCCTGTATGTTTCTAAATTCTCAGTCCTGGTCTATTGACATCAAATGAATATCAATAGGACTGTGCTGATTTACTTAAAATGAAGATCTGATCCCTTTATTTTCCCCCTTTTTTGAGTTTCTAGCTAAATTCCTGTACTGGCTAAAATGCTTCTTTGTCCTTGTACCCTCCCTTCTTTTGATTCCTGCCAGAGAAAGGGCTATTTGCTCTGAACCAGAATGTCTATAAATCTGCTAGTTGTGTTGTACCAGGAAGAAACTTCACTATTTTACTCCTGTGAGCACCATAAATGGTGAAGCTAGTATTTTGAAATATGCAATACTGTAAGGAGTAATTATTCAACATTTTTCCCTCAAATGTTTTCTCAAGAGTTGTTGTTTTACATAATGTATAAACAGCAATAAAGCCAAAACCTCAGGAAGTAGGTGGTTTCTGCTTATTTGTATGTGAAATACGATTTAAGTTCAATGTGTTTTAGCTTGAAAGTCGTAATTTCTTATTTCAGTGGAGAGGTGGAGAGCAAGTTAATAATTAAGTAGACTGAAAATAATGGCATGATAAATTTGATATTCTTTGGGAATTTTATTTTCTGTAACTTTTGGGGAAAGGTTATTTTAAGAATTCAGTGGTAGTTGCATATGCTTATCCAGAAGTAGATTTCTGTTGTAAAATTTAATAACTTAACTTTAGAAATTGTAGTGCTGTAGTTGAGAACTTACACAGGAGAAAGCAAACACTTCCAGTGTGATCCCTATGTTCTCTAAACTTCTGAAACATTTCTGTTTTACCTTTTCTGTAATTAAACTTTATGCTCCTTTAACCTTTTTAGAAGTTGCTGTTATAGACTACAGAAAGTATTGCATTAGAAAATCAATTAGAAAGTCTTCTAGTGCAACTTAGACTAAAAATAGTCTAATAGTATTTCAAAGCAGTTGTGATACTGAAACACTATTTCATTTTTTCACGCTACCCTATTTAATCTAATCTTTATATCTTGCCTTAACAGCAAGACCTCTCTACTCTATAAATTTCTACTCTGTAAATTTTTTTCTTTCGCATCAGATAGGATGTGAAATACATTTTCTGCTATTACTTAGTAAAGATGTAGGTTGGTTTAGATGACCAACAGATAATGAATTCAGAATTTATGGCTCCACCTGTTGGTGAAAATATAAACTTAAAAAATGAACCTAGAAACTTATAGAAGTTTGTGCAGGGTGGCCAAACATAATTAACAATTTGTACTTTTTTATTTTATTTTATTTTATTTTATTTTTTATTTTGAGATGGAAAATTTGTTTTAAATTTACAAATTATACATGCTAAAAGAGGATCACAATGCCCTAGTAAATATTCTATATTATGGTAGCATGATAAAATGTATTCCATCGTAATCCTCCCATTTTTGATCCAAGTAAAAGAAATTAAAAGTAGAATAAATTCAAACCACATTGAAGTTGTACTTTGAAATTTTTTAAGACTAAGTCTAGAACAGAGACAAAACTAACAAAATCACTACTAATGCTCTTGTCCACTAGGGCCATCATCCTTCTCTTGAGTTCAGTGGTAAAATACTCAAGCTGAGTGAATTGATGTCCACATTTACAAAACAAAACAAAACCAAACAAACAAAAAAAACAAACAAAAAAAACAACCTTTATCCTCCAACAAATTTCTGTTTTACACATAAGGTCACAATACATAAAGCATCCTCAGACCCATACTTGAGCTTGAAATCAAACTTATGTATCATTCAGACAAACTTCTTGGCTCTGTGCATCAACCCATGAGGGGCATGTTAAGGATGGCAGTCTCAGGGAAGCCTGAACAATTCTGCTTGCAGAATGATTGGTGAACTGGGCAAAGTCTGTGAACAAGGCTGGTGCTTGCTCTTTCACCTCAGATACATCAAATTAAATCACATATAACTTGATATGTAATGATAATAGCTTATAATAGCTCATAACCTGTTTCTCTTTGCATTGGAAGGGATCTGGGGAGGAACACTCATGCATGCCCACAGAAAACTTGGTGAGCTGCTATTCTGTTAACAAGTAAAGGAATTAAATTGTGCCTAATAACAGAGCTTATACCTATTTGGACTCAAAAACAGAAGGTCAGAAAACTCTTTGAGTCAAGGCTGATGGTTTTTGAAAGTAGAGCTTGCATGAGGCTGTTTTACTTGTATTAGAGGGGTAATTGCCCCTTTCCCGTATGTACACATCTGTGTACTCTTGATCTCCTTCCTTGCATTCAAAAGAGCTAGGATCCTCTGAAAGTCTTGTTCTATATTTCTAGAAGTCTGGAAAACTAATGGGGTGAATATCCTGTGCTACACAGCCAAAACAGGGTGTTCAGCTCTATAAATTTAAACTAAAAATCTGTATTGCCCAGAAATACGTATAGTTGAAAAGCTCACTGAACCAATCTAAAATGCTCTGGGACATCCTAAAGATGAAGTAATTTTAAAACTACTTTTGTAAATCATGGTTGAACAGAACACTTTCCCAAGAGGTCAGTAATTGTGAACCTCAAATGAGAAGGAAGTTTGCTATCCTTGGAACATAAAAGCAACATTTTGTATTTTCTACATCTGCTCTTGGCCTACAGTAGGTAGAGACCAATGAAGTTGTTTTGCAAAATAACTTCAGCTTTCTGATTCAATTTAGAACTGCTGCAGCAAAATGGGTCTCTACTGGTACTGTGCTTTCTGACATAGCCAGGCATTAAGGAATTTCCATCTGCCTAACACCCAGACTCATGAGTCCAGCTGCACCCTTCACATTTTGGGCCTCCCAAGTGCAACACAGCATGGGTCTGCCTCCAGGCAGCAGTAAGACCTTTTCATTGCTTTTGCAATTCACTTAGGCTGAACTCACTATTACAAAATTTTCCAGCTGGTTTTACTGACACTTAGGTAGGTCAAATAACTTGATGCAAGGTCATATGGAAAAGTTTACTGATGATTCAGAAATGTGTAGAAATACCTCATGAAATAAGACAGTCCATCAAATGTTTTTATTTTTTATTTTTAGTAAATAATGATTGAATCAAAAAATAAAATATTGGAATGTTGGTTTATAATTTGTCAGTAACTTGGTTTGCTAATCCTTTCACAGTTCTGAAGCACATGCTACTGATCTTGTTCTAAGTTGTGCAAGTATCTTGAGGAAAGTTTAAATCTCTTCAAATGGGCTATGCAATAGAATGAGAGAGGATGCAAAACCGTTTTAGGCACACTGTCCTTGTATTTCATTGCAATACTGAGGAAGACTTCAGTGGTATTGGAATGCAAACAAGCCTAGAAGTAACTTTATGGGAGAGAACTGAGTACATGTGTTCAAGATGTAGTCCCCTTAATATATTTTTACAATCTGAGGAGAGAGAAGCACTTGCAGAATCTGGGATTTAGCTGATCAGCTAAGCAAATGAAGTTCTTTTAACAGTGTTGATTGGATTTGGTTTAGATACATGTTTTGGATTTATAAATAGAATATCTTAGGAACAAGTCTGGACTGGGAGTTACTGCTTAATCTGTCCTTTCTCAGTCACTGTAATATTTTTGATCTAGGCTGAACTCTTAAGAAAGCTCAACGGTGAGGTGACTTCCTTCCGTGATCCTCTTTGCGGTATGGACTTCTGCACATGCTTTCATCCAACCCTCTGTCAGGCCACCAGCAATCAAGCTGTTTTTTTGAAGAAGAGAGAGGAGTCCGAGCTATTTAGCTGTGCATCTTAGTCAGCAATTCCCTATATGTCTATGACTAGAATCAGACTTGGTTATTTGAAGGCATCAGTTGGAAAACAGTGGAATCTGTGTACTGCCTCCAATTTCCTTAGCAAAACTTGCCTACATGGAAGCAGCGTGCTAAACTTCTCTAAGTCTTCTCTTTGAGCAACAGAAGTAAGAGTTAGGGAATACAATATCTAATACTACCAACAATCCAAAATGAATATTTGAAATTAGTAAGCACTAAAATCATAGTTTTGCACCTTACCATGTACAATTTCCAGATCAGAGCATCTGTTTTAGTAAAGGGGGGAAGCAGTAAAGATGTGTGTATTGGTCAAGTGGCTAGATCCAACTTCAGCAGCTGAAAACGGTTCCTATTAAGCAAGAAACAAGTCTTATTTATTTTACAGAACCACTTTTCAGAGAGGAACCACACTTCATTTGATTTAGCAATACATGTTTTTGCTTCAGTTGATGTTGGCAAATGTGGCTGGATGTATTGGCTGAGTCGTGCTGATCAGTCACCATTAAGATGATGACTTTCAGCTGAGAAGCAGGAAATTTTGGTTAATTGTGATGCTGATAATCAACAACTACCAGAAAGAATGTGAAAACCACCACCAGGCTTTCAGGTTAGAAAGCTCAATGATGCCTTTCTGTCACATATTACAGTCTGGAATATCTACTGAGCGTATACTATTACCTGATTTTGTTTTCCCCTGTAGCTGTGTTACTTGTTGCAGTTGTGTTAATGCCAGGGCATTCAAGCTGACCCTTTGGGTGTGGCCCAGCATTGTTTTCTGTGGCTTAAAACAAAGCAGCAAGAGACATTCCCTTTTGTTAATTTTCCAGTGCGTTTCTGGGAAATCAGACCATGAAGTTTGCCTCAAGAAATTGTTTCGATGTGGCTAAGACCCTTGTTTACGTGTTCTCAATTAAGGAATCCTTAATAAGCTGTTCCATTTGCACACAGATTGCCCAGAGAGGGTATTTTTACCCTCTTTGGGAAACTTTGGCAGTAGATAATATATTAAATCATCAGTTTATTGTTCAAGGATATAAGTCTCCTGGAACTGAAAAGTCTGATATTCAGAAAATGTATATTCTTAACTCCAATTGTGCTTTGTTTTAAAATGTTCTTATTTAATGAAATTGAGAAATGAATATCGGTATTAGTTTTGTTCCTTTCAGACATGTTAGAAAAAACGAACTGAATATTTATAGGTGCTTTAGTATAAAACACTTGAGATCCTGAGGAAAAAGATCTGAAGTATTTCCTTTGAGTATTTCTGTTGCTCTGTTTCTGGGTGTGGACACTGAATTAGTTGTCTTTGATGTTGGTATTGTCCCTTCACCCTTCAATCAGTTCTGCAAGTTTAGGTTTCCTTCTCATATCAGTGTGCCAGTGGTGACCTACCAGCGGGGTCTCTGTGGGTCAGCATATTGCCTTTATCAGAACTTTTTGCCACTCTGTGTGCAGTGGCATCAGTTACAAAGCAGACATTGGTCCAGTCATGACTGGCAGTCATGACGTGACTGGCAACTCACTAGAGCGAGGCATTAAAATAGCCATCTGCTTTTGATTGCTTGCAGGATGTTCTTCATTTGAACTGGGGAATAATATATCTCATTTTTAGTTTTGAACTGTCCCTTTATTGCTGTAGGGGAAGCTGCCATCATCCCTGAGTGAAAACTGGAGTCAGCCCATGAGGAACCAAGAAACAGATGGGGGATGGACAAATTGAAGGCCTGAATCCCTTCTTTCTCCTAGCAACAGAGGGTGAAAATCCCCTGGAAGTTAACTCCGGCCTGCCTGCTTTAGCTTCACTGCAGAGCTTATTTCTTGTTTAGTCGCACTGCTGCAGGACCTGCTGTAAGAGTTTATCTAAGATGATGTTAATGTGGTAATACTAACTGAAGGTCTCTGCACAGCAGACCCTGATATCTCTCTCTGAAGAGAGATGTAGTTTAAACTCTGGGACCAGCGGCTCCTGGAGGGAATTAGTCCCCTCTCTGGCCACAGCAGGAGTAATTTGGGAAGTCTCCCTTTACCTTCCTTACCCACATGGTTATTTATACTCATCAGCAAAGAGGTTTAATTTCCTCTCCTTCTTTCTGTGTTGTGCCAATGTAGTGCTTAGGTCATCAAATCAAGTTATCCACTGAGAAGCTTATTCAAGTTGTGGTTTGCATTTCAGTTTTTTGCAATGTCTTGAATTGGTGGTGAGAAAGCATGGGCTATGTTTTTCTGGACTTCATTATACAGAGGTGACCTTTGGTTGTCCGGATCCACATGCTTAATTGTCTAGATCTAAATGCACTCTTAAAGACATTTTTAGGTATGATAGCTTAGTAGCTATAAGATTTCTCCCTAGAACAATCGGGAAAGAAAATAGTTGGCCTTGTTTGGTATGAACAAGAATATTCTAAAATGAACACTAATGACCAACTACCACCAGAGGGCACTCTGACTCTTTGATTGATCTTTGCTTTTAAGGTACTGAAAAAATATTGAATCCTTAAGAGGAAAAGTACTAATTTATTTCTTGTGGAAGAAATCACGAATTATCTCTTTCCTCGCTTATCAATAGTATTATCACAATCTTGGTATCCACTATGCACAAAGATAATATTGGTTTTTTGGAAGGTATTTATGGAATGTTAAAATGTGAAAATGTGAAGGTGTACTGTGCATTTTTGTTAACAGTTTTTGGGGTTGACTTGAAAGCAAAGAACTTTCCCAGTGTATCTGATGTTTTTCTGGACATCGTAAGCCTGATAAATCTACCAAGTAAAACACTTTTTTTTTTTTTTTTTTTATATATATATTTAAAAACATCTGCCAGTAGGGTCCTATGATTATTTCACTCCAAAAGCAGCCCAAGTTGAAAGAGAAGAGTGTTTGGATTTGCCTCCATACATATTTGTCAATCTATCATTTTTATATGAGTATTGTATTAGCTGAGAGACCAGAAATGAATACAAAAAATGTTCTTCCTTGTGCTTTCTTTTGTGTAAGGTTTTTTTTTTTTTTTTTTTTTTTGTCTGAGCTAGTGATGTGCTGAACACTGATCACAATTGTCTGCTCATCAGAAAATTCATGTACTAATGAACCTTTTATAGTCTTTCTCAATTTATCTCAGCCAGATTTTCATCTGTTTTTAGACTTGGTCTGGACCCTTCTGAAGAGATTCTTCTAATAGTGCTCTGGTCTTTCCTTCTGTGACTTAAACCATACCAGATTCCCCAGTAATAAAACTTTTGACTTTTTCCCCCATTGCTTTGCAATTCCAGAACTGCTCTGTCATTTAAGTGAAGGCAGCTGATTGTTGACTAAATGATAAAGAAAGGTCCCCATTTCATGTGCCTTTGACCACTGTAACTTAAGAAGTGACCGTAATAGGATCACCACAATTTTATAGCCAAAAGTTGCATAGTTGAATTGTATGACAAATTTTATTTGGCGATTGCTCCCTTTTAAGCAGAGCATTGCCTACACGACAAACAAACAAGATCGCAGTAACAAATCTCCAGTTGTTACACGCAGGCTTAGCTTCTCTCAGTGAGGCTCTGACAGGCAGAAGACTCTCAGGCAGTTTCTGACTCAGCCCTGAATCCCATCTTTTGCAGATTATAGGCTCTCTTCCTGGCCAGTCACCAAGAAATCCTTCCCTACAAGCCTGATTCCTATTACCAGTGTAAGGGGGCAGAGCCTAGAGCACTTCATTAACCCATCCTTGGCCAGAGTATGGTTTGCATATTCCAATGCTTTGGTTTATTTTCTTTCAAAGCTTGTGATTAGGAGTATGCACACCTTCATCTTCACAGATGATTTTTCTTATCAAACATATACAGTCAACTAACAAATTTTCTTTAAGCAGTTTTGAAAGCATAGCGAATCCCTGTTTCTGATAGGGGCAGGAAGTTAGAAGAGCACTTGTTGGATTGAGGAACTAGTTAAAATATTGTCAGTGCCTTAAGTTTACAAAAGCACTGAGTAGGAACTGTGGGGTTTGGGGGAAGGAGTGTTTTCATGGTCTGTGGAGGGCTGGCACTTTGAAGTTACTCCCTCTGCATAAATATGGTAACATTTGTAAGCTACTCCAGATCACTTACTGGAATGTAAAGTCAGCAAAATTTTGCACTTTAGAAAATGATTGTACGGTGGGACCCCTGTAGAGGAAGTATTTTGTGCCTCAGTAAGACAATATGCTCAATGATTTAGTTGCTTTCGTGGTGCTCCTTAAGGCAAGAACTGTGGTGTATTTCCTTACTTTCTTTTCTTTCCTCAAAGAGGAACCTGTGTTCTGAGCTGCTTTCTTTATTGTCACAGCTGATTCATACACAGTGTGGGGAACACTTATTTCACAGGGTGATGTGGAGTTTTTACCTTTCGGGAAAAAGCATGCAGCCTCAAATACAGTTTCCTTCTCAATATTCACTAGCAGCCAGGAGTCATGGTGAAGATTTGGATTTACAACTCTCTTCAAATTAAGTGATCAGAGCCAACCTAGAGCTGGTATCTAAATTGGCATCCAAAGCACTGAGCAAGTCACTAATAACTGAAACACCTGCTGTGCTAAGCACAATGCTGCCTAATAGGGAAATGAAGGAAAAAAGTGAACCTGAAATTTGGACCATCATATGGTTCAATGTGGGCTTCGGAGGGTTTCTTGACCCACTTGGGAAGTTCAGTCTGGACTGCTATCTTCAGGATTGGCATTTAGGCTTTTTCTGTGTCTGAAGCACCTGGCTGGGATGTAAGAAGACTGGTTTGGTTCATCTGTCTGCATGTGAAGGTTGAAAATTCTCACTCTCATGCCTCAGTTCCTCTCCCTGCCCTGGTCCTGTTTCTGTGTTTTATCCAAGCACTCTTTCGTGCAAAACGCAGAAGACCATCTGGCAACAAATGCAGTCTCTTCTTGAGCTCTGCTAATTGTGCCAGATGCCTTCCATGGATTCTCCAAACCACAGTAGTTTTAGTTCTCAAAATTCTGATGATAAATAAAGATAGCAGAAAGTAATATAATGTGGTAAATTGCTTTTTGGAGTGATTTCATGGACTGCAGAACACTTAAAGATATAAAATGTAATAAAAACATGTGTCAGACAAATGAGAACACAGGAAATCTGAGGTAATTTCCCTTTGGGATACTGAAAATGTTATGGGATATGTGGCTGCAGCTTTTCCCAGGAGGCTACAGTGGCATTCATGGAGCCACTTCTTGATGCTCTCTCAGTTCACAGTGCATTATCATTTTTTTGGTGTTGGACCCATTTCTTTTTATTCCGGCACAAGGTGGAATATACTTGCAAAGTATTCTTAGAAGAGTAATGCCTTGTAAAATGTTTGAAAGGTTGGCTGCAAAAGACGTTCCAATCGGTATGTATTTGACTCACATGTGAGGACTCAGACATTCTGCTAACTAGGTCACTTTGGCATCAATCTTCTGAAACTGACAGTTTTTGTGGCTTCTCTGTACAGTCTCACACTCAACTTATATCCTGTATATCTATGCCAAACATCTGTCCCTATTATTTTTCTTTGTGTTATTTTGAAAATCTTGCAGTTCTTGACACTGGCATAGCAGCAGGGAATCCGGTGAGATCAATTGCTACTCTAACCATTGGATGACAATTCTTGATACAGAAATAGCCCTGATCAATGCTAGTTCAGGTTCATAAATATCCTATTTTTCAAAATACTAACAAATATAATCAACTTTCTGGTTATAGCAAAGTTACTGAAATAAACAACTATCTGATTATGACAAATGCTTTCTGCTGCTTTGAGACTGCTGAAGATGGTTTTTCTCTCTTCAATTACTGATACAGAAGACACAGGATAACATGTAATGAAGGTCACAAAGCAGCTGAGTTAAATCCGTATATTCAGAGGATTATACAAGATCAAAATGTTTAAATTAGACTTTCAAAGGCATCCTTTCCATGTTTCCTGAAGGTTTTTTTTCTTTAATCACAGGAAGAAAGAAATGTAATCTTAGTCATTTATAGTCAGAACTCAATTGTACTGACAATCCTGTGAGATAAAATTGCTCAGGTCCACTTGTACAGGAGTTGAAGCCCTGCATTAGTCTTAGAAGGAGAAGCAGAGTTAAGGAACATCACTGAAATGTGTAGATTTCTCTGTAAGACTTCCAAATTTCAGCAAAATTGTTATACCCCGAATAATGATAGATTTGGGCTTTGCCAAAATGCAGCTGGGCAAATATGTTGCTTCCCATATGGAAAGCAACTGTTGAAGTAAGTTATATAATTATACATTATAACATTGCTTCTGTCCAAAACCTAGGGCTGTTGCAGGAGTAAGCCAAGATTTCTTTTTTTTTCTTGTTATAACTACATTTTTTGTTATTCAATTAAAGCCATAAGGGAGTAAACAGTTCCATTATTTTCTCTTCCCACTCTCACCCTTTCCATATCTGATGACTTGCTATTTAATATTCTGGAACATGAGTTGGCAGTTTTGTCCTTGCTGTTGTCTCTTTCATTTGAGGCTAACGAAGCATTTTTTTATTTTATTTTTTTTTCTGGTAAAATGATAGTAAGCCCTGATTTCCCAATTCCTCACTTCCAAAACATGGATTCTGCTACTGACAACATAACTTAAAGAAGTCGATATAAATAAAAAAGTAACTTGGAAAGCAGGTTTTCCTTTCATTTTGAATAAAAAGCACCAACAATGTTCAAAACTAAGTGCTTGTCTTTTGAGCCCTTTACAGATACTTGGCATACACAACAGAAAAGTACAAATTAAACCATTACCTCCAAAACCGGGAGAAAAAAAATGAAGAGTACTTAGAAGAGTAGCCTAATTAACGCGGAACTATGCTAGATGTAGTAATTTGAGGAGAGAGGCAGTTAGCCCTGCAGGGCCTGTTCAATCTTGTGCCAAGAGATCTGCAGTGCTTTTTAGATGGTGATGGCTGAGAGACCAAAGGACATCTGGATTTTATGTCAACAGATGACTTGCACTTTACTATAGTTTTATGTTAACTTTGATAAGGTGTAATTTTGAACTGGTTTAAACTGAAACCAGCAAATAACTCTGGGGGTTTAACCTGGATCATGGATAAATGTGATTAATCCAGTTAATCCTTGTGCTGTCACTAGGGGTGGAGAAGTGCAGAAGAGGACAAGTTTGCCTTTTCCTGTAGCAGGTTCAGTTTATGATTTGCTGCTTGAAATTTTGAAGTTGATTGTTTGTAAGAGATCACTGAATCAAGACATAACGTATGTATTTGGAACATGCTACCAAGAAAACAAACAAACAAAACCAACTTATATACTTAAGCAGACACGTAAACCTGACTGCTGTTTATATGTGAATGCATGTTGTACTGCTGCATATATCACAGAATCATCTAGCTTGGGAGAGACCTCCAAGATCACCGAGTCCAACCTCTGACCCAACACTAACAAGTCCTCCACTAAACCATATCACTAAGCTCTACATCGAAATGTCTTTTAAAGACCTCCAGGGATGGTGTCTCTACCACTTCCCTGGGCAGCCCATTCCAATGCCTCACAACCCTCTCAGTAAAGAAGTTCTCCCTAACATCCAACCTAAACCTCCCCTGGTGCAACTTTAGCCCGTTCCCCCTCATCCTGTCACCAGGCACATGGGAGAATTGACCAATCCCTACCTCACTCCAGCCTCCTTTAAGGTACCTGTGGAGAGCGATAAGGTCGCCCCTGAGCCTCCCTTTCTCCAGGCTGAATAAGCCCAGCTCCCTCAGCCGCTCCTTGTAAGACTTATTCACCAGACCCCTTACCAGCTTTGTTGCCCTTCTCTGCACCCGCTCAAGCACCTCGATGTCCTTCTTGTAGCGAGGGGCCCAAAACTGAACACAGTAATTGAGGTGTGGCCTCACCAGAGCCAAGTACAGGGGGACAATCATTTCCCTAGTCCTTCTGGCCATGCCGTTTCTTATGCAAGCCAGGATGCCGTTGGCCTTCTTGGCCACCTGAGCACACTGCTGGCTCATATTCAGCCGACTATCAACCAATACTCCCAGGTCCTTCTCTGCCAGGCAGCTCTCCAACCACTCATCTCCCAGCCTGTAGCTCTGCTTGGGGTTATTGTGCCCCAGGTGCAGGACCCGGCACTTGGCCTTGTTGAACTTCATACAGCTGGCCTCAGCCCATCGGTGCAGTCTATCTAGATCCTCCTGCTCAGCCTTCCTACCCTCTAGCAGATCGACACACACACCTAACTTGGTGTCATATATATGTATGATAGGGACCGGGGCTGCCCCACTGCTACCAAGTACACAGCTGTAGAAAGCAACCCTGAATCTCTACATAATATTGCACATCTGTCCTGATCCTTTGTTCAGCAAAATCCAAATGGGTAAGCCTGAGGAAGAATTAATGAAGGGTTTATGACTGATTTATTTACCTTCAGAAATAGACAAATGAACGTGTTTAGGATTTTTATGAAAACTCCTGTCTTCTTAAATAAGCTTTTGGTTTTAACAATATTATTGAGTTTTTGTGAGGCACAGTTTCCTTCAATTTAAACCACTGTTTTTCATGGGAAATTTAATTAAAAAACATGTATTTCTTACTAAATGGAAGCCTGTACTGCAAAAACAGGGGAGGTTTTCTAAAGCCAGTGCTTCTCTGGTTCTGGCATTAGTGAAGGAATTACTTTTTAAGAACTCTCATCTTATGAGAGCAAAAGAGAACCAGGACCTAAAACCTTCAAAAATGCTTTAGAGCCACACTATTTTTTTTCCAAGTTGAATCTAAATTTAGCAAACAAGTATCTTCTCTCTTCCTAGTAGTGCAGTTAGTCTTCCAGGGCTTTAAAACTATCTAGTTGGATATGTTTATGTTTTACATCCCTTTCTAGTAGCTGTTCTCCATGAGAGAGATGCAGAGACCACCACATACCTTCAGAGGTGCTCATGAGGGGACAGGGATACTCAGCCTTGGGCAGGAGAGGGGAGGCATCATCAGCTGGCATTGTCAAAATTTGTGGTCCTGCAGCCTCAACACTTGCTGTTCTGCCTACACCTGCCTGTGATGCATTGCTTTTAAACTCAGTGAGCCCCCTTTTTGAAGTGAAGACACTGAAAAGAAGATAGCTTACGTCCAGGGAAATGTTAAATTAGTCTGCTTCATGTCCTCTTTGGCACGTAGATTTCCACAAAAATGAGCTTCTACAGTGTAACAGTGTAGTTATACTTGTTTTATAATGGTTTGTTAAATTATTTAAGTGACCATGCTTTATTTTACAATTTGTGATACTTCCCAGTTATTCATGTATATTTGGAATGAAGCAGACTTCTCAGCTGGAAATTGAATATCAATAGGAAAATGATGCCCAAGTCTTAAGAATCTTTGAAAACCTAAGTATTTTCCCCTATGTTTTGTTTGTTATGCTACTACTGATGTATGTCTCACATTGCATATAAATCACAGTTTGACCATTTCTTGAGATGTATTATTGCTCATTGTGTGCAACTTTTTTCTGTGTCCATCTGAAATTACCTATGTACACAAAACAGATTGGAGATAGAAAGTTTACCTAATAAAAATATACAAATTTGCTGCTTAGTGCCTTGACAACAGGGCCATTTCATCCGAATACAAAAGTTTTGAACTGTGGTTTCTGTGTTAATACATGTTTTCCAGAGGTGCCAGAATAATGTCCTACAAGTATGCAGTATTTCATTTAAATTTTTATGTTCAGCCTAGCAAGAACATGGGCTTAGGTGTTAGATCTGCAAAAACAGTGGTTGTCTTCTGCTTTAGAGAAAGCTTACCCTAGTGAACACTTCCTGGGATGCTTTCCGCCTTGACTCTAATGCTGAGACATTCTTATCAACATTCTTATCAATATTCCAGAAGCTTTGAACTTCTCTTACAAAAGAAGACTAAAATATCTTCTGTATATTCGTATTTTCACCTCAAAGAATAGAACCATTTGTTAGTTTTAGAAGTAAAAGTTTTTTTTTTTTTTTTTTTTTTTTTTTAAGAAAATTTCATGGTATTTAAAATAAAATATATAAAAATAGTTGATTTCCCAGGGGCTTAACTGTTTTGAGGATCAGTTATAAAAAAAAAATTACTTTTCCAGTAGCCAAGATCATAACCAGTTTCTTTTCAAGCCTTTGAATTATTCTCTGAACACCAATCACCTTCAGTAAAAATAAAACCTCTTTTTAATTGTTGGAACTACATTTTTTATTTTATTCACTCAAGCAAGTGGAAGGCTCCCATAGCTCCAGCCAGTGTTGGTTCTTATTTTTCTACAAAGCATGTTTTGACACTTTTTGACACTTTTTAAGGGCCACTGTTGAATAAATTAGGATTTTTATTAAATGGCTTAGCAAAATATTCAGGTTTCATAACTTTTAAACCTGCTGTTGAAAAAAGAAAGGTGCTAGCAGAAAAAGAAGCTAGCTTAGCACAGACCACCAACTAGTCAAGCTAGTCCAAATGAGAACACCGTTCTCTCCCTGCCCTCATGGCCTGTTTGGTGCATCTTGTTCCTGAAGGAGCCCCCTGACGTTCTCTCTCATCCCTTGATTCCTGTAAGAGATGCTCATTCACAATGCTCTTATATTGAAACCTAATCAAATGTTCTGGTAGTTCTAATTCCCAGACTTTTGTAACTGTCCTTGTTGTGAAGCATAAGAACTTACCTCGTTGCTGTCCCTAGTTACCTGGGGACACTAAAACTCAACAAACAAACAAAGGCAGCTTTTCCAGATCACCTTTGATTTTTTTTTTTGTCACCTAGCAATTTGTTTTCCTTTGAGGTCAAAGTTATTTTTTGACATTCTACTCCATGTATCTGTGTACATGATTACAGAAAGCATCTTGGGTCCTTTCTCTGTCCCCTTTGCTGTTGTGTTCTTGCAGCTGTAAAGCTGAAATGGGCTGTTTTGCAACTTATCACTCCCTAAACATTTTTTTAACAATTCATAGATTCCCCAAATCATGACATGGGCTAAGTATTAATAATGATTTTGTATGTTAATATGTTGCTTTCTGATTCCTGCAGTTCAAGGTTGTTCCTCTTACAAAGCTTACCAAGGTCTAGAAAGTTATTTTAAAATCCTGTAAGACTTTGATGTCCATTCCCTCAGTTTGATGTCGATTCCCTTTGATGTCAGTTTCCCTCAGTTCCAGAAGCAATGGCTATGTGCAAAACACTACATGTTGATCATAAGTTTCAAAAGAGAATACTGGCACAGTTGTCAGTATAACTAAAACCTGAATTCTCTGATACTTTCATATCTCATCAAGTCTCTGGATTAATTTATGGAAGTGGTCTGGGCTCCCTTTCTGCTGAGATGCCCAGTTACCAATCTGTTGCTGATTCCTGTCTCTGTTCTTGACCACCTAGTCTTGTCTCTCTTTTGAGCATAGCTTCAGCCATAACCATCACCTGAAAGATTTGCTCCCAGAAAATACAGATAGAGGGATTTTGAGCTTTGGGTTCTTTAACAATTAATTGTATTGAAGTCTGGTGAAGAAGTAAGGGAGGGAGAGCTTTAGGCACCATGCAAGAGCAAGCTAAATGACTTTTATATTTTTATGTCAGATTGTATTTCTAAGCTGAAAATTCATGAAAAAGTGATTTTGCTGGTAAGAAGTTACAGTTTTTTAGAATTTTGTGTGTTGTGTGTGGAAAATAAAATGCTGAATTTAAACTTTTAAAGGCTATACAAAGCAGATAAGGAGAGAACATCTATGTCCTCTCCTTTTTCCTTCCACTCCTCCATTACTTCATAGTTTCCTTTCTTAGTAAAAGTTACACTGCTCTTACAACTTCGCTGTTATGGGCATTCTTCTGCATCCCTGGATTTTTCTGTGGCAGTTTATCATAATATGAAATCAGCCATCAAACACTGTTTGGAAATGCCAATATAAATGGTCTCCCTGCTCCTTACTGATTAATCCATCAGTACAATACAGAATAATCAATGTTTGTATCATCTGATCATTTACTTTTAGTATGTGTATATATACTTATACTATATTTAGTATATATAAAAAGCTAGAGACAATGCCACGGAAGAGGATGTTTGTGAAACAAAGGAGAAAAAGCTTTGATTTGATTCTTACACAGTCCACATACATGTATATGAAAGAAGAGACTAGACTGGCAAAGAAAACTTTGCCTGAAACAGTGTTCTCAATTCCCAAGAGATGTATCATGTGTTTTGAGGTGGTTCATACAAGTTTAGTCTTTTAAAATCACCTGTGGTTATTCAGTTAGTCAAAATGTTCCTTTAAATGTATGTTGAAGATTAACTCTTCTTTTAAAAACTTTTATTCTTTGAAGCAAAAATAATTTATTTTATGATAAAATGGACAGGAATTATCAAACAATCTACCTGAATGTAAGACCAATGTGAAACTGTTCGTTGTTGTTGAGAATCAATATAGATGAAGAGGTGACACACAGTTACAGCAGAGACGTGCATGTATTTATTTGGTCTTAAATTAAGACTCTAGCGTTCCTCTTTTTAGATTTTATTCTATAGTACTCAACTGGATAAAATTGCTCTTGATACAGGAAAAAACATTTTTTTTTTTTTTTAACTGAACTTTTGGATAGAGTTTTTAGTTTGAATAATAGCTAAAAGCACAATGATTGTCAATTATATCGGTATTTTGATTTTGTGAATTTGTGATACATAATTCTTTCTAGTTCATAATTTGTTCTTAAAATGATGTTCTCAAAATGACCTGGTTAGAAATAATATTTTGTAGATCAAGGAATTAACTGATTTTACAGATTAGAAGTTTCTCTAAAGATTTTTTTAGAGAAAAAGATTCTGGAATCCATACAAGTCTGTCAGTGTTGAGATCTGGATATACCAACTATCAGAGGACTTCGCCAGTATGGTGTCAACATTGCCTGAGTGTTGAAATTAAGGTCCTATGCAGAGAATAATTTTTGCCTATTGCCTATTGCTAGATGAACATCTGACATGACTCTGGGATAACTGGTTAATGCTGTGTCTATTGTATTGCATATGATTCCTCCTCTTTTTTTGCTCCCCAAATATTTTGGAAAAAAAAACAAAAACAAAAACAAAAAACAAAAACAAAAACAAAAACAAAAACAAAAGAATTATTTGTATATTGACAACTTAGTGACAAAAGATCCTAAATCAGGAAGATGGAATATAAAAGATACATGCCAGACTTGGAGAAATTCTCACTTACAGATATAATAGGAAAAGTGATCTGATTTACCTGCAACCAATGTAATGGCATTTTTGCAACTTTGTCAGTCAAGTATATGACAGTTAAGGGCATGGCTTGATGAGAACCATTTCTTTAATCGGTTTAATATTTATTGTATACAGAGCTTAATTCATATTTCTGATGCAACCATATCAAAGGCATCTGAAAAATTGCATCATCAGGATCTTGCTAGGTGACATTAAAGTTTCCTCCTGATGGAAAATAGATGCGTTGGTTGGTCTTTTCTGAACATGGTTGCGTATGGCTGAGAGAGAAAAGGTCAGATTAATATTCCAATAGATTTACCAACAAAGTCAACCTTATCTTTCTGTAGGAGTATGACTTGTATTTTAGCCTCTTGAAAATGAGTGAGGACTGGCAGAGAAAAATCCTTTTCAAGAGTGTCTCCATGAATGAATGATGAGATTGTGGTCATACTGACTTACAGCTAAGCAAAGGCATCTGCATGGACTAGCTATTTCAGTGACTGGTTTGTTCATCAGTCCAGAGAGTTTTTAAATGCCAGTAATAGTCCTTGGTTATGGAGGTGAGAGCTATTGAAAACTGGCAGCATGATGCTTTTTTTGATGTGCATAGTATTTAAGAGGTATGAGCACTGCTGGAACTGGAGTACAAGAGTCAGGATTTTATTTCCCCCCTGGCAATCAAGAGGAATTCATCCAACCTGTGCTGCCATAGGAGCATTGACACCCCTATTCTACAGAGCAGGGCCACATTGCACAGGGGGTCAAAGGGCTTCAAACTCACAGAGCATTATTCTCAAGGCATCTGATAAATTCTGTGGTATTGCAGTGCACAATGAGTTAGTATGGTTAGTGAATACATGCTGTAAGAAAGCTGGGCATTCCTCCATCTCAAATCTATTTGGCTTAGAGCCCCTGCATGGAACGTAGCCTCCTTCTTCCCCTTCCTTCAAAATCAACCCACAGCAACACTTTCTTGCGGAGGTTAAATTGCATGATTTAATTACCTCCCTGAATTCAAGGCAGCTCCAGACACAATCTCTTGGGAATAAAACAAAAGGAAAAGCTATAAAACATGATAGAGAGAAAAAATGAAACACGTTATTTGTCTTAAAAACATTCTTAATATGTAAACAATGCAGAGGCTGTTGTGAATAGTCTGGCAGTTGTCCTCTGAGGACACAGATTCCTTCCAGGCTTCCTGCTGAAGCATGAACACGTTAGAAAGAAGCTCTTTTAGTTCTTAGCATATAATGGTCTATTGCTGCAAATTTCTGAAGTCAGTTGGGTGCTTTGTCAAACATGCAGCTTTTTACTGACAGATCCAGAAATGAGAGAGTTTAGATTTTTTTTTTTTTTAATTCTTTTTTTTTTTATAGCTGGTGCAAATGCGATCATTTTCCATCCAATCTGCCAAATCCTACAATTTCTCCACATGTGAATTAATACTTAGGAGACCCCAATCATCTCTTGATGCAACAGAGAACATGTGGCCAAAGCATGGGTGCTCTGATGTTCAAAGCAAGTGTTACAGCTGTTGATTGAGCACTCTGTGGTGCTGTGCTGAAGTGGGGGAGTTGACTTTTTAAAGCTATTCTCACTCCACAATGAGGCAGGCTTCTTTTCAGTCTTACTGGGACTACCATACAATTAAGGAGCTCTTGAAATTTGTCACTCTGATAATGTAACATTTTCCTAAGGTGGCTAGTGACACTTTAGCTTTTCCTCTTGCTGTGAATTCCCAGGACTTAACCTATTTGAGAAATGGTTGTGTCTGAAGTCCTCATTCTTGAACTTTTCTGAGTAGTGTATAGTGTATGTGCTGGGGGGAGAGGGGGGTGGAAGGTGGAACAAGCCTGCTCTATCAATTATGGTTTTGTAGCCTGATTCCAGGAACTGGTGATATACTTAACTCTTGCATTTAGGATAGATTCTCTGCTCTGCTGCTCTTCATAGGCTTCTGTCTTGCTGATTCCAGTTTGGGAAGTAAGCTTATTGCAGTAAATGGCTGTCCTAAAGTGAATAAAGAAATACTAACTCATTTTGTAAGTGTAGGGCTCTGAATTTAAAGAAAAACACTTCCTGATGCTAACAGGTTATGTAGTAAAACTGTCCAACAAAGATCCCGCTTCTATAAAAGTCAAAGCTAAAGCCTAAATCCTGAACTTTTGTTTTGCAGTTGCTATGAAAATGATATAGATATAAAAAAAGATGAATCAAAGAGGGAAAAGGGGAAAAATATATATTTTCCATTGTATTAGATCAATATTTTAATTTTTAGTGGCTATCAGTCAAATATTCTGTCCATACTAGCTCATCTTTGCAAACATATGCAAGACAATTTTGAGGACTTTCCAGGACAGTGACCATTGCAGTGGTCTTAGGGACAACTGAACAGTCAGTGGAATCAACCAGAACTCATTACGCCTTCATAAAAGTCTCTTTCGTATCTCTTTTGAGTTTGTGTCTTTTTCTTTGCCACCATTTCTCACCATCCCCAGGGGAAACAGGGAAGACAAGCCTACAACCATTCCACTAAACTTGTGTCATCTGGGCTTCCACCTTGGTGCAGGAATGAAGTATCCACTGGGGACATCCAGCTTGCTTCTACTGAGTAGAAGTGCTGGAACACAGCCCAGAATATAGGCTGGTGTATCTATTTAGACATAAACATTTACACAGAGACTAAAAGGCAGAACTCATCCCTCCTGTCAGACTGCTGAAACCTATGGAAACATTGGTATTCTATTGATCTGAGTTGCACTGCGGGGAGGTAGGGGTGAAGAAGAGCTACCAGAACTGAAGTTGGAAATAAAAATCCTCTATGAGCTTTCTTTGTAGATGCTTCCTTTAATTCTTTAAGACTCCTTAAATCACCCCCTTTTTTTGTGGATAGATAATCAGAAATAACTTTACCATTCCATTTACCATTTCCAGGCAAAGCAATAGAAAGAGCTCTCAGCCACATTGTTTGGTGAGTGGGTTATTTTGGTGACAAATATAATTTCCAGGTAAAAAAAAAGTTACTGAGAAATCATCAGTAACTAAATGATCTCACACACTGTGATGTACCAAGGAACATGAATAACAAAGCTCTTATAAAGACTGTCATTTACATACAAAATCACAGAATCATTTAGTTTGGAAGAGATCTCCAAGATCACCGAGTCCAGCCTCTGACCTAACACTAACAAGTCTTCCACTAAACCATATCCCTAAGCTCTACATCTAAACGTCTTTTAAAGACCTCCAGGGATGGTGACTCAACCACTTTTCTCGGCAGCCCATTCCAATGCCTAACAACCCTTTCGGTAGAGAAGTTCTCCCTAATATACAACCTAAGCCTCCCTGGTGCAACTATGAATCTGTCACTAATATGCTCTACTTTTATTGAATTCCTAGTGATGGTGAAGGAGAAAAACTGGGAAATTCCAGCCTCCATTCGTTTGACTTTATTGCAAAAGAACTGCAGGATATAGTCACTTTGCTTCCTTTAAGTTCAATTTGTTTCTGTGTTTTCTCTAAAGAAGACTAGAGCATCATATGTGCAGTCCAGTAAGTGATTGGGAAACTGGGAACTTTTTTTGGCTCCACTTATATTATTCTGCTGCTGTTAAATAGCTGTCGCCTCTATATGTTGATATTATCTGTAGGAACGGATGGATCCCATTAGTCAGGCATTGGGACAGGAGGTGTGAATAACTTTGCAGGAAAGACTAGCTTAGGAGAGAAAAGTCTGTGTTAGATTCTTCACACAATGTCCTTGTCTTGTGTGTTTGGTTGGAAAAATATGACTGATCTGCTTCTCTTCCTTGTGAAAAGCTTGTGAGTTGATTGGGGTTTACCATTATAAAATCTGAAGATTATAGAGGATCTGCTAAAGGCAAAGACAGCAGACAAGGCCTGGGGACTGTTACTGCTTTGAACACTAGACGAAAGCAAATGGCATTGTCATCATTAGGTGGGAAAGCTACACTATACTTTATTTAATGACAGAGGACTACAAATGCTATTTGGATACATTCTGAAATACACAGGGGACTAGACTGTGGACTGGCAAAAATACAAAAAGCAGGATCATATCTTTTGTATTCATGGTTTATAGCTTAGAATTTCTGTTCAAAGTGCAAACAATAGTATTTGGCTTCTTCTAAATCTAGAATATTTTGGATGTGGTAAGTTTAAAAAATGCTGGAAATCTGGTAGTCTGTTTTATGCTTAGATAGAGAAATGAAAGGGAAGGAATTCTTAATAAAAATAGTCTTGAATGCACCTTAGAATTAGAAAGTTGAACATATGTTCCCTGATTCCTACCATAGTCTAACTATAGTGTATATAACCTTTCAAAATCAGAGGTAATATGTTGGAACATAAATCCTATTCTTGAGCATTATATATGTAACTCCAATTGATGTCAATAGAATACAGAATCTGAACCACTCTATCAGAGATGTAAAAAGAAAAAGTGAATAATGAAATGAAAATAATGTCTCCTTGAGTTGGCTGTAGATCTCTCCATAAATATGTGTCTCTCAAAATGATTTGTATGAGGTATTATGACGATTTGTGGATTACAAAACCACAAAAGAAGAAGGCCAAAATAGTTAGAGGTGGGGATTTTGAGTACATCTGCCCAACCTGACATGTGGATTTGCTTCTCAGTTGTAGAAAAATCCACAGAAATCTATATAATGTAGAAAATCGCTCCAGAAATTCCTGTTGGTCAACTATCACTTGAATCAGCATATATCATGGGTTCTTTCTGACTCTCAAAGGCTTGTTTTCAAGACAGTCTCCTTGACTCATTTTTAATTTTCAGTTTTGATCTCCCAAACTGGATATCAAGTTATATCTGTAAGCCAAAGGCCGTATTTGTACTCTAGTGAAACTGGTATCAAACCAGTTGCTTTTTACAGATATGACAAATGTCTGTTGTCAGTCACTGATACTTTTTATACATAAGCCACTGTATATGCAGGTCAAACTTAGACCTGAGGAAAACTGAATTGAAGGTGCTTTTTTTTATATAGGTGTCAAACATTGAAAACCTTTTGCATATTTGGGTAATTAACAGTTTGGTGAAGGCAATAATTAAAATACTTTGAATCTTTGCTGTTTTGATTTTCATTCTAAATCACTCAGCTGTTTTTCTGCTCCAAAAGTTAGAAGCTTAGGAGCATATAGTTACACAATGTCTTAGGAAAATGCTCTAATCTAAGGGTTTTGTGCACAATTTACCTAAATACACAAAGCCTTTTCAGAATCATTTGCTGGGACATGTATGTGCCAAATGGAGAATAAAACCATATCTTTTCTGTATCTCATCATTTCGCATATACTTTCTTCCTATAATCCACTTTTTTTTCTTTTTTTTTTTTTCATTTTTTTTTTCCATAACAATAGAATAGTATCATTAAGGATTTAATTTTTTTTTTTTTTTTTTTTTTTTTTGAGCACAGAATATATTCATTTCACAGTGCTCAAAAATACCCTAACTTTCCAGACATATCTTTTTCTGAAATATACTACTAATGGCCTAATTAGAAAAGAGGAATGCTATGTATATTTTTTCATAACCCTTCAGAGGTCTTTCATAACCCCTTTCTTTAGAGGAAACAAATACTTGGACAAAGAGAATAAAGTGAAAGTCAGTGCTGTGCAACTCTTTTACCCAATTTTCTTGTCAGTAATCCTTTAAATTAATAGAACAGTAAAGAAATCAGAGCCAGCTTCTCAACTGATGCAAATTAATTTAGCTGCATTCATGTCAGAAGAGAATTGCTCCTGCACAAAATACCCGATAAGTGCATAACAAAGCTGAATACTAAGATTCTTTAGAAAACAGTGCTCAATGGTATATTACAAACCTGTTGTGACAGCTTTGTTACAGTTGCCTGGACAAAAAACAAAGCAAAACACTTTGACAGTGGCAAGCCATGCTTTCAAACTGAATGACATTTTAGCTTCTTGGAAAGGAGGTGATCATCTACCACAGTTGTTCCCTGAACAGTAAGGAGGCTTAGTTTATAGACTCGAAAAGTTTTGAAGTATGAGGAATATTTGCTGCTTTATGTTACCATTGGAGACGATTTCATGCTTCTATGCCTGTAAGATTCTGGATATATGTGTGAGCAGTATGCTTGTAAGTTTCAAAGTTCTTTATAACCCCAAGAATCTAGTGAATAAAGAAAGGAAACAAAATAAATTTCTTGAATGAAGTGGCTAATGGCACTTGTGTGTCATGACATAAAAGGAAATAATTTGAATTAGGTGAGATGTGCATGGCAGCATAATGAAAAGAAAGTCTTCTCATTTTCATCAGCTAATAATCAAAACAATTTGACACTATTTCCAAAGGAAGCCAAAAATATGGAAACAATTATTTAGAGAAGAATACAGCAAAGCCATGTATTGGCTTATAGCTTGCATCCTGAGGTAAACTGTATTTCTGAGTTCCCAGATGGATATCCAATACAAATATATTGACCCAGAGGAAAAAAAAAAAAAAAAAAAGAGATGTCTGAGTGATGTAAACAATCATATGTGGTGATAAAGCTTTTAATGTGACTTCTTTGAAACAATATTTGGCAGCCATTTTGACCTGAATGTTCTTATTGATACAAGGTTTTGATGTCAATGGCAACACTGTGTGAATGACAGATTAAAATATGATTTTTTTTTAATTCAATATAGTATCACCTGCCAAATATGAGGTTAAAAAAACTCCCAGATGTGTTATTTTATCTGAGAAACGAAAAGCATCTTCAACAATGCTGTGATCTGGTAACATATAAGATGTCTGAATCATATTTTGTCATACTTGGCAAAGATCTTTTCAGACTGAGACCAAACAAAGAAAACTTCTGCCCCGGAAAACTTTTGCCAAAATTATGAATGATTAGAACTGAATTTTTATGTAGATGTAAAGTTGTATGAACTTTGTATTATTGCTATTTCTTTGCTAACTAATATTTATCATTTTTGCTTGATCATCATTCACTTGTTTGTGAAAACATTTGCTAAACAAATATTGACTTGGAATTGAGCAGGACAGATGGGTAATGTTTTACTGCTAATTTAATATGACACACTGCAGACAAAATACCATTAGTACAAAGATACATTTCATGTTCCTTTAGGGAACTGAACACAACCCTCAAAGCTAAAGTTCAGTTACTTTTATTATTAGTCCAAATTATATACATGATGGTTGCTGAATACACATTTTTTCTCTTCCTAGGTTATGGGTCACAAAAAGAAATACTTATGTATATTTGAGACATCTACAACAAAAGACAAACATCTAGGTAAAGCAACAGTCTTAGTAATGTAAATCACAGGAATGAAGGAAAGGGTTATAATGAACAGCAAGGAATCTATTCTTTTTGTAGCATATCAGATCTGATTTTCTGATGAAATAATCTGAATTGGTGAATGGGAACCTGAAATCCTTTATCCACAGAACAACAATGACTTAGTGAAAATACTAGTAAGGAAATAGGAATGGGATTGAGTACTACGGGAGATCAGATGAACACACAAGGATTCAATCAAAGTCTAAGGCAAAAATGTAGCAAGAAGGTGCACAATAGATAACAAGCAGGCATTCTATAGACACTTTAATATTAAGAGGAAGACCTAGAATAGAGCTTGTCCACCTTTCAAATAAGGAAGGAAAGCTAATAATAGATGCTAGCAAGAATATTCAAATATTAGATGTCTTTTTCCTTCAGCCTTCACTAAGAGGATAAGAAAGCTTGTGTAGTATCAGCAGCAAAGGGAAAAGTACTCAGCATGAAAGAAAGAAAGAAAGGAGCTGACTGATTCAAATTAGTTATTTTCAGATCATCTGGGAGTGATAGAATTCCTCCCTGAGTACTTAGATAATTGAATGAGAAGTTTCAGCATCACCAGGAGTTGTCTCTGAAAGCTTGTGTAGGATGAACGATGCAGATGACTTGTGAAAGACCATCCCAGTTCCCAGAAAGACCAGAAAGACCAACCCTTTGAGTTGCTGCTGACTTCTCTTTATTTTCAGCTGAAGTGGGTACTCTGAGATCTCTTCAGGCTCTTTTTAATAATGTACTCTGCTTCCCCCCCTTTTGCAAATAAAGTGTTTTTTGGTTTTCAGCCAGCCCTTCCCACTGCCTCTGGAATACCCCAGTTGCACTTGCCCAGTTGAGCTTGATGAGAGTCAGCCACACCTCATTATCTCTGCTGAGAAAAATTCACCAAATTTCAGGCCATTGTTTATCTTGGCAGAGGGTGTTTTTATAGGAGTGGTACTGTGCACAGGGCATGACAGCACCAGTCCTGCGGACATCAAACCCCATGTACAATCAGTCACATTTCACGAAGTACCAAAGAAAATAATTATAATTTACTTGAAATGATTGGTAGGTAGCGTGTAGATTTGCTTCCAAATAGCTTTGCTAGTAGGCCATTTCCCTGCAAAAGACAGCAGATTTATCTGGGAAAACAATACATAGGGTAAAAAGTAAAATAGTGATTTTTTGCTTTGTTTGCACAAAATAGAAATGCACTCAGTGTGTTCCTCTTGATGTCTCAGGAATGCCCTGTGCGTCTATTAATAACTAACAGAGAATAGTATTTTATTATTTATTTATTTTTTTTTTCAGTTCACCCCTACTTCAGTTAGCCTGAAAACTTTGAGTTACAGGGGATTTTCTAATATATGTTAATTATTATCCTCCAGGTTTATGGTTTTCCTTGACTGCACTGCTCACCTGCTTTTGGTAAAATTTGGCTGCGTTTTAACTTTTGTTCCTGTTAAAAGTGATAAAGTGACATTTTTTGATACAATTTATAATTAAAACATTTTACCAATGCCAAAAAGCTTATGGTTAAGAAATATCTGCAGCTACACTAAATAATATGAAGTGTGTACATAGACTGTAAAACTCATCATTATATATTTGCAAAGCTAATAGCTTGCAAAACTAAAAAAATGAATATATTATTGGTAATAATGATTAGTTAATTAATCATTATTAATTAATGATTAATAATGAAAATAGATGAATATATTATTAGTAATAGATGAATATATAATTAGTAATAAGTCATGATATCCTATATGGAAAAAAATATGCAGCAATTCATACCCTTCATTCTTCTTTTTTCATATTGATTCTAAGTGGTTAAAACTAAAAGTGTAGCTTCTAAGTAGTTAAAACTAAAACTGTAGCAATTGCTGTTAGCTGAATGTCATTAATAAAACTTGAATGTTCTGTGTCAAAAAAATCACTTTAGAATAAATTGAAATTAAATAGATATATTCCTATATATCACATTTTCATGCCATTTTGACAATAACATTATTGCATTTTACTTATTTGTTGAACAGGTTAGCCTTTTTTTTTTTTTTTTTTTTCCTTTCCTTCTGTCAAATCTGATGAAGAGTTACTTCCAGGTTTTCAAATTTGTGTAGACTTTACTGAAATGGGACTTTCTGTACTATTGTTTTAGTAGTTTTCAGTTTTTCTGCCCTTACTAGGATTTTAACTAAACGAATGACTCATACTAGTGGTAGTAATGTCACATCATTTGTTTTGCTCAATGTGTTACTTGTTATACAGGTTCAACGTTTTTATTTAAAGTATATATTTTTGTTTACCATTTCTATGTTTATTTTTGAGACCAGAAAAAAATTGTCAAACTACCTTTGTCTTTTATAAAGCGTATTAGACCTACATTTGATAACGTTGAGTCTATTTGCGCAACTCTTGAAGCTGGTGCTGAAATATCTGTTGGCCTGTTCAGCTCTGGCCTCATTTATGGCACAGCAGGAATCTCAGCAGGAGCACTCTCAGAAATGGTATAGACTTAAGTTGCCTTCTTGCTGCTTTATGAGTTTCCAAGCACAAAACTAGTTCTTCTGTTTTAATCTCTCTGTATCTTGGCAGGTCTCCGCTGGTGTAAGTTCTCCTAGCACCATGAACTTCAGTTAAGCTCTGAAGGTTGTTGCTACTGGAGAACCTTCTGTGTTCATTAACAGGTAGAGGTTTCCAACCACTGCCCTCTGGTGGTATACTTGTATGGGCCTTAACTTTCCATGATATGCGTGCTACACAGGTAACATGGTAATCTGCTCTCAAGTGTTAAAAAAGCTATCTAATCCCTTCAGTGATGGGATCCCTTCATCTACAAGGTAGATGATGGTAACACAAGTCTACAAGTGCAGCAAATTAGTCAGAAAGTCTAATTCGCTGAAACTCATGCCGTGAGTCAGTTATTCATTGCTGTCCATGATACCCATTAGCTATTAGTTCAACTCACGTCACAACAGGGGTATGGAAAATGGAAATTTAAACATCCTGGGGAATATTTTTTGTCAGCCTGGAAAGCAGATGACTGACTTTTCTTTTTGCAGGGTAGCATGTTCCGGAGAGAAAGTGGCAATTCATTAAGCTATTTATTGCAACTTTAATTTGCAATCTATTATATCTTGATAGGCACAGTATATCTGCCTTTTAAAGTAGATTCTCCTCAAAATATTCAGCATCTCTCAATGTCTTTATTTTGTAACAGAGGGATAGATAAATCTGCAATTCCCTGTAGCCCTATGGTTTGTGTACTACTTTTAGCTGAGTTGACACTGAAGGGTCAGAATGAAAAGCTTCTGAAATGAGGGTCTAAACATAAACTGGACTCTTAATTGGGCTTCAAAAAGGAACAGGCAACAGGGCAAACTAAGTTGGTTCTTATTACGTTGTCATAAACTGATCATTATCTCCATGCATTCACCATTATCAGGTTTTGTAGGTAATTTGTTTTAAGCAATCGTATGTTACCAATTAGGAATTTCTGCTCTGTTGGTAGCATTGTGTTATGCTGCAACGTCTAATGAGCTTACCATCTTTCTTTTTTTGTGTGTCTCTCACATGGTGTGTCATGCATACACTGCACCTCTAGTTCTCAGGTGGCACTACCTGATTTAGCCTCTGCAAAGCAAGGTGTGACCCTAGTATAGATGTGGGCAGAATAAAAGCTTCTGTTTAGATGTCCCATTCCAGTGTATTTTGACTGATATAGTAATAAATTTTGACTATAGTAAATAGCTCTAGTGGAGGAGGTTTAAACACCTCTGATATTTTCCCTGAAAGAACAAGCATTCCTGTTGGAGTGTTCCAATAAATAAAAGTGGATTTTAGTTGCTTGTTTTTTTTGATATTTATTGTACTGAGCATTTGGAATACATGTATCTTATAAGTCTTTAGAGCAGTAAGCCTAATGCAGGCCAGGGTACTTTTGGGTAGATATTATTGGAGTCAGACATTTGTGAGGCTTTGCTTTTGATATTTCAGTAAGATTGTATATTAGTGTGGGGATGGATAGGTGAAGAAAAGTTACTGAAATTAAATAAAGTAAATACTTAACCAGAGGGAGCATATTTAATCACCAGTAAAGTTGGTTCAGAGTTTATTGGCCTACCATGTACCTAAACTGTACTTGACCAACAAAGCAAGGGCTGTTTGATGGCTTTTCCTATTGTGATGGCTAAAGACCTTGTTTAAAATGATTCATTCTTTGTTGTCACTTGATTTAAAGGTTGACTTTGGCTTCAAAATTAGTCCCACATGTTTTGAAATTTGAGTCTGAAAGCTAGTTGAAAGCCCATGTAAATTTGGTACTATGTTGCTCACCTTTGACAGGGAGAGGCCGCAGAGTGCAGTAAACAGTGCTGAAATGTGGCTGTATGTGACACAAGTCACTGTGCTGTAATTCTAAGTTACAAGACTTGATGAAAAACAATGTGGCCTATATTGAGTGTGCCTAATCTAACTTTGTTCCCCAAAATGGGTCTTTAAACTTACAACTTCACTGTTCATAAATAACATTCACATAACATAAGCAGAGGCAAATACATGATACACAGCATATGTTATATTATACATGACTCTTTTACCAATGTTGTTAATGTTGCTCAATAAGTATTTGTAAGAGTCTAATAATGGGAAACATTTTTCATTAGTCTAAATGTTTGCTTTTAAAACAATTGACGTTCCTATCCTGAATGTTATACCTTTTCCTTTTCTGGTGTTAGTATATGTTGCCCACTTAAATAGAATTTAGTTTAGGATAAGCTTATGCTACACCATTAGATGTTTTCCTTGTCACTAGAACATGAATGCGTGGATTTAGCTTTTAATTAGCAGCACATCCCTCCCCACCCCCTCAGATTCTCAGTTTAGATTATTCTGTTAAATACTTGCCTGTGTGGTTTTCTTCATATTCTATTAGCTACACATCATATTGAAAATATGGTCCAGTTAACATAGAAAATGTGTGGTTAACAATATAAAAAGACTTCATTATCAAGCCTGTTTGATAGCAAGAGTGCTTATAAACTAATTTCTAAACAGTGACAGTACTTTTGGTATGGTACTCCGTGAAAATGCTGGTTATGATTTGTCCCTGGGTGATCCCTGCATAAGAAACAGCCCTCAGGTACCCTTGGCTTGGGGAGGCTCTGATGCAGCTTTCAGACTTCAGCTGGGAAGCAATGAAAAGAAAGAACATTTGAACAACCCCAAGTGGACCCCACAGCTATGATATCTCTCCCCTTCCCACTGGCATTGCTTCTAAGAGAACTTGGTCTGCTATGACATTCTCTTACTCTGTTCTGGAGGATGAAGCCTGCTGCTCCAAGAAGCCAGAGGAAGACATAAATAAACAGGATAGATAATAAGTCTGGGTTTGTCAGTCTTTACTATGGTAACTATATGTGTGTATTAATGCAACTGTACTAATAATACTTGGTTGTGTTTGGATTAAATCATTAAGACTTCACATATACTAACTAATTTATGAGCTGGATGTATAACGTATGACGTATGTTTTCTTTTGCCCATAACAAGATTCTGCGAGTAATATGAAGGTCTCTGGAGATTACTGGGGGACAGGTGAACATGCCTTATATTGTGATGTTGCACTAGAAAAGTGGCTTAGTAGCTTTTTAGAGAAAAGCTCAAGAACTTTTTTCTTCTTGATTACTTGTATTCCTATGGAATGTATAATGCTTTTGGCTGGTATTCGCTCAGGGAAAAAGTAATCATTCATAAAACAGTAGAATATAGGGAAGGGTTGAATATGACAGACTTTGATAATTTCCTCCTCAACTGTAGAAAACAGAAGCAAGGAGGAATTTGTCTTGTTCCTGTTTCTAGAAAGAGCAAATCTGGGACAAATATTTTTGTCTTTAAGACATGGATACATTGTCTTTAAGGCAAGCTGGGACAGGGGCTGGAGAAACAATACTACCTAAGACAGGGCTCTTGCTATTTACAGATATTTGTCCAAATTGTCATAGGCAACAAAGTTATGATCCATATGGTACCAAAGAACAGTGCTGTAAAGGCAAACTTGCAGCCCATCCATCATATAATCACATTCCAAGTGCCAGCAAATACTCTTTCTTTCAGTCAGTGAATCTCTAGTGGTTTCTGTTATTTTATAGTTCATTTTTGTCACACAGCTGTAATTTGGGGGCACCTGTCATTTGCAGATCACATTTGAGAAGAAAGTCCAGTCACACAATGAAGTAAAGTAGACAGAATGTTTGCGAAGTGGGAGAAAAAGTCAAAGGAAGAAATCAGTTCCCTCTGTGTAGCTATCTGAGCATGAAAATTGCCATGACCATAAGTGGGATTTAAGTGTTGTCTGAGCCTTGCACTGACATTCTGGAAAGGAGGTGTCTTCTCCTCCTTCCCTCTCCCTCCCCGTCCCCCCTCCCACACTCCCTGAAAGCAAAAGAAGTGATGAATTAGCATTATTTTAAATGGAGGATACCATTTCTTTGAAAAGGAGAAAGGCCACAATGAAGATGTCCTTTGGTGATGCCTTTTACAACTATTATAAAGTATCTTTATTGGTAAAAAATGTAAGAGTTTACCCAGAGAAAACTTCAAAGAGAATTTAAATAAAATATTAACTAGTTGGAAACAGGGTGACTGAGATACTTGCTAAGAAATGTCTCTGTAATTGGTTCTGAAATCAGTGTAGAGCCTGACTGAACTATTTCAACAAGTAAGAAAAGTGGACTGACTCATTGAACTATACTCTGAACAAATCTAACTGCATATTGTATATTAAAGACCAAAAAAGAATATTAAGGTGAACAAAATGATTCATCTAAATATCATTATCTCAAATAGCTTTTCAAGTGTCTGGAGTTTCTTTGAGGTGAAAGCAGAATAAAGCAAATGTCAAAAAATAATGAACAGAGCTTAACTTCAAAGTGACATAGAAAAACAAAGAGTATCATAGACTAAAGCAGCAATATTAATAACATGCTATGAAGAAATCTATTCTTAGCTTTCATTTGCAAAAAGGGCAGAAAAAAGTTCTAGTTGTAACCAGCACTGAAAATAAGATGAGAAATATAAAGTCTGTGGAAATACGCTATAAACCTGCTGGCTTTAACTTTAGTAAAGGGGTGAAGAACTCAAAACAATGAAGTGCAGTGTGCTTTGTAGCTGCTTATTTTCATTAAGTTGTGTAGGTAAAAGTCCTTGATTTTTCCAGACTTAATTTTCAAAGACCTCAGAGCCCCATGTTTAATTTAGCAGACTTACAGTTTTTGAATAATATCTCATAAAATATCTCCATGGGGCTTGGCAGGAGATGCAGAAAAATGTTCAAAACCAGACATTATTCATTAGAAATCAATAGTTATACTTTCTGACTAATCACTTCACTCAGGATAATCTGTTTCCTTAATATGGAGGAAGTGAGAATCACAAAGATATTTTTTGCTGATCTACATGTATATTCAGTCTAATGAGTCAATTGGCACCCTGAGGGTCTTCATAAATAGATGCAGATAAATAAATCAGGTGCTGATCCAAAGACTATTGAAAGTAATAGAAAGACTCTTGTTTTGTTTGACTGCATTTGGATCTGTTTCTAAATCTCTTTCATAAGTGACCTTTTATTGTTGCATAATAATTCATATAAAATGTCTATGTGCTTTTATGTAACCAACATTTTGGTGGATGACTGTGTTTTTGATACATGCATCTGTGGAACTATTTTTAATCTCTTGATTGTTTTTTCAGAAGCTGTGAGTAATGGATCAAATGCTGAGCTAGTAAAAAATTGAGGTCTGCTAAGTTTGATCTTTTTATTGAGTGAAATTGATAGCGGTGTGGAAACATTTAACATGTAAGAGAAAATTTTGGTGAGCATTGTCCTAACTAATAATTTAGATTCCAGTTATATTCCACATATGTGGTGGTAGGAGAAGGCATAGGATAAGTATTTTAATTTGCCTTAACTATTTCCCCTGGACTTCTTTTCCACTATAAATTTTGTGCATGTGACTTCATGAATGAAATGACAAGACCTTCATTTTTATATCTGATACACTATGTTTGAGTCCAATTTATTTTAAGCCACCTGGAAATAGCTCTGTGGATGATTGCATAACAACAATATTAAGTGATTCTAAGAAAAATGCAGGACCAACACCATCCCAAGTGCAACTCTTAGGTTAACCAGAATTGCTTGAAGAATGAGTTTCCTTTTTGTTATTGAATAGGTTCCAGGGAAGATTCATATTCTTAAAATACACTTACCCAATATACACAGTCATTAAATGTATTAATTTTATTTTTTATTTTTTTTATTTTTTTCCCCGTCTGTCCTCAAGGGACTAAATTAGACGCTACTTTAATTCTTCAGGATGTTTAATGTAACTACACCAGATGTTTTTTGATGCTTCTTCTCCTTATTATTTTGTGATGTTGAGGGGGAATATTTAAAGAATAATAGAAACATGGAAAAGATAGATATTTTTATTAAAAGTTGATTGTTTATTATTATTATTTTTTTAAATACAAAAACCCTATATTGCGAGCTTTCTGGTTATCAACTTGCTGTAATGTGCATCTCTTTGTATGCCCATGAAAGATTAGTACAGGTACCTTAAGCATTGAGTAATGGAACATCACAGGGTTTCACTCATGGATTAATATTTTTGGCTTTGGGAGGCATGATGCAACTACTCCCTTTATTGTCTCTTAATCCCATAAACAGCTGGCAAATTTTCTTAAAGTGATAATGGAAAGATGTCTGGCATGATTGTGTTTCAAATTAAGTGATGCCTAACAGTGAGGTAATTTCTCAAGGACTGGAATTCCAAACAGTCCCAGTGCATGTGGGAAGAGTTTCTCCTAATGAGGCAACATTTCCAGCACTCGTCTGTATGCAGGAAGTCCATCTAGTACACGTGCCAGGGTCCAAAGGCTGCAAATACAGCTGTATATTATAGTGTCTGGTTTTAAGAACAAGTAAAGATTGTGTTTTAAATATTGTCCGAAGCTGATTATATCATACACATATAAACATACTTCTGTGCTGCTAGCCTTGAAAGTATCTGGAGCAGCTACCAGTGCTAAATTGTTTACTGAATATTCACATGCCTGCCAAAGTTATACAGCTCACTACACATTTGTTATATGCCAAGGCAGGTACTGGCATGCTACTTCTCCATTTCTGAAACTCCTGTGGTCTTCTGAGGTGGTATAACTATAGATGATCTCAGAATTTCATGTTGCCTATGTGAACATCTCCCTATATATTTTCAAGAAGCTTGATGTGGTTTCAAGCTGTAAGTAGGGAACTTTTCTTTCTGAATTATGGGTAAGAAAAATGCTCTAAAAATGTCTTCAGCAAACTGATAAATAGGTGAAACAATATTAAGGACTTATCTTTATATGTGCTCAGGAAATAGGCTATCAAGCTGAATTCCCACTCCCTTTGTCCTTTGAAGATTCATGTTTTAAAGCTAAAGGGTGTAGAAATCACCCTTATATTCAAACAAGTAATGTAAATTATATTTCCTACATCTTACTGTCCCATCAGGTTTTATATGTTCCATCATCTTTAATCAAAACAGCCAATTAAGTTTAAATATAAACAGTTGTGATTCCTGGACAGGTTTTTAAAGCCTCAAACCACTACATAACTGATTGAGAGCCAGCGTCCTCTGTGTCTTAGAAAATCCTGAACTCCTTGATGCTTCCTTTGTAGTCAGGAGAAGCAAGCATGGCATCAGCTTTTTTGACTACTAAATGGATAATAGAGTGTACATGCATAGAAAAAAAATTAGGAGTTCTGGCTACTTTTCAGTAATTGGCAGGTCAAGCAGTGTAAGAGCTGCTGCAGGTAATTTTTTCCTTTAGAAAATGGAGTGTGGTGTAGGACTTTGAGTAGAATTTAGACAAAAGTCCTGTATAGTGCTGGAGGCGGACACACTAATTCTGTAGAGTAGTGGGAGCTTCAATCGATTTTCTGGGCATGAAGCAATCGTTTCTCCTATTTATGCAAAAAATGAGTGAACCCTCCTAAAATAAAAGAAAATCTTGGGTAAGAGTGGTTTACATTAGGCAATTTTTATCACAGCCATGCACTGAAACATTTACTTGGCATATACTAGAGCAGTTTTATGCCTGCTCTAACTTGTGCAAGTTGTTAAATATTCCTTGGAGATAACAGTCATGGGATTTTCTGGACTGGAGAAAACGTTGGCCTTTTTTACTTTTCCTTTGATTGTATACTACTCCTCCCTGTAACACTGATGAGCCTCTTGTGCCTGGTTATGTTGATTATAAGACCTTTTATGTCAGCTGTACAAAGCTGTCACCATGCAACCCCAAACTAGGGCTATTTCACTGAGATAATCTGTGATAATTGACATAACACCTGCTTGTTCTCACTAGAGTCAACAGTTGCATGAGGTTCCAATTAGTCCACAATTTGGCCCCAAATGTCTGGGAAACCAGTGAGTATTTGCATATAACCTGCTGTACATTTGTTCACGGGCTGTGTACCTGAAGTATGTTGAAAATGTGTTTTTCTTGAAAGCCATAGTGGAAAGTTTCAATGACTCCTTTTTGACCATTGCATGCTGGAGAGACCTGTGAGCAACAGTGGAGAAGGCCAGCACAGAGACCTCTGATGGGGTTTGCTTGGAGAATGGATGATGCATCCGCTCTGGCTCCACAGCTCTTGAGGGATCATGATTAAAAGTTGCTCAGGGAAGCCTGTTACTGTTTTCAAGTTGCCAGTTCTGTGGGTTTCCTGTGGAACTGGACTCGTTTTTAGCAACAGCTGTGGTTAATTTTCAGGAGCCAGGGATAGCCATTTCGGGGGTGTTTTTTAATGCTAATGGGGATTTTTGGCTGTCTGGTTGGTGTAGTGGTTTCCATTGTAAATTTTGATTATGTCTCTGAGAGCTGATTAGTGGTTGTGAGCCAAGGCTGTGCATCACTGGGCCAGTGCTTCACTCCTCTTCATTGCCTGTCGTGGGCACTGGAAGCTCTTCAAGGACTGTGTTTCCAAGCGCAAGGGATAAGCACATATGATTGAGGTACTGAGGGATTTTATGACATCCTCTAGCCATCTAGGAGTACAGCCTCACTGAAATAAAGCCGAACTTCACTTTTTAGTTTGCTTGCAAGCGTTACTAGCAAAACCAAGGTGACTCAAGAAACTCAGGTTCTAAAGGCATAAAATTTATGCCTTTATGGAGTCACATTTATGACTCCAGGTAAGAGTCCTCAGTACTAATACAAGAAGACAGCAATATTAAATAGTTAGGTACTTTTGACAGCCTTGTTCATAATTACTAGAGATTTGGGTATGACTACAAGAACTATTATGCTACAGCAGTGTGTGTATGGCAAATTTTTTTCATTCTAATAAATTTTTCTTCTAGGCTGAGAAGCTGTTTTCTGTTGGTTTTAGTCCATTTAATACATAGAGAACAGTCTGTTACTGAACCTAAGAGTAGAGTCCACTGTGAATCTTCATATTTACTGAGGAAAAGAATGTTATAAACATATTATGGATAAACAATCAGTGCATGGAGGCTTTCTTTATGAGGATTGTGGAAAAAGAAAACAATTACAGGCGAATCAAGGAGGGTCTAGGCATGTATGTAAATGCAGTTGAGGTAGAGCAGACTGGTTCTTTATTGAGCTGACAGATACAGTGGACTCTTTTTACAATTGAGGGGAAAGAATTTGGCAGGATAGGGTAAATGAAGCAGGTCTGTGAATTGCTGTTCTCTTCTTTGAGGTCCCCATTGGAAGGGGAGAAGAGTTTCTAGATGTAGGCTTAGTGATAAGACAAGTAGGTGGAATGATATTCAGCATTTCCTAAACACAGGGGGGAGGTAAAGTAGAAGAGTAACTTGTTCTTCATTGAACTGACAGATCAGTGGACTCTCTAGCTGCAATGACATTAAGCATTTCATAAATGTGACTGTTCAGTAGCAGGAACAACCGTAATCACAGTCCATTGGTACTGGAATAGTCTGTATGGTATAACTCTTACTGATCACAGCAGTGACAGAAAACTACAAACCCAAGAGATGCTGGGGTGTTTTATAAGAAGTGGGACATTGCCTGCTTGTACTAAGATGAAATTGCCTAAGTCCCTTGATTCATGTTAGTGTTATTGCTACATGATTTAATGAAGTAAAAATAAGTCTGTCTAAAACTTGACAGAAATAATGATGATTTGGTGCAACATGACTTTCCAAAGTACAATGGAAATAAAAGTAAATTGAATTAAGAAGGAAAAAAAAAGCAAATGTTTACCGTTTCCCCAGTAGAGATAAAGTGTGCAATTCTGGGGGTTATTTTCACATACTTTTGGCTGTTAAATTCCATTTTCTTTGGCAGCTTTGTCCAGTCCCTCCTGTAATGCCTGCTAGAAGAAGTTCCTATGTAGTATGTAAATTAGAATTCTAGTGAGGCATCTTGAGGCAGTTTGGCTGCCCTGTGACAGTATTTCACTGGTCTCTGATGAATTCCAGAGTGTTACATAAATATCTGGATCACAAATAAAGGTGTGAAGACACTTGGGAGAACTGTGAAAATAAAGCAGTGAGCATTTTGAGACATTTCCATCCATGACGTCTCTGACTTAATACCTAGCAGAAGCAAAACCTTCCTTTGCTCCCTGTTTCCAGTTTAAGTTTGTTTGTACATCCTGAGAAATAATAGGAAATCCTTTAATTTTTCTGATATGAACCAGTCTTTCATTGATTCCCTAGGGTGTGATCTGGGAAATAACTATTCAAATGCACTTTCTTTGTATTATAGATTTTTGTGGTGCCTGTAGCCTCATTGTTACAGGGGAAAAAATAAAGGCAATGTTTTACTCACAGCAGAGAAGCTTCTTTCCTTCCCTGAGTTTCTCTGGGTGTGAGATTTTTAATGAGAGCACTGGTTCTGAAGGAAAGCTTTCTAGAAAAGGACTTTGTAACATATTGAATTTCATCTTCAGTTTGAAATGTCAGATGGAGCCTTGCTGGCAAGAAGTTGAGGACCTGCTGTCAGTTCTGTTCCTTATGTTGCGTAGCCAAAACCTAGGCTGGGCTGGTTATGGACCACAGTAGGTGTGTGAGTAGGGAGTGGGTTTGTCACTGAGAGATTTGAGACATTTCTGTCATGTCCAGCTTGCTGCTGGTCTGGAGTTTTATTTGTCCTTTTGTTCCCTTCAAAGCTGTTTTGATTTGCCAAGAAATAATATTCTGTTCCTGATACAGCTGAAGTGATACTAGGAGGATGTGGCATCAACAGTCAGTTGGATGATCTTCATGGAAGGTAAAGTTTATGTGTTTAGAAGGACCATAAAAATAAGAACTGGCAGCTGGTGAAGATGGCTTGGTGTGCTTTTCATGCACAGAATAACTTGTCTCTCCCTCCATCAACCTTGTCACTGCATCTCCTTCAATTGCTATGGGAGTCTTGCATATAATCTTGGAGTGTGATAAATTACGGGACAGATTTTCTTTGCCCTCATCATGTGAAATTAGTACACGTTAGATAAACTAAAATAGCCCCTGGCACAGATGCATCTGAGTTTCAAATTAACTTTCAAATTTCAGCTTTTCCTTCTGCACCCACTTTGTCTCAGTGTGCTTCAGTGACTGTACAGGCCTGCTGACAGCTGTAAAACAGCTTCAGAGGAAAATGACTGATTGCAACACCCTTGTGATGCAAAGCTATATGATTTTCATTGCAACTTGCATGTGAGCCTCTTAAAATATGAAAGTGACAGGAAATTAGTCCTTAGGCAAGACTGGCAAAGACTGAATGCTACCTGTGGAAGGATTAGCTCCCACCAAAAGACCTGGTGTACCTTCATTGTGTAGTTAGGGGTAGCTTTCTGCCTAAATCTTGCCCTGTTTGAGGAGAGATTTGTTCAGGGGTGGGCAGATCCCTTCCGCATACATAGGTATCCTCCCTACAGATGCAGTCATGGTTTAGCAGGCCAATTTCCTGCTTCTCAGTCCCCAAATCCCTGAATGTTACTGACTGAGCTACTGCATTTTTCCTATTGCTTTCCAAATGACTTACTCAGGGGAGAAGATTATAGGCCCAGTATGCTGATGAGTGGGGACAGGGCAGATGGAAAGAGGTAATTCAGTGGGAGGCTGCCCAGTTCCTTTCACATACCACCAAATCACCAAAGGCTTCTTTCCTTCTGCCAAGCACTTCCCTCTCACCCATGCTTTCTTTCCTACACATGTATTTTGTTTCAGTCTGTTGGCTTTATTAGCAAAGAGTCATTCAGTCTCTGCATCTTGGTCTGAATCCATATTAAATATATAAAAGGTATGTTCAGTTAAAGTTAAGCACTGTGCCTAGTACTGAGCCTAGCAAAAATGAATACAGCGAATGAATCATCCTCTGAAAGATTTGAAGACACAGTATAGGAATCCTTTTACATGATTATTTTAACATATGTGTAAAAGGAAGGAGAACTAACACCAGCCTGATGCAAGTAATTTCTGTTAAATCGATGATGTGTTTACATTTAAATATTTTGCAGAAGTGGCTGAATTTGCTTATAGCTTTAAGATGCGCAAAATAATATAATTAGTATGGAGTTGGGGGGGTCAAGGAGGGTTGATGTTTTCAAAGAGGGATCACTTCCACTTTATAGAATTCTCCAATAAACATTACTCCTGGGTTGCCCATATGGACATCCTGGTTTCCTCATTAGGAAGAAAACAACCCATACCTCAAAATGTAGTATCTTTATATCTCAATCTATGTATGTGCATATACACATACATACTGTTTTGATGTGCAAATATCTATTTCCAGTCTTGTTCCAGTTATTTATTTTGCTACACTTCATAATATTAATATTCATTAAAGTGATTTGGTAGTCATAGTTCCTTACAGGTTTCTATCAGGTAAACAAAGCAGGATGTGTTAGATGAATTTATGAGGATGGGAAATGGCTCAGAGCTCAAGATATCCAACGTTGTTGTCACCCCAGGTATGATTTATACAGGAAGGTATCATATGAGAAAGAGGTGAAATTTGTGTGGCTTCAGAAATGGTCTGTCACTTACCTGTTATCATTAGGTCATTTCCGAGGTTCTCCTAATTGTTTGTTTAGGAAGTTATTGTATAGTTTGATTTACTTGCTGTAAACTTTTTGAAGATAAATTCCTGCTGAGACTATAGCATCACTATATTCACTGTGGAAATGAATGCAAAAATTCCATGAATTCAGTGTTGTGGATGCTGCAGAGTCCTTTTTATGCTTGCTGTGCAATCTGTTTAAAAACAGTTTTGGCATTTTTAGGTGAATGCAAAAGTGTTGGATGCAAATCATTATTATGGCTATAAAATGCCACTTATGCTGCCTGAGCATCCCACTAAGCTCTGGGGAAAACCTCAGAAACTAATTTTCTGTAATATTTCAGGATAACTATTATGATACAGGTCATAGTAGTGTAAGAGGTTTTAAAATTTCAGCCATAGATGATATTTTCAGTTGTTTCTTTCTCTGTGAAGTCAATGGCCCATGAGGAAAACTTATCTGTAGGACAACTACTGTAAGATTTCATCATCTTTTATTTGCTTGCCTAAACAAGGACATATTTCTTGTGGCTGCTATGTTGGTCTTCACTGCCTTGAGAAAGGTGTCCTGTACTTTTCCATAAATTGTTGGGCAATGTTATTAAGAAGATGTTTTTTTTTTCTGTAGTTTGAGCTCCCCAATTTATCATATATGTTAATGACCATCTTACATAAGAGAGTATGTTTTTTTTTTTTTTTTTTCCCTCTTAATATTCCTACATGGTACCTTCTAGTATAGCTGTTAATTTAAAACTAGGAAAGATACTGATACTCTCTGGGCTGTTTATTGAGTAATTATTTTATTTCTTCATTGTAATCCACTGCTAGAATTAAGCACCCCCCCCCCCCCCCCCATTTTTGGGGGGATAGTGTTTGGACAGAACATCTCCAGTAGATCTGGTTATAGTGCTTAAAACAGGACATCTCTAGCTATCTGTTGCATTTCTCTGCTGAATGGTAACCACCTACATATTGCAAGAACATTCTCAGCCAATTTTATGTTGCATATATGGACTACTTTTCCACTTTAACAGAGAAAGATTCATATAGCTGTTAATTTTAACTTCAGGGTGTGAAGAAAATGATTTTATTGTATATTGTGAGGGCCATAAATCCTTTCTGAGACTGTGGTTAAATTAGCTAGTGTTCACATTTTATTTTGAATGAATTCTCTCTTTTCAACACTTAGATCTAGAAAAAAATACATAGAAAATATGTAGAAAAAATACATAATGAATTCATTAATACAATAATTGTTTGTTTTCTAGCATTTTCTCTGTTTTTGAACCAAGTGATAAGCTGTCACATCTTAAGCTTCTTACCTCTAATGGCTACACTTTTTTCTGTGATCAGAAACTAGAAATGAAAATGCCTTAGCATAGTCATAAGGAAGTAGCAGAATATATAAGTCATTTATAACAGGGAAAAGTTGTGAAGAACTTGAAACCCTACACCTCCCAAGTTGTGAAAATTTTCACTTAGTGTGCAGGTTTCACCACTTAGGCCCATCTTTAGACATCATAAAACTTTGCCATCATTCACTTTTATGACACAATTCTGAATAAGCAGGGATGTTAATGCTAGGTAAGGAAAATGGTTTGCCAGACTCCGTTATCAGTGACAAAACACTCAAAGGAGGCAGTAAAAGTGAAGAGAGAGTAGGTGATGTTGATGTGTGATGATATTTGGGAATATGAATCTGGCATAACAAAGGGAGAAGGGGATAGAAAAAAAAGGTCCTTCTTCTTTTGTGGTGAAAGACAGAGCTGGAGTCTTTTGACATGGTTTCCTCATAAAGAGTTAAATCTGCTCTGCAGTATCTTTTTTTTTTTTTTTTTTTTTTTTTTTTTTTTTTAAAGATAGACTCCACGCTGTACCACAGATGATGTGCTCTCACAGCTTCATCCCACTGCAAGCAATGTCAGGGATCTTCTGAGTAGCAGCTGTACTGAATGAAACCTGAGTAACAGAAAAACGGAGAAGAGTAAAGAAAATAGGAAGAACTTGTTGAAAATAGACTTGATGTAGAATTAAGTACAAAGTATTTATTATATTTATAGCAGGACGTGCTTTATTAGCTCATAAAACTCAGTCACATGGATAATTTGAACAATTAAACTGAGTAGGTTCAGTGTGTTTGTTAGAATTGTAATAGCACAAACCTTATTTCCACAGGTGTTTCAAAAGACCCACAGAGGCTGCAAGACTGAAATATTAACATATTATTCTGATAATACGGTGCTTCTCTGTCTGACTCAGGAGCTTTTAACTTTAATAATTTCCAGGTAATTCAACAGCCACAATGTGTTTTCTGTTCATACTTTCACACTGGTACATTTTCTGTAATGTAAAGTAGTGATATAATGAATAAATTATATCCAGATGAAAGCTTGCCATTTGATACGTCATCCCAACCTCCTGATAGCAAACAGCAGGATAACTGTTTCCCTACGTTTTCTATCTGTTTGAAGGACAGGAACCTAGATGGAGGGCTGTATGAAAGACAGGGACCTAGCTGAAGGGCTGAAGTGACATTTGATATAAGGAGGAATGGAAAAGCTTGGCTGGACAAGCAAATAATTGTTGACATGGGAGCTGGAGATCGACCTTCTATCTATTGGTAGGGACCAATGAGGGGTGAGTTATGGATTCTCTCTTAAGAAAATGAGTACCCTAAATGGAGTATTTGCACGAGTCCACCTCACTGTCTAGTAAAAAATCTAACTTGGTGATAAGTTGCAGGGCTGTAGTGTCCATCCTAGTCAAAGATAAGCAAGAAGGTGTGTATTTTTGTTGTTGTTGTTGTTTGTTTTTGTTTTGTTGCTGGGCCTTTGTTGGCTGCAGGCACAGCTTTCAGCTGCCCCACATGAGTGTTCAGCAGACACAGTGGGAGTTCTTGAAGCCATGCATCCGGCCTGCACACTGCATTTGATTCAGCTACGTCTGTAACGCTTATTGTAACTGATGAATAATTATCCCTACTGCCAACATAATTTCAGCCAGTGTGATGAGGGCTGATGAAGGAGGTGTGAGCTGGGAAATCTTACTTGAGTTGGAAATCTTGCAAAATTGTAATGACTGTGAGGTTGGGGTGTCTCACTACTTTCACACCTGGTGCCAGATATTTGGTTTTGCATTTGCCAGTGAGTTAGCTGCAGCCAAGGATTTCTTAATCTTTTTTTTTTTTTTTTTTTTTTTTAAGACCACCCATACCTTCTGCTAAGGGAGAAAAAAGTCTTGCTAGTAACAGTTTTGTCAGCATTATATTTTACGTGTATTTCAAATGCCAATCTGCTTAATTCTCTCTTGGTGTGGTGTAATGCTCTAAAGACTGCCTGGGTGCTACTATGTTCTTCTTGAGCAGAAAGTAAATCCACTTTCCAAGTTTGTCTAGAAGGACTGGTGGAAGATTTCAATGGCAGGAAAAAAAACAAAACACAGATCAGGTGTGAGACTCACTACTGTGTTCTTAAATGTCACAGGTGTGTGTACGTTTTTAGAACTCGTTAGATTTGCAGTTGCTCAGAATAGATAGCTTTGTGTGCAGGTGCTTAAAGTTAAGTTAAATGCAAAATGTAGGAATTGCAACTCTGTCAAATGACCACCTCATGTTATGTGCCTAGAAAACTATAAAGCAGCAAATGAATTTTAAATCTCTTCAAACCTGTTTAACAAAGGTCTTCTCAAAATCTCCTGTTCCTACTGGTTATAAAGTGGTGTAGCCTTTTAGGTGTTTGTTGGAAAGGCTGAGCAGCAGCAGATACTTTATGACTATTTTTAACTTTTGTAGAGACATGGAGAATGAAGGGAGTTAGCACTTGAGACTTGCCACATAATCACTTCTCCCATGATACAGAGAATAGTTATGTTTGACCCTGCTTTGAGAAATAGACTGTGAATCTTGAGTATTTTTTTTAAATATGCTGGGCACATCAGTGAATATAGTAGAAAATAGAACAGCACCTTTCATGTTGCATTGTCTGTTGACAGCTTATGCTTTTAGACAGAAACCAAACAAAATTACTCTCTGAAAATACAATTGGGGAAAAAGGTTCTATAAATTGTATGCAAAGCATAAAATACTTTAGGAGTGTGACTTCTCAAGGGTTCTAAACACTGAGTTGACAAACCCCAAATATCTTGTGAGAATAGCTCTTCTGAAAAGCTTGCTTTTATTTACTTCTAATTTTCAACAATGGAAAAAGAACAAAATCACTGTGTTAAAAAAATCTAGTGCTTGAACTACCTTTTCTACAAAAATAAACATGGTGCAAAAATAGAATAATTTAAAAAGATCCCTGTCAACAATGAAATAGAGAATTAAGAATTTTCCTGATTACAGGATGGACCTGGGCATATCACAGTAGCATGGTATAGCATGGTACTTAGCCCAGAGTATTGCATTATTGGAAATATCATAGGATATTCCTTCTACACATGTCTCTTCGTGTGGTTGGTTCAGCTTTTGTTTGAGACGAATCCTTAATGCAATATTTAAACAGACTGGCCATTCTCTAAAATGGCAAATTTTGATCAGTGAAGTTTTATTACATGTGATTAGTTTTATTCTAATAAAATATATTTTTTCTCTTGCATTAATTGCTATCATCTTGTCCTGGTTTCAGTTAGGACAGAGTTAGGACATCTCTTTCAGACAAAGGATGCTCAAACACTAATTACTCACTATCTTGTCTAATAAGCTTTAAGTTTAGAAAGCTATGAAGTTGTAATATTTTTTTCCCCCAGAAGATAAGAGGAAATGGTTGTCTTGCAGTTTTTCAAGCAGAAAATCAATCATGCTCCAAATGTTCCTTAATGAAAAATGTGACTTTTACATGCTTTGTGTGCCCAGCATGTCCATTAACCTTAGATCTCTGGGCTAATTCTGATTATTTTTATGGAATAAAGCCCCAGGATGTCAAAGAAGGGAGGGGATATGGGGATAGTTCTGGTCCACGGTTGATGTAGTGAAGACTCTTGATTGAATTATCAGGAATGCTTGATCTAATCTAGAGCGACACATGCCAAAGATGGGGAAGACTATTGTTGAATGCTGTCATGAAGGTAACAATAAACAAAATAATTGTTTTTGTAAATCCTCTTGAGGCAGTTTTACTCTTATCTTACTGAAGGGAAGCAGAGACACCAAGCAGAGGCAGATGGTGTATCTGCTGTCATCTCTAAATTAACAGTGACATTTTAAAGATAGTTGAAATTCAATAGCAGAGACACTAGAAGTGAGAAGATTTCTTTATTACTTGTGAAAGACATTGCACTAACATAAATGAGGGATGCTGCACCATCAGCTGAGGCAATGGAGTAAGCACATTATGCACAGTGCCGCCAGAAAAATCTTTTTATCAGCAGAGAATAATTGTGAGAAAAATCCAGTGGAAAAGATGGAGATGTATGATGTATTTTGGAATTGTTAAAGAAAAAAAAAAAAAAGATGTTTTTTAAAGGAACTGATGAAGTATCATTTGTATCTACCTCAGCACTACTATTTAAAAGCTAAATCAGAGTACATTTCTATTTCAGAGAAATGTAATTTGGCATGAAACAATATACTTATGATTGGTCTGGTTCTTCACTGAAAGAATGGAAATGTCAATGAGCCACATGCAGGCTGAAACTGCAGCAGGTCGGCTACTATTTGACCAAGGAAAAGAGACCATTGGGCTGGCCAGCCAGGGCACTGGGATTTCTAGCAGGAAGGCAGCTGGTTTTCTTTGAGCCCCTGCTTGGAACTAGAACTTAATTTGAAGGCTGCTGGTGCTGGGTATAGCTGGCATTTAGCAAATGAACTGTTCTGTTGGATCCGTTCTTATTTCCTTATTCTGTTAGAAACAGACGGATTTAATTTTCATGTACTTTCTATTTGTTGAGAAAGATTGCTCCTAGTTTACTAAGGAAGTAAAAAGAGAAAACCCCAAACCATGAAAACCTCTGTAACTGCCTGGCCAATTAAATGTAGAGGTGCTATTCAACATATTAAGTAACAAAATCTCTTTCAGATTTATTGACCAATTCTGTCAGGAGGTAGATCATAGAGGTAAAAAAGTATAACAAGCTCTTCTAGTTTGGAAACATGTATGGGTTGTGAAGTGATTTTGGTTGTTCCTTGTGGTTGTCCTGGATTTACACTGGGATGGAGATGGCTGCGTGTGTGTTGATTTATCGTTGAGGCTGTAGGAGAGGATAAATACATCTTTTGATCTTTCAGGAATAAAACTGTAAGGGGAAAAAGATGCAAGGTTTACTTGAAATTCTCCCATTTCTCTTTGTTGGAACACTATAACTGCTGTCTGCCAGATCACACTGCCCTTGTTGCTTTTTGTCAGTTTTTGCTACAGAAGATGTAAAATATTTTGTTAGTGGTGCTGATATGCACATGAAAAGAATTACCCACAGGGTAGTGCAGTAAGTAAATAGAGAAATCACAATATTTTCTTTCCAGAGGTGCTTGATTTGTTAAAGGAGAGGATCTAAACCCCTCACAGTAGGGAAATGTATGTCAGTTTTACGGGCCCTGAACCAACCTTGTCAACCATTAGACCCATGTAAACCTGATTTTGTTGACCTGATGTAACTGAGCCTTATTTTGGCTTGAGAGAGTTATTGTACATCTGAGCTGCTAACACCAGCCTTGAGATGTATAGCAGATTTTTGGTGTTTGTAATACCTGCCTATAATTAAGGCATATGCAAAATTGAGCTTCTCTCCCCCTTCCTCCACCATTACTATGTTGTAGTATACTTTTATCTGGATTAAAGAAAAAGGTTGTTCTTGTTTTCCTGCATTTTCTTTCTCCCCACCTCCGTTTGATCTATCCTCTATTACCTTGCCTTACCTATTACCTTGCCTTCTCTGCCTCTCTTAAATCTTTCTGCATGTTGGCTGGACTGTGACAGCTGTGTGACATGATGGTGCAATTTCTGCCATTTCCATACTTGGTGATTCTTGCTGACTCCCTGGGGTGCTATCAAAGCTATTGGGGCTGGTCTGAACCCCTCAGATTAGCTAGCAGTGGTTTTTATTCTTTGTCTGGATAAGTCCCCATAAATGGGACATCTGTAGTGAGGCTATGATTCCACATTACAAGATCCTTGTGGGTGCAGCTATTTTCAGAGTCCCTGCCCCTACTCATTTCTGTCCCTTGATGGATGTATGTGCCCCCTCAGTTTTGCCAATTGGTCTTTAGTCCTCTAAAGATATAAGATCAGTTTAAGCTGTCTGAAAATGTTCTGCTGCCCGAAGGAATTATTTCACCATCACTATGACACTTGTTATCTTCTTCCTTCATGTTGCCCATACCATTGTGGTGGCATTGTATGGGCAGCACTGTGTGGGCTGCTGCTGGGAAAGTTAACATCCCAGCCAGACCCAGTACAACCATATGTTAGGGCTCATGACTATGGCTGCAGTGAAAGTCACTGGCAGACTGAAAACTGCTTGTTGTTGCAGATATATTTTTTTTTCAGCATTATTAGTGAAAATGCAAGGGTGACAGTGGGCGTGTGGGAATATGGTAGGAGTAGCATGAGCAGATGACCCACTGAGAAAGCTGTACTGTCTTGCATTATCTTAAGCTGTTTCAAATCCCCACCCATATCCTTATCTTTGAAATAAGGTGGTTTAAAAGGCAGAAAACTTTTTGTGAAGAATAAAACCAAAAGTATATTACCTGGCATCCTAACCAGTCATATACCTCTTTGACTTGCTTCGACTAAGAAAGCAGTAATATCTCTTGAGTGTCTTGGAGTACCTGGAGGTGGAAGTGTCTTAATATGGCTTTTCCACATGAAAGACTTGTAATACAGAACAACTTTAGGTGCTTGTGCCATCTAATTCCCTTCAAACTTCAAAAGCAGTAATGCTTCTCCGTAAGATTTCCCCATTTTTTCCCATTTGTTTGTCTGCATGGATATTTAGGTCAGTTTCAAAAAGCATACAGGTCCAAACTATGGCTCCTGAATCCTCTTTGGGATATGTGAAAACAAGCCTGACTTTCAGAAATGCAGAATGTGCCACAGCCCTTGTTTAAACTCTGATGCAGCAGTGTCTGACAGGGGTGCATAGTGAGCCACCTAGAAAGCAAAAAACACGGACAGAGCTCTGGGCTATTTAAAACTCTGTCTGCTTGGCTAAATGACAGTATTGCTGGACATGCCAAGACCTGCTAATTTATAACTACTCTATTCACCTTTTAGAGCAATAGGAATAACAGAGTTGAATTCCTCTAATAGCTAGTCATTAATTTTTCACTCTGGCTGGATATTAATTCCCCCCACCAGCCACCTCACCCACTGCAAGAGCAATTGGAGTGCCCGGTTATTATCAGTTATCAGAGAAGATGACGATAACAGCCACCATATGCATGCACTAACTGTCCATTTCTCAGAGGTTTATCTGTAATATGTAATAGCAATGAGCAGACATGTTTGCTTTAGTAATGAACTTTCATCTTGGTTCTTATTCTCTCTCTCTCCCTCCCCCCCCCCCTGTTTTTTTCCCCTCTCCCCTAGCCCCCTGCTCTACAGGAGATCTGCAGACTTTCACAGACTGAAGGCTTCTTTCTGGATGGCAGGCTGAGGTGGAAAAGATAAATGGAGTAAATCTGAGGGAATATCCTAAGAAGTGTGAAAGTAAGAAAATTCTTTTTTTTTTTTTTTTTTTTTTTTTCCATCTCAAATGTTGATAGAGTTTATACTTCATCACGTATAAACTCCATCAAGTTTGTATTCTTTCTACCCATGAGACAAGAAATGTTAGCAAAACAAGAGCTCCTGTTGTATTCAGGTTTTATATACAAGGCTCTTGAAGAAAAAATGTCTTTGTTACCAAAAAAACATTCTTCAGAGATGAATAAACCTTTAAAATATCCTTGTGTTCTGGGGCTTTCATTGGAAACATTTAGTGTAAGTTTAAATATAAATAGAGCCCCTGACCATCACTCGTGCCACCATCTCTGTGCAGCTCCTTAAGTGGCACCAGGAGAGCTTGGGGTGTGGTTGTGAATTGTGGCACCGTCGTGGTGGCCATGTCAAGCCCCAAAGCCTGTGGGGTAGGAAGAACAGGATGGAATATTTTACAATTGAGATGGGCATAAAATCTTTAAATAGCTTTGGGTTTTCTTTTTTTTCTTTTTATGAAACTTTTAATGGCTTCACTCATTAAAAGTCTACTTGCGTTAGAAACTTTTTCCATGCCAAATTTTTGTGATGTAACAACCAGAGAATGATGCACTCAAAAGTTGTTTTCCAGAGCAAAAGAGTTAAAAAAAAAAAAAAAAAAAAAAGTGTCCTGAATAATCAGTTCAAACTGTTTAGTTCTGTAAACAACCCTCTCTCCTTGCCATGCAAAAATAATGTTGTTAAGATTGAAATGTTGCTAACATTGAAATGTTAGAAAATATCACACTTGAGATAGATGGCAGTGCTCTGATTTCTGTGCAGGTATCACAGTGAAGTTTTTGATTATGCTGTCACATATGTTGGCCATCTTGTTTAATTTCAAGTCCCCATTCCAAAATGTGAGGTCAAGATATTTTTGAAGACAAATGCATACCCGCAAGGTTTTATTAAAAATACAAGTTGTATAAGCTTACATATACATATGGATATTTGGATGTATAATGAAGCATTTGAAGAAACTTCAGTATAAAGCATCAACTAGTTAGGAAAGGTCTGTAATAACTGTACACCTAGAAAATATGTACACCTGTACACTTATAAAACATGCACTAAATTATTTTCCTAGCAGGTCAGTGATGCCATGCTCCTTTCTTGCTAAGTTCAACAATGTAGTTGTAAATTGGGTATGCATTTTATGTGAGGTCTATTGATTTCTACTTGCCTCTGCTGTAAAGATTCAGCAGCTATTAGTGAGATTGTTGACAATATCCTGAATTCACGATGTTAAAAAAAAAAAAATCAGTTTTAGGAGAGCATGAAATCATTATTTATTTTAGTAAATCTGATGCAAAGGGAATAAGTGCTGGAAAGACCTGTATAGATGTCAAATTTTCTTTTACTTGCTTGCTTTTTTCCCCAGCACCCTCTTTCCTGGACCTTCTACCTTGTGAAAAATACACAGTATGTGCATACTGTATATACATACACCTTCATGACATCAAAGAGTCTGGGTCTGTTGCCTAGGTAATCTATAAGATTATACCGAGCATAACATAGCAGGAGCATGCCAGACACTTGACCCCTGAAAGGCAGTCATAGGCTGTGCTGTGTTTAAACACAGCTAGCAGTGTAGTTAGCAGCCAGCATGCAGTTGAACAAATGTGCATTGTTGTTACAATTGAAACCACATGCTGAGTAATATAACATAGGTGCAATGTTCTTGAGAATGTGTGGACAGTTGGAAATGTGAATGTTTTTTTTTATATTATTTTTTATTTATGTTATGTCTGTGTGTCTCAGGGCTCCCTTACTTTGTTTTCTTAGTGAAACTCAGACACATCAGACAAGTTGGATTGATGGAGCTGGGCACTGACAGACCAGGTCTGTTCCAGCTGCAATGACTGGGGAAGAATTGGATCTGGACCCTCTTAACCAGTCTTCTAAGAGCAAGATTTCAGTTACCATGACTGGTCGCCAAGGACTATTTTATTTTAACCCACGTCAAATCTGAGTTTACTTATGGGGCTAAACCACAGCCTGCTGAGCCAAGTGTATCTGGATACAAACTCATTTTACTGGCTGTTTGTTAGTTTCTGGAAAATTTAGCCACATACAGTTGTACGGAACAACCTCCACCAACCTAAGCTTCTCAAGCTTTGCTGAATTTGCAATACTGCATGCTCCTTCCTTCCAGCTTATAGAGTCATTGCATCAGTTCCTTGTTTATTAGAAAGTGAAATGAACAGAAGTTGTGTATATGTTGCTTTTTCTCTTTGGGATAAACAGATGAAAAGGGAAATTTAATGGTTTGATTGCCCTTTACTCTATAAAACATAAGGGCTTGTGACTCACTCAAATTACGATGTTTATTTGGGATACTTCTGGTTAGTGATTTTTTTTTTTGAAGTTCACACAATTATCTTTTTATTGACTGTTAAACATCAGTAACCGTATCAGGGTGCTGCTGAATTTAGATGCTATGTGATTTTTTTCTTTGGAGGTGACATAATTAAAATGACGGTGATGATCATTGTGATATGGAATAAACTGAATGAGGTTGATCTTAAATTTCTGCTGATGTGCAGTATACATAACAAGCAAGTCAAACAGAAAAGAAAGCAAGACACCAGCAGTCGTCTTGAATATTGTATGTGTCGGAGCTGCCCACAGTGGGCCAAGCAGCATTCATGGTGAATAGTATGAGATGAGCCTGAGATGTATAGTTGTCTTGCTGGGGAACCACACAAACTGTTGAAGCACAATGCATTTTCTCTGTACTTTTGGCTTCACAGATTATTTTCTTTGTTGTAGGGCTGTAAACAGGCAAGCACATTACAGTGATTGGATACTGGCCATTGCTTTGAAGAAAGGAAGCAAACTGCCCTTCTATCACACAATCTGTACTTTAGAGAAACCTAGCAACCCCTAGCTTAACACCACTTTTAGCTCACCTGACCCTCCTTGCCCTTTTGCAGCTGTGCCAGCTCCTTTCCTCTGCAGCTGTTTGGGCCTGCCACCTCTGCACAGGCAGAGGCTGTGCTTTCTCATTTGTCAAACCCAGAGGGAGAGTAAAGGGAGCTTTATTGGGGTAGTGCTCTGAATTCTGACCATATTAAGGGGAATATAATCTGTTGAAAAGTCTTGGCATTGTAAATATGCTGCATGAACCATCAGCATGCTGCTCTGGGCGGGATACAGCCAGCCTTTTAAAAACAATAGTTGTGATTATAAAGCATGGGCAGGAGCATTTTTCTCTTGCACAAATCCCAGTCTAAGCTCAGAAGAGAACTTTGTCATCTTGAAAGCTGAGAATAAATATTACATTTTTTTTGTTTGTTTGTTTTTCCCTGATGTTAAGAAGCTACTTAGAACAAAGGACATAACACATTCTTCTGTGTTACAAGAACAAATCTGACCACTACAAGAGGACAACTGTAAACATATATATATATATATATGACCTTGTTTCTACACAAGTAAATGTGTACTTGCACCAAGTAGTTAGCAATAGTGGACTTAGTTCATTGATTTAAATCTCCTGTGTGCAAGTCATACTTGTCTTTTTATTCTTCTGATTTAGGCTTTTACGAATTTATATATGCTATTCATTTGTCATTATGTTTGGTACTACTAAGTGAGAATTTTCCTATATTCCTATAGAAAATGAAAGAAAAGCTGAAGTGCCTTGTTGGAAATGCACAAAATAAACCACTGATACGTGTTTGTAGTTTGCATGTTCCTTCACCCTTGAGCCTGCAACCATGGGTTGGAAGAAAGGCCAAGCTATCATACTTTTTACTTGCCAAGATAAGGAGTGGAAAGAATGAGGGTTTCAGGCTGGTTGCAGTTCTTTTAATGTGTTTTTCCTCTGTGTTTTTGCTTCTGGTTCCAGAAGCAACTGAGAGAGATATGAGCTCTCTTCAAAACGCTTGCTTGCATTTTCCAGACTTTGCTGGCTAGCTTCTGGGCAGAATTCCTGGGGCTATGCAGTTCTCAGCGACCAGCTATTGAGAAGGAAGATGGTTCTGTGGAGGCAGCAGTTATTTGTCAAATACTAACAATGTACTTGGCTTGTTACAAGGCACAGATAGGAAAGCTTTACTTTGGGGAGTTGCAGTTTAGCTCACAGGCCAAAACTAAAAGACAAGTTGCACAGGAAGCTATTGTGGATGTTTCTAATCCGTTAACTTAGTGTTTTCCAGAAAAAGTGGAGGTTGCATGAAGAGAGAACAGGTCCTGTGTGGTCCCTATCTGGACAGGGATAGCCACAGAGCAAACGAGAAAAATGGTTAGTGGAGAAGGGAAGAGAACTTATGGCATGGGTAAATTATTGGGTGTTATGACTGAAAGCAAGGGTTATCTTTCTGAAAGTCAAGACAAAAATAACTGGGATGCTGAAGAGAAAACATGCAATGAGTGAGAAGATTTTGATCTGAGTTAGAAGTAAAAGGAAGATGATCAGAATACTAAACTGTTTTGTAATCAAATAAGAATTAAGATTTACAGAATAAAACCACCTCTTTTTCTCCCATCTTTCCCCTTCTTATATGCTAAATGGCTGTGGTGAAACTGTGCTGTAGGTACAGTACATGGTGACTAAATACTCTGTAATGCACTCTGAGATACAGTGCACCAAGAAGTATAAATAGAATGCCAATTGCATAAAATAAATCTCTAAATTCTTGCTGCACCATGGCGAGGTAGCTCAGTTACAGCTTCGACCACCCATGAATGGTAAGCACACAGCAGGGGAACTTTTGGACTCACAACTCACCTATTATCTTGGTAGTAGGGTATCAATCTCTTTGACTGTGAAAGCATGGTTTTGTTTAAGTGAAGAACATACGAAAAGGCTCTTTCCGTATTTTTTTCCTGAGCAGATGAAAGGTGGATAGAAGTGGCTGTAAATTTTAGGAAGGAAAGAAGTAGAAAAGGGCTAATGCTTACTGAGTAGGAATTGTATTTTTCCAGCCATGCCCCTGAACCACTCAAATCTTATGGTTCTCTTGTACAAAAGTGTCACTTCTTGGTTGAAATAAATTCACTGTCAGAACAATGAACACTTTTTGGAAGGGAAACAAGACTGTATTATGCCATTCAGCAACTAGCAGAAGAAAGAGAATAGTTACTTCCTGCCAACATTCATACTCTTTAAGATGTATGCACGAAGTGGTAGGTGAGCATTCAGTTCTTACTGCAGTTGACTTTTAGTGGTGATTTATCCAGACCGTGGACTGACTTTATAAGAGATTTGGAGACATAAAAGTGTGGAGCTGGCAGGTTAGCTTAGGGAGAGTGACATCTGACTATGACTGTAGGGGTCACCTGGAAGCAATTTAGTTGCTTGCATACAGCATGGGTTAAGCATACATGCACCTTCTGAGCAGAACCAATGTGGCTGTTGCAATAGCATACTGGAAAAATGGGAATATACTTTAAAGACCTTGTCTGGGTCCAAGTAAACCAACTAAGCTAGGAAATGTGCTGGTTTATGATGGTTTTTGCTAGTGCCTTGTGTGACACTGTGTGACAGTAACTTTCAGAGACTGCAGAGAGCACGGCTGCAACAGAAGCAATTGCTTGGATCCAGGCTATGCTCAAGTGAAGGATCCCTCTGCCTACCTGCAGAACTGGCAAGCATGGCTTCTCTGGCAGAGTCCCCTGTCTCTTCCTGCCCACCCCACATCTCTAGTGAGCTTACTGGCTCTCCTTTAGTACTGGCCATGCAGAAAACAGAATACCTCATTCAGAGTATCCAAGGTGATTAGAATTATTTTTCTTAAGAGGTTTTCCTGTTTTTTCCACTTTCCAGGCTTTGTTCCCCATTACTTGGCTTCTGTTCCATTACTCTTTGACTTTTTCTTCTCTTCTCTTTCTTCTCCATCCTTCTCTTTTTTTCACCTGCCTCTGCCGGCCCTCTTTACTTTCCTGCTATTGGAGAACTGTTCTTATCATCAGTACAGGGCTTTCTATTTTCCCCAGCAGCTTGATACCACGTGCCCCATTCTGTGATGTCCTCTCTAGTCAGAGCAGCTGATTGCCTATGTTGTGCTAATTGTGCTGACTGAATGTGTAACTATTCCTAAGTTTTTCTTACCTTCCTTTTGAGAGACTACCCCTGAACATGTCATCATGTCCACATGTAAGAGAACTGCTTCCTAAGAATTCAGGATACCCTGCTCCAAACTAATTTCAGGAGAATAATAATTGCATCATCTCCTACCTAAGATCTCAGTTCTCTTCTTGGTACTGGTATACCATGTAGCAAATGCTTCTAGAGAACTTATAGTGTTCTGTTCTTCGAAGCTCTTGGGGTTTTTGGCTGTTCATCACTAGAATAATTAATTTTTTTTTTCTTAATAAAACGTTTTAAACCGGATTGTTATTTAATGTGAGGCCTGGTCTACAGTGTTGAAAATGGACAGGGTTTCTTCCTTCAGCTAGAAGAATAAAACAGACACCCAACAGTTTCTTGGTACTTTGTGGAAGCTGTACAAAGCTGCAGAAGGATCCTTCTTCGCAGCTGTGAATTACAGGCTTTATGAGTTGGAAAGCAGCTCCTATTCTTCTGGCTACATCCTTTCATCTCAGCCAACTGGTGGTGTTTGTCAGTTCCATTCATCTCCTATGCTCTGCTTCTAGTGATGTCTCTGTGGCTTACTTATCATCTGCTTTTTTTTTTTTTTTTTTTTTTTAAATAATATTATTTTGCTGCTTTCGATTTTCACATTTCTATCCTTAAATTTTGTCTACAGTAACACAGGTTGGTTCTATTTCTTCTGATTCAGTTTTAGGCCAACTTCTGGCTCTGTCAAGGACGTGGACAATTTTTATGCTCTGATGCAGCACATCCCATATTTCTCTCCCCTTTTTAGCATGTTGTTTCAATTTTTATCAATGTTACATGTCCCATGAGACCCTTGAAATACAGGCTCATTGTCTTGCCGCATGCCTGAGAGCTTTCCTGGCCATCAGTAGTCACCCAAAGGCACATATTCATTCAAACTCCTTTGCCAGCTCTCAGGCACAGCCTGAAACAGAACCACAGACATGTACTGGAGTGTGTAGGGCTGGGTGGTCACCTCACAAATCTAAAAGACAATTTTTTAGGAGGGTCATACCCAAGTTTAGGGCTCAACCATTTTCCTTGAAAGAACTCCTAACAAAAGCCAAGTTAAGCTAAAAGTAAGTATTTATTTACAAATCCTGAACAGATGGCACATATGCAAGCTTGTAGATACAGATGAACAGAAAGTAAAGAAAAAAACTTCCAACATATTCCCTAAGTAGCACTTAATTTGGATCTGATGGTTTTCTTTACTCTGTATGACTAAACTGACAAGTTGGCAAATGCCTGGCAGTGTTTATAACCAAGGTCTCTGGTTTTCACTAAGTCTTTATGATTTCAGGTTACATTCACTGAATAGAGCCTGAAGCTGATGGATTCCTTTACTGTGTTTGGTCTGTATACACTTTTCGAGTCATTCTGATTGAAAGACTTCCCCGGAGGCTGCTTATTTCTCATTCATTAATTCAAACAAGAGGGGAGTTTGTCTTTCTTCCTACTAAACCATTGTCTGCTGCCCTGTGTTTTGGAGACACTAATTTCTCTTGTGCATCACTTGAATACTTCTTACTTGCCCATACAGTATGACCTTGCTAACATTAATAACACTTTAGGGTGCAACCCCCCTTCACGCTGGAGCTTGGAATATCCAAATTCCCAACTGAAGCTTTTAAACTTGCTTTTCTTACCATATTTTATACAATTCCATAATTGGAACTGATTCACAGAGTTTGTTACTGGCTCTTTGTTGAGATCAAGCTTGAAGGTAACCACTGACTTTGAGGTTAATGGATTAGAGGAGTCTCAGCTTCCTATCCCATTTAAATTTAGGCTTTTGAGAGACCCTGACAAATTCCTATCCCTTTTTTCCCTCTTGGCATGTTAATAATGTTTGTCTACTAATGCTCTTTCCTTTCCTGCCCTTCTTTATTTGCTTTCGTCTTCTTCCCTATTTCCTGTCTTATATCTTCTTTTTCCTAATCTATTCCCTCCAGACTCTGATTCACAGTCCCTGTGAGATGTGGCTGCATTGGCTGAAGAGGTGTGGGGGAGGCAGTCTCTTTAGCCACTGCAGCTAACTCCACCAGGGATCATGAATCAGACAGAGCTCTCTGCTGCTGTAGTTCAGTCTCACATAGTAATGTAAACTGGAGCTGATGGCAACTGCATTAATATGACAGCCTGAACTGGCTCAGCTGAGGAGTAGATGCTCCACCTGTTCTGCCACTTCTGTGTGGATGGTAACCTCTGACAGAGTGGAGGAATAGATAGCCATGAATTGTCTTCCCTGTCCTCTGTGTACTGCTGCAGCTTGAGTGTCAGAGTCCCTGGACTTTCCAATCTTTCTTGTCTTCAGGAATTTCTTTTGCAGTCTCTTAAAGATTATAACTCCTTGTAAAATCTCTTAGTCCAAGACTGGTAACTTAAAACATCTAGTTTTATTTCAAACCACCATATCTGAGTGAAGGAAAAAAAATAAATTGGCTGAACTCTATTGTCTTGTACCTCCAGGGATGGAAAAGAAAAACAAGCAAATTCTCTATCTGTACCTAATTAAGGGCCATTGTTACACTCCTCCCTTCCCTTCATGCAAAAGGAACAAGTTGCCAGGGATGTTCTTTCCATGTCAACTGACCCATAACAGCCATGATTTGTGTCTCTCTGGCCAGCTGCTTATACGAAGAACCCCTGTTTGTTCCTCACGTTAAATTCCTAATTAATTTCAAAGGAGGGGCAGAATGAACAGTTGGCTCCCAAGTGCCCAAAGAGAAACAGGATCAAGTTCTGCTCGTCTGTTTTCCCCAGAGAAAGCACACTCTATGGGAACCAAATCAAAGCTTTTATTCTGTACCCCGTGTCCCTCTCCAGCCCAGCTAAATCTTGATCTGACAGCAGTGATGATACATGAAATATGCTGAATCGATTTTATTACCACTTTTTATTACTCTCATCTGGGTTTAAATGAAGGATTTCTTCACTTGAAATATACTTAAGGTATCTGTAAGACATCTTTTTGTGCCAGTGGGCTAAAAATTCACTGGGAGATGGGTACAAGCAAGCAAATCTATTTTAATTACAGACCTTTGAAGCAGGAGTGAAACCACTAGAAATCAGTGTAGAAAACTTAGAAATGTTCAGTTTTGTTTTTACAAAAAGTTCAGAGTGTTTAAAAAGTATTCTGGAAAAAAGTGAGATAAAGGTTTCAAGTCAGTATGGGCAAAATGCCTCATCCATATGTCTAGATGGTGTCAGCAGGTGATTCTCTTGCAGTAGAAGGATGAGGTGATATTTATGATAACGCTGGGTCTCAGCCTAGTAAATATCTAAAATTAGATATCAGGCTAGATGTCTATGTGTGTGTACTTTCAGGAAAGTCATACAGTCTCTCTGGTTGTGTATGATTTAGCAGAAGACTCACTTTTCCAATTAAAGAGGCTGTGACTCCTCTAGCCTATATGCTACGTTCTCTTTCCTGTGGGAAATATGGTAGAGGATGAAGTGTTGGGTCCTGAAATGTCCTTCTCAACTGTCCCTTGTGAGGCTTGAGCTCTCTGTGCTCACGGCCAGCCCTCTGAAAAGAGTTTTGGAGAACACAGAACTGCAAAGCAGCTCAGCTTGGCCACCCATCTTACTCTTACTTGACATTCTGGCTTGACCTTGGCCTGGGTGACCCCTGGCCTTCTGACTGAGGCTGGAGATTGGCCTGGCCTGGCCTTGCTCCTCCAGCTGCTGAGGCATTGGGGCCAGAGCCTTGTCTTGCCCCCCAGCCTGACATCTGTGTACAGGAGGCTCTGGGCCAGTGGCAGTCACTACAGGCCTTGCTGCGCAGTGCAGCAGGACAAGGCCAGGTGCAGACTCTCCTGCACTGCCCTTCAGCTCCTGCCTGAAACAAAAATATTTAAATATATATTTATTGTTAGAGATCTGGGAAAAAAGTAAAAAACTTTGAAGAAATTGATTTTGTTCCTTAACACATGTTCAAACAGCTTTTTATACGTGGCTTGTCCTGGATACCAATTGTACAAATTGTTTAATGTCCTTTAAATGCTTCTCATGAATTAAAGCTTGTATGAATTAAATCAAAAGTAAATGGCATTTTAGTTTACTTTTTGCTTTGTTATTTGTCATGGCAAACCCAGAAACCTGTTTAGGATATGGTTGATGTTCAACATGCTTTAATTTTTTTTGTAGTTGTTTTGGTTTCCAAAATTCTCCCCTTACTCTTAGCTCTTGTTTTTTCTGTTACTTTCACAGAAAAGTGAGATGATTCAGACTCCTCTTTTATTTAGTCAGGCACATCTGGGGATTTAATTTTCTAAAGAAGAAAGAGAAAGTACCACGAATAAAGTGCAGATGACAGATATTTGCATGGCTAAACTTTCAGTTTACATAACAAAACAAGGAATATAAAGGAATGTAACCTTTTAAGCTTTTCTTTGTTTACAGATACGAAGAGAGAGAACAGTAAATAAATCCGAATTATAGTATGCCTTTTAAAAAGTCACATGATATATAACCACCATATGGAAGTTTGCATGCTCTTTCCCATAGGGATATGGCACTTGGGAGGGATTTATAGGCTGTGAGCTCATAATACAGTAATATTTATGATGGGTTACCAACTTTGACTTCAACTGTTCCTAAAATTCCCTTTAGAGCTGTACCAGTGGCTGGCCAAGGATGGCACCAGTCATGTTGTTGGACAGTTACTCAGTATCTCAATCCTTAAGAAGTCCAGTGTCTTGAGCACAGGACTCTAGTTAGCTCAAGAACAATTCAAATACTACAAGGGATCATAATACGACTGTGAAATGCCCTATTTCAGGTTTGCTTTATTTATTACCATTTTTCTTTTCTTGTTGGAAACATGTACTTTAAAGAAATTCTCTGTATTGTAACCCTTAGAAGAAAACAAAGGGAGGTGGGACTAGATGAAGGCCTTGTCTGTTAGGTAGCAAATGACATTTAATCTAATGACAGGTGTTTGGAGTGTATTTTTGAATAGAAAGTATGCTTTTAAAGTCTGCTGCAGGTTTCATTTCAGATTCACTGTATCAGTGCCCACTGGCAGTGAGATAAAGTAGTTAGTGTCAGTACATTTTAGGAACAACTCATTTTGACAAACTGATCATTGCTTATTTGCTAAGGAGTTATTAGGGCTCAGTTGAGGATCCAAGAGCTAATCTATTCCTTTCATGACAGAATGTCCAAATGAGTTAGGTATTTTACTTGTGTGTTAATGGTTAAGTCATGTTTTATGTTACAGGAAGTGATGCTTTTGCTATCAAGCTTTCAAAGTACAATTTTATTTCTTAGCTAACAAAATCATCCCTGATAAAGAAATCTGAATGGCAACAGCTGAAACTTGAAACATTATAACAGTTTAAATAATTTGTTCGTACAATGAATATATAGTAAATCAGTTCTATAAAGTAAATGACAATAAACACTGTCAGCTTTCCTTGTGATGTGAGCTTTGTATGAACTAGTGTTGTAAGATTTCTTTCCCTAGCCATTGTATTATGAGATCTATGTTTTTAATCCCTTATATCGCTGTTCTTTAGGTTTACTTATTTGATTTTTTTTAGGCCTCATCTCCAACATACCTAGTTTTCTGCCTGTGATTAGACTGGTTTCTAGAACACGTTACTTGAAGAATGTAAATATTTACAACATTAAGGTTCAAGTTTGAATTTTGTTAGTTTGAAAAAATTAAAAACAGGTAAGTCTAAACTACAGCTTCTTCTTTTTTAGCCACATCCTAAGTTCATTAGAGCCTAAAGCTATTAATAAAACCTTGGTAGCATGCAAGTTTTTGCTACTAAATGTTTTTATACAATATGTTGATACATCAAAAATTTAATACAGTTCCAGTTATTTATTGAGCGATTATGATATATTCATTGCTTATTTAAGCTTAAGCTAGAACAAGGCCAACTTTAGCAATGATGAAATTGGTGGCTAAATTATGTACTTGGCTCAATCCTCTTTTTGTATGTAAGTCTAGATTTAGCGTAAGTCTGTTCAGTCCATACAGGCATAAATGAATATACCTAGATGTGTAGGTCTGGAAGCCAAGTTTGCAGGAGGTGGTAATAGTTTGAGTAATAAAACTGAAAAAAAGCAGACAAGCATGGGAGGTCAGAATCTTTTCATTTGTGCCTGAAAACTTCTCTGCTTCTCAGAGTTTTTCAAATGGTCTTGTAAAACACTCCTCTCTCTACAGAGCAAGATTCCTGGCCCAGCTTTCTAATGAGAACAACTTTCAACCTTAAAATAATCAGACTAAGTTTTTATTGGACTTCTGTTGTCGTGCTGATGGTGAAAATGCTTCATGAACCAAGTTATGAGGTCGTGGACGGGGGAGCAATTACACTGAAGTGAAATTTGCACCTAAATGCATTTGACTTACCTTTTTGATAGGATGTAGGCTCAAGTGTTTTGGTTCTCAAGTTATCATTTCCTTTTCTGTGCTATGAATTTCTACTCTTACAATTTTCCTTCCCCCACTTTTTCTACAGGCAAATATAGGCAGAAAAGTAATGAACATTCCTGGTTTTTAATTCATATAAGTTTGGAGCTCAGTTATGATGTGAAGTAATGATAATACTTGTGAGTGCTGAGAAATCTCTTATTAGTAACTATTGGGAGAGGGATAAGTGGGAAGACTTCCTTCTGAACTTCTGTTTCAGAAGGAAAAAGAAGATCAAAGATCACTTGGTTCATCAATGGGAAAATAGCAGGGAAGAAAGACTTCAGCTCATGGCAAGAAAACTATAAATGGTCATTTGTGGTAAATGCGTATACAGAAGAAACGGAAGAAATCATGTACATGATATTTTATATAGAGCAAGGTGAATAAATCAGCAACAGTAAACTAGATGACTGCCATTTTGTATACATACAGTCCAAACCCATAACTCTTGATTAAATCCTTTTAGCTCTATGAATAAAACTTTACAACGTGCTCAGTGTCATCAGAACAGAAGCCATGTGTGATGGCAGTGCAATGAATTGATTTGTGGTAGAAAATAAAGCTCCAGCTGTAAAGGAGCGTTTTCAGAGAGCAAGAAGGAGCTAACTAGTTCATGGTATGATGAGGAAAGGATGAGTAAGTGTGTAGCTGAAGCTGTATAGTGTTTGCTGAGCAAAACTTTTTGACCTAACTTAAGGAGCTCTGAAGAGGTCAGCATGCTTCAATGATCTAGAATGCTGACTTAGCCATCCAAGATAATTCCTGACTGGATTTCTGCTATTGCTAATATACATCAGTGTGTGCCAAAAAAAGACTGAAAACACTATCATATTTTTTTTATAATTAGGAAAAACCTGTGAAAACTCACGTAGTGGTGGTACCTGTTCAAAGGCTAAGTTTTATTGATGATTACAGCATACGAGCGTTCATGAAGCCAGATGAATTTTAACTTTCTTTGCCATGTGGTTGTGGATTTCAGTCTCCATTGCCCACTAGGCAGGTTATGCAGCCCCTGGATATGTGGACTGGAAATGGTGCTGTACAAATGAGCCTGTAAAGCTTGTTTGGAACTTAGGTTAAGCAGTTTACATGATTGAAACGTAGAATCCAGTACCTAAAGAATCTGATGTCAAACACTTCAGCGGTTTTAAAATGCTTTAAAATACATAAATTTCATGTATACTGCTGAGAGATGAGGACATTTTGGGAGTAAGAGAGAGAAATCCTTTGGAGAAAGAAGGAATCTACTCAACTTTCATTTAAAATAAAATAAAAAAATGATATTTTTCTTGTAACATTCCCCCATCCCAAGCCTGCAACCTTGATTTTTTTCCTCTTTTAACTGAGTCTGATCTTCATTATACACAGTCCATAAACAATTTTAGCATTAGAACTTATTTCCTAGGCCTGTTTTATAAAGGTATTCATTTGTCCTCTAAAATATGAACCATTTGTGTGCTGTATGATTCTAATAGAAATAGTAAGTGCTGATGGCTGGCAGCCATTTTCCCCTTGCCTATCTACTTTTTTTTATATAAGGGAAAGATTTCTATGCAGCCTACAAACAGCTAAATTAGACATCAACTTCTGACTGAGAATACCCTTGGCTACTGGGCATCCTTCAGATCATCCTGAAGAAAAGTTGGATATCTTCCTTTGTTGTAAATTTTTAAAAAACTTTTGAACGATGATGCCCTCCTTATCACAGTATAACTAGGAGCAATGCTGTATTGCGTATAGATCTTGTATATATCTTATACTCATCTACTCTAGTCTGATATCAGAACTTTCAGTGGAACTACTCTGTGGAGCACTCGTCAGTGAGACTAGACCAAAGACTCTGGTGCCAAGTACTGAAACAGCAAAAATCTTTGACTGTTCAGGGCATTGCTGCATTTCTGCTGCTGTGGTGGAGCAGAGGCGTGTTAAACAAGGCCTGGCAAGAATTCTTTTTCCTTGCAGAGTGCATTAGTTCCACCCTACAGCGATGCTAGAAGGAAACACATTCTCAGCCAGATCTTAAATTTAATAAAGATTGAGTTGGGTGTTTTCTAGCTATCAGATTACACCGGGCCATTACAATGGCAAACTCATTCAGATAGGCTCCAAAACAGAATAAAAAGATGATGGTATTAGATGGTTTCTAATACTTCTATTTGTTCTCTAGATGTTTGTGGTGATGGATGCTGTCCATTAAAAAGAACCAATAGCACAAAACTTTTTTGTTTTATTTTATTTATTTTATTTTATTTTATTTTATTTTATTTTATTTTATTTTATTTTATTTTATTTTATTTATTTATTATTATTATTATTATTTAATCAGGAAAGCTAGCTGGTAAAGGCTGAGACTCTAATAACAGAGCAGTTTCTGAGATGGAAGATATTCTGATCTTTAGCAAGTGAAACCCTCATGCTTCAAACTGTCATGCACTATAATGTCTAGATCATTTTATTTTCTCCAGATTTAGTTATGTCTCAGATTGTGGGTGAGACATGAACTTCAAGAGGATTTTGAGGCACTTACCGTTTGGTCTTTTAATCTAGAAGCACCGAAAGCGTTGAAGGGAATGAAGAGAGCCCTGGCCCACATGCCCCTTCTTATCTCCAGCTGGGATGGGGATTTAGACTATTCTTCTATTCTGCTAGGGTGGGAATATAGTAAAACAAAATTTGGAAATCACTTATGTCTGTTCAGAATGATCCTATTTGTTTTTATTATCACTTTGTTTAATTTAACTGTGTTTTGCCAATGCTCTTGGGAAATTTCATTTTTGCAGTATATAGGAATGGTTAGTCTCAAACTTAGTCTAGACAGCCAAGAGTGCATGTTCTTTGTCATCCTTCCTGCCAGTCCATGGTATTTATAATGCACTCATCACAAGATGACATGAATAATGCTTTCTTTCAGATTTTCAATCTGTCTTACACTTAACCTATAGCGCTTTTGTTTTTATATGGTGTTAGTAACCTCTGTTTAGCTAAGGTAGGCAAACATCTCACGTTAATGCATCAAGGTCCACTCCCCCTTCCCCCATCTCCCAACCTCCATTATTTCTAATTGAATTTACATGGTAAAGATTAGTTAGAGTTTAGGTGCTAATCTTGTATTGTCCTAAAGACTTTTTATTTTCCAAAGGAACTTCATAATTGTGCTTGTCATCAGAGACTCTCAGTCAAGTCTATCTGTTTAGTTTCTCTGAAATGAGCCTTGTTTGAGTTTGGCAGTATATTCCATGAAGCTGAGTTGGAAATCCTGGGTTTGTCTGTCTGAAAGGCTGGTTCTGTGAGATGGTAAATCTGGCTTTAAGGCAGCCCCAAACATGTGGTTTTTGATTTTGTTTTGTTAGTTGTTTTTAAAAGACACAGTTGCTTGATACAATGAATCAGTCCAGGAAATTAAAAAAAAATAAAAATAACAATTTTGAAGAGGTAACTTTTATCTTGAAATAATTTTTGCTGGATCAAGTATAACCAATCTTCCCACAGGCAACATAAAGAATGACCTGAATACTGTAATGTGATTTCTGTGTAGATTGATATAAATGTGGTTGTGCTGTCTGGGTATGTCAGGTACACAAAATCACTGTAAATAGACATTGGATTACAGTCTAAGTCATCCATGCTAAAAGCTGAAAAATGTCATACTAAGAAGGAGATGCATTAGAAGGTCAAGGTGTCTTTTGCTTTGTGATATTTTTCTCTCTGATTTTCCAGTTTTTACGCTCAGTGCACACCATACAAGTAAAGCACATGCAAGTAAATCCAAGCCAATTGTGTTATGGCCCATTTATTGCAGAAAGAATGCCCACAGTTGTTATGAAATATCACGAAGTGTGAAATGTCACTAGAGAGAAATGCAGTGTTGCGTAGGATTCTAGACTGCCATTTGTGAGGAAGTCAGAAGAGGATGCTGTAGTGGTTGCCAAAACGATTGCTTGGTATATTCACTGGGCACAACTTAAGGTTGCTTTCAGTAAATCTGCTATAGGATATAATTACTGTCCTTTGTTCAGCACACCTTGCAAGCTCTTACTGCTTTTCCTATAATGCACATTTACTGTTTTACCCCATCTGCTGCATACTTCTGTAAGTTGTCCTTTGAATATGTATTTGGATTTTCTCATTTGGCTTTTAAACTTGGTATTTGGAGTGTTTGCTAGGCTATGATGAAATAATGGCTCTTTTTTCTAAGCTGTGTTGGTGATGTATACTTCTAAAAATAACTTTGACGTTCTGTGCCATGGACCTTTGCTTGGGTATTTCATGGATCTAGCTTTGTGGGACCTGTTTGTGGAAAGGGATTCTTCCTGACATGCAATGAAAGTAACCAGTAACTGAACACGCTTGGCCTTGCACCAGAGCGGTTCTTTTCTCCTCTCAGTTTTAATTAACAGAACATGATACTGCTGGTGTGCAATCGAGTGTATTGTTTTAACTCTCAGCTTTGTTTCCAAAAGACCTCAGGCTATAGACAGCAGTCTTCAGTGAACAGTTAATTACAGCACAGGAGTATGTCAGATAGACATCCTACAATATGCTTCAGAGCATGTCTTTAGCATGTGCATAAACTTACTGCCTGATGTAGATGTGGATGTAGATCACTGGATTTTCTGGTGGATCTTAAGCATCTTTGTGCCTCCAGAAATACTACCTGTGCTTGTGGTAGTATTACCTGGCATCTTATCAGCTGGAGGAAGGTTCAAATTCCAGGAATAGCTGCATCAACAGGTTGCTAATGCCTGTTGACAAGCAACATGAGCTGGCTCTATATTGTGAACTAAGAGGTACTGTACCTCTCTTCCTTTGGACTTTTTGCTCCTTGACTGCATTTTTCAAGGTGTAAAACCTGCACATGTTCAATTTCCATTGAGTAGCTTACATACCTGTGTGCATCTGTTCTCCAAGTCTGAAAATCTAAACCTCTTTCAATTTAACCAAGTTGTGTGAATTTTTAAAGCCATCTTTACAGTCATGATTAGATGCAGAAGTAGAGTGGGCAGTAAAATTTCTTGAAATTAAAACCATAATACAGGTTTTTATGGGGGAACAGACTAGTTGCCAGTCAGTTTATAGGCAAGGCAATTTTGCTTTTAGCTGTTTGTCCCTGAGTAGGACACATGCAATCACTGTAATTACAGACACTAGCATGCGCTATATTTATAGCGTTCAGTGACTTCACCAATAAGCTATGTGAGTGATTAGTTGTGGATTTAAGAGCTTTGCATCAATTATGAAAATATGTGAGATATCGAATGTGAAAGCCATGTGGTGTTATTGTTTTAGCTTTAAAGTAAGTAAGATCGTACAACTTCCAAGGGTGATAAGGTTCAGATTGCTTTAACTACCATTGGAAATGTAAATTCTTTTTTTTAACCTGTGGAAAATAAGTTTTTACTCCACAATGCACTGTAACTGAAGACAAGCTAGGTAAAGGCAAGAAGTACATTTCCCTCCATAATTCTGAATGTGATGATTAAACAAAGCACAGCTTCTGAGAATGCATGTAGTACCAGTGACTTTGGTACTACTACTACTACTACTACTACTACTAGTACTACTACTTTGGTAAATTGCCAAGTGTAAAGTTATTCATTTCCATTGGGATTTCTAGAATTCTCAGTGTGGCTTTTCACTTATTTTTCTTTCTCTAAATGAGGTATTGCACCATGCTGAAGGTTGTTGTGTTGCAAAACTGAAGTGCAAATTCCATTTTTGTCTGTGTTGTACTCCGATTGTTATTGCAAAGCCTTTTGATCTTGGAGAAATTGCTTTAATTCAACAATGGCTGATTAAAGTCCTAAAGCATTGAATGCTGCCTATAGTAGGAATATTTTAGTGGGGGAGGTCAGGGCTTACTCTGCTGATGGTTGATATTTCTCCATTTACACCACAGTTTTTAAGTATGAAGCAGTGGTGAATGATGTTGTATTTCCAACATATTTGTATGGCTTTCAGTGTTTTTATTTATCATGTGTATTTGCATTTAAATCTGGCAGGGGCCATGAATGAAGGTCAGAATGACAAGAAAAAAACTTTCCAGCTCAGCTTGCCTTCTCTGCCTTTGTTTAGATTCACATACTGTCTTAACACTCATGAAATCTCACTTCTTTCCTGCATCAGGCTTTGTGAGAACTCTCTGATTTGCAGAAACTTCCCCTGCTTCCCCTGTGGTTTGTTTGGGAGTTTCTCACTTTCCCAAACAAGAACGTCTGAGAGACAAATTAAAGCCTCCCACTTCCGCATACAGCAGTTCCTTTGAATTAGTCATTGGTGCTAATGACGGTGTCCCTCTTACTTATTGTGAAGCTTCTCAGCAGAGGTAGTACCACTAGTGATTTTCATTACTTTGTAAATGCTGCATGGCCTCATAGCCATAGGCATAATAATGTTCTTCCATGTATTTTCCCTGACTTCACTGTGCCTGTTTAAAGCATTGAGCAAATCAGTGCAAGATTGTGATGTTGGAAGTAGTAACTGGAAGGCAATCTTATCCAAATCTCAGGCTGGAATATTACCTTTACAGGCTTACCTCATGAGAGCAGTTTTGCACACAAGAGGGAGCAAGTAATTGTAGCCAGGCATTTGCAAGTTGTGTTTTCAGTCACATTGCTGCATTTTTTTTTTTTTATTTGTTTCACTGGACAAATCCACATCACGAGGATGTTGCTCTCTTTAAGTGTGTTTTCTTCCCCTCATGTTGAGTTGCTGTAGCATGGAAGGATAACAACTTTTTGGAATAAACTCACAGCCCAGATTAACCCATCAATCTTGAGTAATGTACTAAGAAAACACTGTTCTACAGAGCTACAGATAAGTGACCACAAAGTGCTGTAATATTACTAAAACTAGGGCGGGCAATAGGCTGGAGTGCCTCCCTGGTTGGCTGTGGCACCTTCTTGCTGCAGTCTGACATCATGTGATAGGAGCAGAGAGTATTTGTGTCTCCCTGAAGTGTTACATTGCAAAATGCAGGCTCAGACTCATTATCTCATAATGATCATAATACCCTTGGTTAAAGAATGCTATTGCCTATGTCCAGAAATGTTCAGTTTTTGCCTACTTTTCTTTATCACATGACATCTCTGCTTTGTAGCTTTGTTGAAGCCAAGCCAGATAATGTTAATTATATGTAACTTAATGCCACAATCTTGTCATGTTGGCCTTTTGTTTGCTGTGCAGAAATGGATGTTTTTGTGGTAAGTGTAAAAAGGAATTCCAAGCATAAGTCTTCTATCTTTAACCAGTCATCTCAGAGGTACACATTTTTGAAAAAATCCTGTGTTATGTCATTTCTCAAACAAACATTTATACAGTGGTGCCAGGTATTTTCGATTTCCTTAAAATATTTTTCTTTCCTTTCTTTTCACCAAAATAAATAGAAAAGATATTTTGGATTGAAAAATACACTGTTTATTATGTAGACCGCTGTAGCTCTTTGGACTTGAGCTGTGTTTTTCTACTTTTGTCACTTTCATGCCCCAGAGGGTGTATATTCATGTATCTTCTTTTTATTTTGAAGATTTAATTGTAAACATATGCCTAGACTGGATACTTTCATAGTTATCCTGTACACAGTGGCCAGGCGTGTGTTGCAGAATGAGATCAAAGCACAGGCAGGGAAATGTTAGTGTGTTGAGGTGTTGCTTATACTAGGTTAGTTTGTCTAAGTGCTTAATAAACTAGAAACTGTAAGTGCAACTCACCATTACTTTAGTTGAACTGGATTTTGTAGTTCTCCAGACTTTCTGTGAACGTCAGTAGATACGTTTTATAAGCAAAGCACCTAATTCAGCTATTTAGCTATTCTTTCATAGTGTCTCCCGAGGTCTCTGAGACCAGCTGCAGTGCTACCTTGTTTATGAATCATGCATGATTTTTATTCGGTGATTTTAGAACATTTCTGATATATGTGATATTGCAAGGAAGCTAGAAATACAGATAAATGCAGTGGAATGAGATGAATAAAAATTGCACTGAATTGTAAATGGGCAAAATCATTTGTGATATGGTAGGTTTCTGAAAATGTTAGCACCTTTTGTGAACAAAAAGCTGTTGTATATATGTAAATTCAAAATGATGTATAAGTATGTATATATGATAAAGGCACTTCTTTACTTCAGAATAGACGTAGGATTTATTCTGTGAGAAAAGGTAAAGCATGGAAGCTTTCCTTTTGTTTTGGTTTGTCTGGAAGTGAAATTGATACTATGGCTTGCAGGGAGCTTTACTGTAATCTATAGCCCTTCCAGTCTGGGGTTGGGTAAACCTGCCCTGTAATCTGCAAATGGTGATATGTATTTAAAGGTTGTATATTTCTGCTGCACAGAAAAAGTCTTAACTCCAGATGGCTAAAGGCCAGCTTTCCTCTCCCTATAACTCTCTTGTTATAGCAGATAGCTAATCTATTATCTAATGGAGCTCACCTCAGCATCTGTCAGAATACTGAGCATGATGCTTGGGATTTAGTTTAGGCTTTGTGTGTGTGTGTGGGGGGAGATAAGTGCTTGAACAAGTCCTGCTTACCACCAATTGGAACAACAGCCTGAGGTATGAAACAGACTTCAGCATCTTAGGCAAGAGAGAGTAGAGTCAGATTGTGAACCTGTATACGGTATTGGTGTCTGGAACTGAGCTCAACTTCGAGCTTCAACCCTGGGTTGATGTGGCAGCATTAGCAGAGGTAGTGGCTGGAGTTCTTTGCGAGTCAGTTGGCCTCCCTTGCACCTTGGTGATGGATGTAGCAAGGTTTGTTTGAAATTTTTCCTTCAAGACTATCAAAGTAGTGAAATACTACCAAGCCACAAAGATTTCAGATCAGTTGCCTTCCTAACCAGGAGTACAATGAGATAACAGATTCAAGCCCATCTTTAATTGCTGCTGAAACTAGTGATTCTCTATTGCCAATTCCCTTTCCTCCTAGTGCCTTCAGGGAGAATTTAAATCCTTAATCCCTTCCCAGCCTAAATCCAAACTAAATACAACTTTCAACATGCACTAATCAGATCACAAATTTAGAAGTCTAACAGAATGTATGATCTGGTAAAGACAAATTAACCTGGTCTTTGATACTGTCTCTGAGTAGCTTTCACATGGATAGATACCTGCGAGGTGTGATACCTTGCCTGCCTTACATGCTCGTATTGGTCTAAGTGAGAATGTACCTCCCCAGTACTTGCTCATTGCAGTAAAAAAGTGAAAAACATCATATACTCTTCCCTCAATCTGTGAATGGAGGTATGTTTTATTATTGTACCTTGTACCAGTCGTGTTCCCTGAGAATGAGTTCCCACAGATGGTCGTGGGAGTTGAATGAAGTTTTAGGAGGCAAACCTTTGCTTTATTATCCTACTTATAAAAGGTGTTTCAATGTATTCAGTGTAGTGAAGGTCTTTTTGTGGTCAGATTTTTTGCAGGTTACCTGCACAGGTCTCTGCACTCATTCAAGACTCATGACTCCAGTGAGTCATGTCTCTGTTATCCTCATGTGTTTTCTGTTGGCTTCTTTTTTTTTTCTTTCTTCGGGTTTTTCTTTGTTTCTTCAGTGCACTTTCTCTGCATGTTTATTATTCCATCACCGCAATTTTTCCTCTAAATCTTTTGTTTGATCTGTGTATTTTAAAATTATTTCATGTTGATTTATTTGAAAGGTAGAGTTGAAAATTCTTAGCTTTGTGGGACAGATTAAGTATGCAAAAGGTTCACAAATCACTTAAATTAAGCTTATAGGACTATCTGGGGACAGAAAATGGAACATGCTATCTCAATAATGAGCAAATTGGCCAGAGAAATCCATTGACACATTATTTTTTAAGACAAAATAATTATGGAAAGAATGACTTTCTATGCTGATCTCATTCTGCCAAAGTTCAGCCTAAGGTTAAAAAGTGTCTTGTTTGTTTAGCAGTGTGTTTGGTAATATCAATTCCGTCTGATATGCTTGCTTCTATTTTGTTTGATAGGTACGCTTTCCCACTTTACACGGCATTCTTTATAAATGTACCAAGGGAACTGATACACAGAGTAGAGCTGGCATCCTGGTATCTCAGATGCTTGAATTTGTGCTCCACCAGATGTGAGGAGTATGGGCTGATTGCAAGAATGATTTGAAAAAGTCTGATTGTAGCTTATGTCAAGAATTAAATTAGTGTCACCTATGACTAGATACTGACTTTGTTTTGGTCGTATTAGCTGTCTGAAAAAAGTTGGGAATGGTATAGTGTATACATGTTGCTAATGGGGCTATATTGACAAGAGATTCCTGTGGTAAACTTCACCAGTAAGTGAAGAGTTGCCCTCTGTTAATCAGTATGCACTGGAGAGTCTGCAAGCAGCTTAGTATAATGATAGCAAAGAATTTCTATTCTGTTAGAAACCATTAAAAAAATAATCAGGCACAAACCAAGATTTCATCCAAATGAACTTGTTTTTGTACTGTTTTGTATGGATTCATGACTTAAACTGTTTAGCAGATTGACTCGATTAAGAAAAACAACCAGTTTCTAGCTGACACACATAATTTTATGAAGTGGTTGATCATGGTTGCTAATTGTTAAGGTTGGTGGGATGTTCCATACTGGCAGTCCCTGTCACACTTGTATAGATTAGTCTGAAGAGGCAGGGAGGAAAGGGGAGTGAGAACAGGGGAGAAAAGCAGTTCTCAGCGCAGTTAATGAGATTTTAAAAGTATCCTAAACACAAAAATGTCTGCCTCATCAAATTTTTGTAATTTTGTCCCTGTTGAATATTCCAAGTACAAAAGTCAGAAACCTTGTCAAGGAATGGGGAAAAAAATGCAGTGTGACAATTGTGTGCTTTTTTTTCACCATTTTTCTAAGAAAAAGATAGTCATTAAACTTCCATGATTTGTTGGCTCTTCTAGGAAAGCTGGTGGGAGGAAAGAAACCTGGAATTTAATCTTGCTCTCACTGAACTCAATGGGAGTTTACCATTAATTTCTGTTGGAGCAGGATCATGCCTTAAGTCAGCAGATGAAATAAATAAAGCTTAAGTCTTCAGCTAGATGTTAATTCATGATTATTTTCCTTATTGTTAAGTGGATGGGAGATTGGCAGGTCAGTTGTTTTGTCCCAGGCTTTGCTGTGGATCTGCAGCAAAAACAAAGAGCAGTTTAATTCTTCTTTCTGTGATCCAGTTTATGCCTTGTATCATAGAATCGTAGAATGGTTTGGGCTGGAAGAGACGTTAAAGATCATCCAGTTCCAACTCCCATGCTGTGGGCAGGGACACCTCCCATTGGACCAGGATGCTTGAAGTCCCATCCAGCTTGGACTTGAACACTTTCAGGGATGGGACATCCACAGCTTCTCTGGGTGTCCTGTTCCAGTGCCTCACCACCCTCACATTTCTTCCTAATATGTAATCTAAATCTACCCTATTTAGTTTAAAGCCATTGCTCTTTGTTCTATACTCTGTGAAAGAGAGTCCCTTCCCAGCTATCCTGTAGGCCCCCCTTTAGGTACTGGAAGGCTGCAATGAGATTTCCCCAGAGCCTTTCTTCTTCAGACTGAACAACCCCAACTTCCTCAACCTTGCACTTGGCCTTGCTGAACCTCATGAGGTTTGCACAAGCCCTTCTCTCAAGCCTGTCAGGGTCCTTCTGGATGGCAACCCTTCCCTCCAGTGCATTGACACACTTCTGTAAAACAGAGAAAATCATGTCCTCTCAAGAAGTGCACCTAAAAGCAAGATCTCAATGTCAGCAGTAATCCTCATACTCAGAAAAAAAATAGCCTTCAGAAGCTGCAAGTAGGATGTTTGGGAATGTTGCAAGATAGGGGGGAAATGCTCCAATTTTGAGAGTTACGTGGTAATCCATCTGGGTTTAATCACTGAATAAGGACAGTATATACACAGATAATTGAAAGATGTTTGAACTTTGTAAGCCCATGTTAAAAAGTGCCCGTTAGGTAGAACATGGAGACATGTTATTACAAGCAGTAGCAATCTAATATAGTTCCTGGAATGTGAGTAATGACTCAGTCATAGAGATAGTTCAGTTATTCCATAAACTATTGTTCATCCGTTTGGTTTATAGAATTTATGAATTCATAGAATCATTTAGATTGGAAAAGACCTCTAAGATCATCAAATTCAACTGTTAACCTAACACTGCCAAGTCCCCCATTAAACCACGTCCCTAAGCACCACACATACAAATCTTTTGAAGACCTCCAGGGATGGTGACTAAAGCACTTCCCTGGGCAGGCTGTTCCAATACTTCACAGCCCCTTCAGTGAAGAAATTTTTCCTAATATGCAATCTAAACCTCTGCTGGTACAACTTAAGGCCATTTCCTCTTGCCTTATCTCTTGGTGCTTGGGAGAAGAGACAACTTCCCACCTTGCTATAGCCTCATTTTAAGATAAATGTAGAGAGTCTCTACATTTAAGATAAATGTGAGAAGTCTCCCCTGAGCCTTCTTTTGTCCAAACTAAGCAACCCCAGCTCTCTCAGCTGCTTCACATAAGTCTTGTTCTCCAGACCTTTCATCACTTTTTTTGCCCTTCTTTGGACATGCTTGAGCACCTCCATGTCCTTCTTGTAGTGAGGGGCTCAAAGCTGAACAACAGTACTTGAGGTATGGCCCCACCAGAGCCGAGTACAAATCGACAATCACTATCCTTGTCGTGCTGGCCACAATATTTCTGATACAAGCCAGGATGCTGTTGGCCTTGGCCACCTGAGCACACTGCTGGCTCATATTCAGATGGGGAGCTGGGGTAGTAAATCCCTCTCTGAATTTGTTCCAACATTAAATGGACTGAATATTTTCTATCTGTTGTGTGGATCCTTCAACAGAACAAAGTGAGGTCTTCCTTGAGAACATCAGTGCCTTTGTTACACAGTTCTGTGCAAGGCAGATAGACTAGCACATTGTCTGATGCTATGTTTAAAAAAGGGAAGAAAGAAAGAATTTAACTAATGTGAACCCATAAACTCAGGCCATAGCATCAATTGGAAGTGCTTTTGAAAGCCATAAAAGCCATTTTAAGTGTAATACTGAATGTAATCAAGGAATAGAACGTGCAATACTTTGTGAGGACAGTTGGGACAAAACCACAGGTCTCATACAAACGTCAAAGCAATGTTTCTGTTGGAACCACACAACACTTGCTGCACCCTTGGCTTTCCAAGTGGGAAGCTTCAAAGGGGCAGGCTTTGAATAATAAGTGTGCTGATGAGATCTTTCAAAATAATTGAAAGATAACAGCTTGCACATGTTGACTCTGAAGTGGAAATACCTCTAGCTGGGTGATCATAGTCAAAAGGTGAGCTCACAGAAAGGAGGCTTTGTCTCCTGAGATGAGGCTGTGGTAAAAATTACAAATGTTCATTAAGAGTTGCTGTTGATTTTTATAATGACATTTGTAAGTATCTATATATGTCTGGATATGACATTTTCACTGATATCATGCTCTGTAGACATGGGGAGCTTGCTTTTATTTTCACTAATTAGATCCATATTGATTATGGTTATAACCTCATTCAGTGCTAATTGAAGTAAGAGTCCCTTGGTGGGTGTTGCTATAAGAAAGGAAAAGTCAAATGAAGTAGTGACAAAACTGTAAAGAAGTAATTTTTGCTTCTTCACAGTAGTTTCTTGAATTGGAAGATAATTGTACTGTGGTTCCCAAATACTTCATACTCCACATCACATATTGGGTCTCAGTAACTCCTGCAGGAACGTGGATCAAACCCTGTAATATTGGGTGTTTTCTAAGTGTGTAGGGAGTTGCCTAACCATTTACTAAAGCACTTCAAGTTCTCAAGGTCTACAGCATTAAAATATCATTGGCACAATACTTTTGTTAGGAACAGAACTATTTGTATGACTTGCACTGGGAGCCTTGGTGAATACTACATAAGGCTAGGAACAGGCTAACATAGCAAAACCCCAGACCTTTGAGATCCCACAATTTACATCACTGGACCGCATGTCTCTATGCTTCTGCAAATAACTGAGATGAAGGACAAGAAGCAGTCTGGGTTGGTACACCTGTTCTTTGGACAGGGCTAGAAGTAGAAGAATAACACCTGTATGTAAATTGTACAAGCTTCTGGGAGACAGTCTTACAACTGCCCCTTCTTTTCAGGGCTGGTTTTCCTTACCCAGACATTGCAGGGGCCTGAAGCCTGTGCACTATGTACAGGCCAGCTGGTAACTAGTGGAAAGGTAAAGTGCAAACCAATCACTTTCTAACACAATTTCCTCAGTCTTTGTTCCTGTGTTGTGAAATGTTTTGTGCTGAAACCTTTTCACATAGGGAATATTAATGACTTTCATTAGAGATTGGCCCAGAATTTTTTTTTTTTTTTGAAGATCAGAAAAGAACTGATCCATCTGGTGGATGGAACTGACCAGCACTTCTGTTTGGCAGATTTGGAGGCTCAGGGAGTAGACGATGGTTCAGAATTATTATTATTATTATTTATTCTACCCCCCTGCCCCCCCCAGTCTGCTTCAGCAACCCTACAATTGTTCTTAGATGAGCAGTGAGCAGCTGAGTGGTCTTGCCACTGGGAGCCAGCCCACACTGTTTGTGAACACCAGAATATTCTGTAACCCTCCTCAGCTGACTCATGATCCTAGCCTTATAAAACTACTCTTTGCCTTGAATTGCTTTTTATTTTTTAAAAAGTAGACAATCCTCCCCACCTGAACCATATAGTTATTTGAAAGAATTTACTGTGAAGGGAGTGCAGGCGAATCCCTGAAGGGAAAGAAAAATTTTAAGTGGTCAGAGTAGCAGTACATGATATATGTAGAGCTGTTCTACAGGGACTCCATGCCGGTCTGCCAAAATGAAGCAGGAAATGGAAACGGAGAAGAGAAATTCTTGGCTTCTGAGTCATACTCGAGGACTAAGCCACAGTCAAACCATGGATGCCCTTTAAATCTTTCTAGGTAGGACCCTGGAAATTGGATGTGATGGAATAGAGCTCTTGGTCATTGGAGAAGTCCTGATCTAGTCACGTGGGGTTCATTTGCCTGTTTTTATCTAAAAGGCTTGTCCAAAACAGTGATGTTTCTGCTGTTGCAAGTTGAACTGGAGGAATTTTGCTTTAGTTGAGGTTATTGAAACCCAGAGGGAAAGCTGCTTCAGAGACCCCTTACAGGATAGTGTTCTGAGAAAACTGCTCTTTTGATGCCTTGATTTGCAACTTATGTTTCTCATTAACACGAGCTGCAGGGTGAGTGGAGATCTGTCACAGACAAGGGTAAGGGTCTGCATTAGCTGGCAAGCGGTGTGAATCTACTGCATGGGTGTGCGGGGCTAAAAAGCAAAGTAGGAGAAGGACGGAGAGGCTGAAATTAGTTATCTATTAGTAATTTCAAAGCCACACAATTTATGGAAAAATCTATACTGTGCTGACTTTCAGGAAACCAGCTATCCTGACAGATTGGCCAATGCATTATGACATTAGAACACCATCTCCTAATATTTTCATAGGGAAATATTTTTCTTCTCAATTGAACATCAGCATTCCCGTGAAGCCAGTCAGGTGGAGAATGAGAGACCATTGCATGCAAAATGACCCTTTTTTTTTTTTTTTTTTTTTTTTTTTTTCTCCTGGAAAATAAGGGAACTGCCAACGGTGTTTTTTTCCTCTGCATGGGATTTGGAGGGTAGTGCTGTACTAATGAAGAGTTGAATCCTCTGAGATGGAGGCTTCAGATCTTGCCTGTCTGCAGGGGAGTTCCTGGAGATTTGAGCTACCTCTGACTGTGTTTAGTTTGACAACCAAGAGAATGCAGAGTAATGTGAACACTGTGTCGGTGTGTTTCACTCCCAGTGCTGTTCTGGAATAACCTGCTTTACTGACTAGATTGTGTATTTCTTCTGCTTCCTTCCGGGTACCATTTTCCTTCTTGCTAACCTATAATATATATATATATTTGTTTATTTATTTTTTTTTTGTATAGAGGAAGGAAATAAGATAGAAGAATTCCCAAGTCTTTGTGGTACCAGTATTGTACAGTGAAATTTGTCATCTGATGTATTGCTCACTGCATCAGGTCTTGATAAATTGCAAGATCTACACGAAACTTAAAGCAACATGCTGTCATATACTGTCAGATTTTATTACAGGATAACACAACCTAATTTAACAAATGAAAAGAGAGTAGCCAAATAATGCACAACAAAAAGTTTCACAGTATGTAAAAACCAACTGTATAGTAGGCTTAAAAGGTGCAATAACTTTTCTGAATTCCTTTAGTGATTGCTTGTTGACTTTGAAGTCTTCTAGAACAATGTGAAATGATTCATTTGTGTTCTGAGATAATTATAACTGTTAAATAAATGCTCTTTGCACTGATAAAGTATTTCCTTAACATGAGTTCAGTGCATTACAAGAATAGAAATAATTTTCGCAGTCTTACAGAATTTGACATATAAAGGACATTAAATATAGTTTAATATTACCACCCTACCAAAAATAAGAAAAGTCCTCTTAAGTTTTTGATTGCCTACCTTGTGCAAAATAGTTCTGGTGATAAATGTATTTACAGACCTCACTGGCCAAACCTAGCAGAAAAGGCTGTTTGTAACATGGCTGCTAACATAAACTTACTTGTGGTTTTCCTAACATCAAATAAAATGTTAGTGGAGAGAAATTATATTAGTAGATCAGGGGGAGAAAACATGGAACCACTAACAGGGATTTTAGTTGTTGTTGACTTATATTTACAAATTTGAACTAGAGTCATACTTCTAGTACTCCTGAAGACAAGGCCTTTAAAAAGAAACTTACTGTCTGATGAAAATGATCTTTGGGAATTTAGAGGGCTAGAAAGAGTAATTAGGTCTAATTCCTCATAGTTCATGCAGTTTTTTAAATATATTTTTGCATGTACGGTTGAAGAACATATGAATTCTTATCACTAGATAATTCAAAATGATGTCTCTGGTATCTTCTCTGAAGTTAATCTTATATAAAGTTTAAAATGCCTAAGAACTATGCAAAATCTCATTTTCACTGCGCTTTGTGTGTGTGTTTGTATTTGTTCTGGGTGGGTTACTTGCTACTTGAGCAGCCTCCATTATTAATGCTGTGCACAATGCCTTTTGTAGTTGTTACAGAATAAATCTATGCCTGCACTAATGAAGGATTTTATGTGCATCTGGTGTCTGCTGCATCTCAGAGCAATCATTAATTGTCTAGATTTTTCATGAATTTTAATTATTAGAATAATTATACTAATTAAGTGTCTTTTGATGTATTGCACAATCAGAGAACAGCTCCAAAGGGACATGGATTGTTCATTTAATGTTTGTTACATCAGTATGGCTACAGACTATTGTACAGTTAAAACAGTAACTTACTTTCTTTACTTATTGTCCACTATAACTGCTATGTCATTCATTCTACTAACGGTAGCTCTTCCAATTTGACTCTCTCTCGATGACACACTTAAAAGAACAAGAAAAATGAAATTGTTATGAACATGACCATTCAGAAATGGAGGCAACAAAACTTCACACGTTCTTTTTGTTTCTTTCCGTGGCTAATGTAGTAATACCATCAGTTTTCAGAGGAGCCGTTTCTGACTGGGACAGCAAGTGTGTGAAGTGCCCCACGCATGTTCAAGCATGAAGAGAAAGGTAGTATCTCATTTTAAATCAAGTGATGTAATTTCAGAAAATCTTAGAACAAGAAAGCTTGTCAGTCTGTTTTGTTGCTTTTGCAACTCTAATGGTCGAAGCAAAGAGATTACCTTTTTCTGCCAATTTTGCTCTACTATTCTTCTTCAGAGGTGTGTTGCTATACCACTGCTGTGTCTACGTAATGCAATTACAAATATATCAGCTTAGTTTGGTTCATTACTTGCCGAGTTATTTCTAATATTCTCACTGTTCACTGTGTTTCTTATTCCTTATTCTACAAGAACTATGTGCTTGTAAAAATCTGTTAGTAAAAATGACTTTATCAAGATCTCAAATGAGGTCAGAATCTGACTGAAACTTCCTTGTGCAAGTAGAAGACTAATGGGCCACTCAATCTTTTTTCTACACTGCTGATCTGAATGCATTAAAATAAATAAATAATTAATAAATAAAAATACAATAAACACAAAAGGAAAATACCTTTCCTCTCATAGCTTTGTCTGAGCACAGCTTTGGTACTTCTAGCTTCAGCAAACTAATGGTCGTTGATCCTAAAACATTCATTTTGACTTAGTTAATTTTGAATAGCGTGATAGCATGAGTGTGCAGAGATGATGCTTGTGATTTAGTTTAGTTCTTACTACTTCTGCATGAGTAACCACAGACTATATCATGTACCTCTACTGTGATAATGTTCTAAAACAGATTGTTATATAAATAGAGGAAGTGTACCTACATTACAGTACCTGGTGTGTACAAGCCTGGAGATATTTGACAGGGCTTCTGCTTTTTCATCTTGCGTTACAAATGTTGGCTCTGATAGTCTGAAACTCCTATCTGCCCCACAACATGTAGATACTTCCATATGTCTCAGTAACAGAACACCTTCCCTTACTTAAACTATTCTGTCAAACAAATATAAAAAAATCATGACAGTGCAAATGTAACTTTTCATTTTCATTTCTCTAGCTTTGAACTGGGCACAGCCAGTATTGTGATTTTAAATTAATCCAGGACATCTCAGACATGCCAGAAAGAGAAAAAAAAATAACCTAAAAATATCTGAACTAAAAATATCTATCTGAAATTTGTGTTTTAATTAGAAAGTGGGATTGTTTCTAATATTTAAAACACACAGTTTATTCTACCCAATTACATTTCAGTAGTAGTCCTAATATGTAATCTTTAAAAATCAAACAGGACTGGCAACAAAATTGATTTTTGAATAAATGAGTTGACTGTCTCTTCAGAAGATCAACTATACTGAGCCACTTATTCCCTAATGCTTCTGATTTGAACCTCAGTTAAAGACCATATTTTTCATGTGACCTGTATGAAGTACTTATAACCTCCAACATCCCTGGATCTGGGGAGAGGGGACTGATTGGAGAGAGGCAGGAGAGTACAGTGAGTGTAACAAATGAAAGAAGTAATTTTATAATTTTATAACCTTCTCTGTACAATGTGACTTTCTAAAGTTTTAAAGTGATTCTGCTTTCTCATGATGATTTGTCATTTTTTTTTCTTCCTGGGTAGGCCATCTGAAAATGATGTTTAAAAGCTCTGTGCCTTACTGAGGGTATTGGCTGAATTTCTTGAACTGAAGCTCTTGTACTCGCTGTCCATTTTCTTGTTGTGTACCATTTCACCATTACAGTTACCTGGTTTGAGTCAGAGCTGTCCCTCACCACAAGAGGCAAGATAGGGTGAAGCTACACAATATATGCAGAGTATGTCTAGAGAAATCTGACAAGCTTTTGGTTAAGAAAGGAACATAAACATGCTTTCATTTACAAATATGAAGTTATTATCCCTTGCCTGACAAGTGCTGTTACTTTTTCTTTTTTTTTAAATTCCACTGAGAAAAGACTACTGAATGTCTAAGAATGTGATGAAGTACCACAGCATTCCAAAAGATATGCTGCCAAATGCATCAATTAACAGAAAAAAGATGTAGTTAGTGTAGAAATACATGAGTTCTAAATACCGCATACCCAAAGGCTTCCAAATATATAACATTTATTAAAAGAACCACCTTTCTCAGCAAAATTTAGGACAAAATATATATGTTCTGTAGATAAGAAATGGAAATGAGAAAGCAACAAAACTCTTGCTGAATCTGAAAACGGTGAACTGTGTGAATTAACCAGAAAGGCTATGTGTTCATATTTCAGAGAAAAAAGTTTTCAGACTAGATTTGAAGACTGTTGTTATTTTTACCTCATTCAATCTATGTGCAGAACAGAGTTAAAGATGTTCTCAAAGTCAGTCTGGGTCTTCAGAACCAAAAATAAACAAATGTTCATTTCCCCCTGCCCTGCATATTCCAGTGCCCTCTATCTGACTGCTGCATCTAGCTGGGTAGAGTGGGTTTTGCATTTTGAATGTAAGAGCTCTGATTCTCTTTTAGAATTGTGGCAGGTGTAAACATATACGGGAAATATGAAGGCGATGACAACCCTAAGCAAAAGAATCATCATCCTGTGTCTAAATTCTGTATCCTGTGATCTCCTAATGCTTATCTTTGGGTGCTTCTTTACTTATTGACCACATCTTCTGAAGACTTTTTCCATGGACCATCCTTTATTGCCCAGGATCACCTAAGAAGTGTATCCTTCTCAGATATGCTTTCTGTTCCATTTGATTTACTTGAATTGACCTGTGGCTGGATAGCTTGCACCCTATCCATTGAATTGAAAAAGTAGCCCTTTGTCATTTTCTACTTTATTCTGGAAAAAGTTTAGTCTCATAATGTGCCCAGAGCTCAGTCTTTAACTCTAGTTTACAGATTAAAAAAGTCTGTGTTATCTGTATTTTACCTTGCTCTTAAAAAGGTAGGGGACAAATCCCAACTGCCAACTTAAACCTGGGACTTGAAAGTACCAAGTATCTCGCATACTCAAGCATGCCTTTCTAGCTGTCAACTGAGATGAAGACAGCAAGCACTTGATCCTACTTTTTTTTTTTTTTTCTTTTTTCTTTTTTTCCTTGATGGTGTTCTTCCAGTTGTTACAACAAGTCAGTTAAAATGACTTGTTTATTTGTTTGTTCTTCCCCCCTTAGGATTATGATGTCTGGTTACTTCAAATCAGGGAAAATGTTTATGGTGAAATTTGCATTAAAATTGGTACAGTTTTGCAAATGATTTACTTTAACCAAATGGGTGGGAGTTTGCAAAACAGGTTTAATTGAAATTTCCTGTCTAGATCTGCATGTGTAGAACAGTGCAAACAGAGTCCACAGTGGTAAATGACACCCTGATTATCTTGCTCCTAGGGAAGGTTGCTTTAACTTATGTCATCTTTATTTTAAATAACCATGTCATTCTGCTTGGCAAAAGTCAGCCTAAGCTGATGAATGCTTCTGTAACCTTTTTGGCAGGACTAAAGATAACCTGATGGGTGACTACATTCCTTGCATCGGCCAAATGTAGTACTGGTAGTCTTTTTTTTTTTTGTCTCAGTTAGTTGCTTTTGTATACTGCACAGTTCCTTTGCAATAGAAGGAGGACTTACATAAACTCCTAAAGCAGACAGTGTAAATACAAGGAAATATAGGAAAAAAAGGTGCTGTATATAAGTGGTGTACAAGTATCTTCAAAGAAATAGAATATTTGCTACCCATTTCAGTGACATAAATGTTTGAGAATTACTTTTTTGCTTTCAGGCATCCATCAACAAATCAAAATAACATTTCAAATGATGTAACACTTCTGCTAAAAATATTGTGAAAGTTCATTTTCTAACATGTCCTGGATATTTTTATGAGGCACCAGTTTTGATCTGGTCTAAGTACTTGTTTACTTGCAACACTTCTGATGGGACCTGCAAAAGGTAAGGAAGAGTGAGGAATATTTCTGAAAGAAATACTTATAAGCCTCTACCTGGGAGAAAGGAAGCTGCTCTTTGACAATGTAACATATTTGGGAAGATGAGATGCTTGCCTGACAGACCCAAAATAGGGGTAACTCCATCAGTTTAGAGAATTGCTTCTGTCTATTGGTTTGGACATGACTTTCTTGCCACTAAGCAGAGTGGCTACCTCCTTGGCTGGCAGTTCCTAAAGTTCTTACTCAAAAGAAAAAATTATTGTGAACATAGTATTGGATTGAAGAGTATTTGATTAACTGAAGGAGTAATGATCAGGTTTAAAACATCTCGCGGAACCTCATTCACAGTATGCATGTGAAGACTGCTTAATGTAAGTTTTCATGCTTTTGTTTCATTAGGTAGCAAGTTCTGTGGTTTTGTGAAATCTCTAAATGGTGGAGAAAGCTTTATTCTAAGGTACATTTCCAAGGTAGCCATACAAATATAATTTGTTATGATAGCAAATTTAGAATGAAGTCATAAAGTGCTTTAACCTTCTACAGTTGCCAATGAAAACAAGAACCATAAAATTGCTTTCTCTGACCTACTGTCTCGCAGGCAATCTTACTCATTTACAAAATTTACTCCAGAATAAAGCAATTATGCTTGGTGGAACAAGCAAAGATGGAGGTGGAGGCCCCCCTTAAGCAACCTGACTAGATCCAGCTTCTCCTTACCTTGTTCTTAGCTCCCCTCCCCTATTGTCCCTTCAGGCCTGACAGACATAGCCCAGCAGTGCTTTCCAGCTGGCTGTTTAGAAATAGTGTTGGAGAGGGGGTGGGGGGAAAGGTAGCAGTTAAGATAACCATGTAACATTTTGTTTTCTGGAACTGTAAGTATTACTCAATGAGGCCTAAAAATCAGTATGGCAGTGCCAAACTTCCTTCGGATGAGGTATTTTGGCTGTCTGTAGGACCTGTGTCTAACAACAGCATTACCACATTAAAAAGTGCAAGACCTGTGTGCCTGGACTTTTACTTCTGTGACCACAAAGAATGCTCCAGGTGCCATGTTTTGTGCTTGCCCTTGACAAACACAAGGCACGATAATGTGACTGCTGCATGGGAATGGCTGAAGTAATCAATCACATAAACCTCTGGTTTAGTCTGTCCATGCTTGTAGCTAAGAAACTGAGACTCAAGGGAAGGGAAAAGAGAAGACGACAGGTAAAAACAGGCTTTTACACCTGCTGTTTAATCATGGTGCTTTACCAGACTGGTAGTGGTGGTGCGGGGAGGCTTGTCTTCTAGGCAACGGAGATGGAACAAGGCTCCTGTACAGAGCCTTAAGACATGCTCTCCCAAGTTCCCCTTTTCCCTGAAGCTCTTGAAGCATTTTTCTATGAGGTTTATAGAAGTACAAGCTGCTACTGATTTCCCATCCTGATTCCTATTTAATTCCTTTATCATTCAAGGGTTTTGCTCTTTTCCTTGGTCCATGTTTCATCTTTCTCCTAAACTTCATGTATCCATTTACATTTGTTTCCCTAGAGTACTAGCAAATGAGAATAATAATTCTTCAGTACAGATTTGTGAGGAACAGAGTTCTGCTTATCGTACTCCAAATTATTTCTGTTTATAAGACAATTTTGGCTTTCTTTATAGAGCAGGTTATACACTGTATTCAAGTGTCTATTAACATAAGTATTGCTGAAGTCCTAATTTGCAGTATCCCATGAAAAATGTCTTAAGTATCTGTGGACTGTTAACTATTTAATATCATATTTTTTATCTACTTTCACTACCCTATTCTATAACAGAGGGAACTGTACAGCAGCAATCAAACTATTACTAATACTAGTGATAATATTTAGTACTAGTAAAAGCATTGAAGAGTCCTGAAATATAAGGAATGTTAAACAAAAAAGGTTGCAAAGATATTGAAGAAATCCTGTATGTCATGACAGGCTGAGAAGCTTATGATTTTATTTGATCTGCACTGGTATTGGCAAGAACATTTGCAAAGATTACATATTCATTTAAAAAACATTTTGTAATTACTGGAATTTAAGTCGGTGACTTTTCCTAGCTGGATCATGGTTGAAACTTTCAATGGTAGAATCTGATCAATGCCATCAGTGTCAAGATACTTTCCTTATGCCTCTCATATCCCAAATGAGGTCTAAGATTATTAATGTTTACAATTTCTTAGAAATAACTTGATATTTATTTTCCAAAATTTCCATGTGGTACAGTTATTTCTGAGATGTATTAATATTTCCATTCCATTAATCATTTTGATATAAGATGGGCAGGGTTTATGTGGTTTTCCAAATGCCACCTGTCCCAGTTTCTTCTGGCTTATTTACATAGGGAGTGTAACAAATTCAAACTAAAGCTTTGCTTTTAAACTGCTCCATTGATGAGGACTATTAAAAAAAGATAAATTATATAACTTGAAACAATGTGTGTTAGTTCCACATTGATATTTTGTGTACATGGTTGCTGCTAGGAACCATTTCTTAATGCATGATATCTGAAAAAAAAATGCTGTTGTACAGTCCTAGCTCTAAAAATAAAGAAGTTTTTCAGACAGCACAGTGGTTTTATTGTGGAAAACAACTATTTGTAAAACAAAATTGTCAGTGCATGGTTGAAGGAGAGTAAAGGAAAATTTGAGAAATTGTAGGCTATATTGCAATGTTCTTTGAAGAAAAATTTTCTAAACAATATTAATACATGTTAGAGATTGTAGTCATTCTGTAGAGAAGTTTCTTATGCCAAACTCTCATTGGAGTTCATGTCCAATGTAGGAATTCCTAGTTTTAATGAAGCGATGAAGAAGAATAATTTATTAGATAAAACTGAAGATAAAGTTCAAGTGCAAGTAATATATTAGGAGAGAGTACAAAAGGCTCAAATGAAAATCATGCTTTGTGGAGCAGAAATATTTCTTGGTGCAATGAGGAAAAACTTCACCTGTGCTGTAGATATTTCTTTGGACTTATTCTGTAGGCTTTCTTATAAGGCTATAATTTATTATTTATCATAAAACTCTTCTAAGAAAACTCACTGAAACAACTACAAGGTCTGTTTGCAAAATGAAGTTAATTGAGAAATCAGAATGGCAAACCTGGACCTTTTTTTGTATTATGAGACAGTTTTTAATTATATGATAGTAAGTTATTTTTTCCATCAGCCACTGCTTCACTCAATTCTGTTATGAAGTACTGTTTCTATGGTATTCTTTATATAAATTCTGTAATTCTTCAGCTTCTTTTTCCATCTTCCCAAATTTATTTATTTATATGTACCTCCACAATCACACCTATCCACCCATAACTTTTGAGTGTAAAGAAGATCAGCACTAAAACAAAAAAATACATGGCCTTTTGATAGCTTAAATATTAGTTGTCCATTTTCATTTCTCTGACAGCTAGTTTGCTTTGAGAAGGTGTTTTCACTGAATAATTTGATAATGTCTAAACCTCTTTAATATACAATCATTTTAGACGTAGTTTGCTTTGGTTAGTTCTTTTCAATGTGCATTTACTTGTATGTCTGTACTGAATTACATCTAAGATCACACTGTTCATGGATCTTTATTTTTAGCTCTTTCAGACACTCCCGGGTTATTCCATTTCTTTCTTTTTTTTTTTTTTTTTTTAAATCATATGCAAAGTTTGAAACACTTCATTTTGTTAGCTTATATGTTACGAAAATTGCTTGTCATACAGATTGTCTGGAACATTCAAATATTAACCCCTATGTTGCTATGCAGCTATGCTGCTGTTACATTTTCTCATATATGATTTATTTAGCAATTATACTAAGATTAGTTAATTTGGAGTCTTGTGGGGACTAAAAGGGTTGGTTAAACAATGTGCTGGATCTGTGGAGCCAATAATTCTAAAGAGCTTGGTATGATATAAACCTCATTGATAACAGTTTCCAAAAGCAAAGAATCCTGCATGTTATCCTTGTTTCCAAAGCCTCTTGCTGTGCATTGAGTGTTTGCAATATGTTAAGAAAAAGAGGGAAGAAAATTTATATTCCTTACAGTTTTTGTCAGTTGGTGTCTGAATGTCTGAAGAGAGTGAAGGGAAAACTTGCTGCTTTCTTAACTCCTCAATCAGTTCATGGAATAAAATCCAGCCTAATTTTTTAAGTGTTACTTGGAAGGGCAAGTTACTTCCAACCAAATTTCTTTACTCAGGTTCTTCTTCATATAGTTTCTCTTTCCCAGTTTTAGGAAAAGAGCATGCTCTGTACCTTTCTGTTTGACCCCTTACAGAAAGACTGCTTAGGAATTTCTTTAACAAGATTATCCAAGCACATGTGCTGGTCCCAGAAAATGTTCTTACTCACAAATGCATGATTTCTGCTTCTCTGTCTACAGGAACACAAAAAAGAGGTGCATAAATGATGTTTGCAAGTTTACTTAAGGAAGAATACATTTAAGAAAACTTGGTAGCACACACACGCACACACACACACACAAAAAAAAAATCTCAGAGGAAAAACCCCTTTCCTGGCTGAAAAGCATTGGCTTCCCATGCTTTTTAGGTATTTAAGCTGTTACTTAAATCAAGGTTTTTATGATGTATGGAAAATTTGTGGTAGACAGGAAGGATCCAGTGAAGGGAAACACAGAACAGGAGTTAAAACATAATTGAGATAAACCACCAGAATCACTCACTGGTATTTACCTTCCTTGATGGTAAGGCTCAAATAACTCTTAATGACTGCTTTTCCTTTTCTGGTATACTTAAGGAGGCTGAGCTGTGACATCAACACGTAAATATTTGTTGTTTGGGGAGTTCCTATTACAAGAGCAAGCTTCTTGTCATAACTTTTAGAGTTTTAATATTCCTCCTTCTCTCCCCCCACCCTCTCCCCTTTCTGTATTGTTCCATTTCATTCTCTAAATGCACAGGTACCATTTATAATTGTCCATGATTGCTAACACAGTTTCATTTTTCATTGGGGTGAGGATGTTATTATCTAGCTCCTACCCTCTTCTTCAGCCCTTTAGCTGAAAAATGCTGGTGAGGCAAGTCACCGGAGACCTAGATGTTATGTTTATACTTTGTTCCAGAAATAGCCTCGTGCTTCTGCTCCAGCTCATGCTTGTTTAGCATCCAAACAGCTGGCATTTAAGCCTGCCTCAGATGCAAGCTTTAGATAAGCTCTGAAGCATGATGGAAAAGAATGCCTGAGCCTTAGGGCGGACCTGATTAAGCACCACGTGGTGTAGTATGATCAGGAACAGCCATGGGTCATGTATGCCTGATCCCTCCACCCAATGTGTTGTAGTGCATTACATAATTCATGTGGAGCAGTCACATCTGGAGAGGTCACATGCAGCAGAGGAGTGGAGGATGGGTAGGAAAGGTCCTTTTCTTGATACTGAGTTCACAGAGAGCAGCTTAGAGGACATGTCATATTTTAGGCTACTTGCTCAGCTATACTTCACGTAGGATAAATATGAGGCCAGAGTTCCTCAGTGTCTTCTTGGGGCTAATGAAATAAATGTGTGTGCATGTGTATGTGCATATATAAATGAGTACAAATACATGTACATAGTTAACTGTCTTGACACTACCATAGCAGCTTTGCCTGCCTCATTTACCATGTTGCCATATAACTTTGCGTGCAACATGAATAGGAGGGGATTATAACATTACAGCCCTGGGAAGCCTCCTGAGAGCTTGCCAAGCAGAAGAACAGTTGTTTAATATTACCTCTCTCTAGAAGCAATTATACCCAGGAAAATGCAATTCAGATCAGACCTTCTAGAGCCTGTCAAAGCTAGTTTGCTCTTAACTATTTCAAAACCATTTGATGCATCTAAAGTCTGTAGTTTCAGTTTCATTGTTTTCCCAGGTAGTCATGCTATCGCTGTACCTGTGCTGGGCAAAATGCCGAAGTGGACGGGTAAACGAAATGTATGTGAAATGTGATACAGGTTCTAAGCCTGGTTGATACATGTTGCTGCTCAGTTGCAGTTGAGACTGCTTTGAGAAACAACTTTAAAAATATTAAGAATACAAAAACTAAGGGCACCAAAGTGAGGTTAAGCAACTTCTTAGTCCCTTGAGCAAAGGGCCTTCCAGCTACCACTTCAGAGAAGGTAAAATAACACTAACTAGAATGATTAAAGTTAAGCTGTATCCAGAGAATTTTAACAAATATGAAGCTGAAAGGGGAAAATGGTTGGGCAGACCACTTAGTTTTTTGGGAACTCTCATGATGTGGTACAATATATCCATTTTAGCATCCTTTTGGAGGAACAGAAAAGGCAGGATTTTACAGTGCATCAGTCCTAAGGGAGCAGATAGAAGCTGGTAATTGAAAGTCTTCAAACTCAGCCAATGCTTTCTTGATTTCCAGTAGAAATGCTGCAGCAGAAATGCCAAGAATACATGCCTGGTCTCTGTTACCCATCACTACGCTTTTTGCATTTGGGACCATCCAGATGTCACATAAGTCACTTTAGAAGACTGTTGCATCACCTGTGTAGTTCACTGTATACTCTTGTGGCACCGATTTACAAGGAGAAATACAAGTGTGTACCCAGCTGTCAGTCAGTAACATCACTATAAATGCCTTTGAAATTCCCATTTACTTGTCATGACAGGCCTTTCTGCTAGTAATGCTGGCAAACAGGAAATTGAAATCTTGTTCTTAAGTCACCTCTTTGTTTATTTTAAGAATTGCTAAATTACTTCCAGTGTTGTCAGGTAATACTGGCTCCTGTAGCACTGGTCCATCCAGTGCCAGTGCCTTTTGAAAAACAGGCAGAAAATAAATTGCTCGACTTTCTTTCTCCAGATGGAATGTGGGTTAAAACCCACTGCAATAGTGGGAAGCTGACACAGCTGTTTGCTGTATGTGGGTAAAAGAAGGACTTGAGTCTCTTGGCTTCTAATTTGATGTCTGTTGCCAGCATTACATAGGCAAATGTAGGCTCAGATCTGATATGTACCAATTTGAAATCATAGATCCTAATTGTGGAACATGTAACCGAGCAGGCAGTGTGCCTTACCTGTGTGAAATCTCAGGGAATTGAAAGCTCCAAAGCATTTTCTAAAGAACAGACACTTCATTTGGAAAATAAATAAAATAAAATAATAAAAAAAAGTATTTCCACTCTCCATTGTATCTTGTGGATAGATGACACAGTGATATATGAGAGCAACCCTGCTTTTTCTATTATAAATTCCCAGCAGTTGCAGGAAACTGGAACAAACTCTCTGCAGGCAGGCAGTCTGCCCACACTTGAGGCCATGAAGGATTGGGCCCAGAGTGTTGTTTTTGCTACACAGCTTCTGCACTTCTCTCTTTGTCTCAAAATATTTTCTTAACACACAAAAAGCTTGTAAATAAAAATCAGAGCTGGATGACACTGAAAAAATGTGCCTTTAAAAATGATCGAGTGAACTACTTGCTCTAAATTTAAGAAGATGGGAAGACTTTAAGTGGGGTGATTTTATGATTGATGATCTGAGATGTGTGTAGGGGTAAGTTATAAAGACCCAGAAACAAAGAAAGTAGGTAATTATAAAAAGGAAATTAAAGGTGAGATCTGGTAGATGTGTTTAGACAGATGGATGAAACAGATTTGGGAGACGAAGAGGATGGAAGGAAAGGAAAAATGGATTGTGAAGAAAAAATAAATAAGAAAAAAATGTGGAAATGTTCACAGGCTTCTCTAGAACAAGTAGCTGCAATGTAAAATTGAGTTGCTAACTGCATAGGAACAGGCATTGGGCCAATACAAGGCACAGGGTATGGAACATGGACACTGGAAGTGGAGAATATTGCATGTGGGACTGTGGACAGTGATGTCTGTAGTGAATCACTTCAGAAATCTTGATTATTATTATTATTTGTGGTGCTTCCTTCCATGTTCAGGGTTGTTTTGGGGATAGTGCAATCTGATGCCATAGCTTTTTGTGTGTTCCCTAAATCCATGGCAGTTTGATGTGGATGCATGTGACTACGATGCAGATGAAGATGTATACTTAATGTGTTTTCCTTCCTTATCAGTGTCATGTATGATGTTATCCTCCCTTCTCCTTTTCAATGCTATTGTTAGACATCTCATTAATTCTTTTTGCTACATGTTGTTAAATTATTATTATTTTATTTTATTTTATTTTATTTTATTTTATTTTATTTTATTTTTATTTTGCTACAGTTACAATATTTTTTTCCCCTAGATTTATCACAGTACCTCATTCTGTAGGGTTGGTCTAAAATTCTTGATAGAGACTTGGTGTTTGGATGTATTAAAAAGCATCCCATGTAAATAATTTCATCCTTGCTAGGAAATTCAGATTGTTTCTTGTCAATCTTGTTCTTGCTTACTTAGGTTGTCTAACGTATGCCATTCAAATCTTACTTAGCTTTAAAAGTGCCTCATCTGTTTTTTTTTTTTTTTTTTTTCCTTTGCTTATATCACTTACAGTTGTCACTGAAGATATTTGAGTATAGTCTAGTAATGCTGGTGAAAAGCCTAGCAAAATACAACTTGACTCTAAAATATCTCTTTCTTTTCTGAAATAATACAAAAAAAGATTTAAGGAAGTGGTGAATAATGTAATAAATCAGGAGCTATTAACAAGACTGTTTTACTGTCAAAATCCCCATTAGACACACATACCACTAATAGGATTGGTAAATTAGGAACTGTGTAAACTGAGACCCTGCTTTCAATTCTATGGAAAAGAAAGATACAAACTGAAGCCAACTTGACGTTGGCAATGCGTAGCGCATCATGTAGTAATTATACTTTACTTGAAAAAAAGAAAAAAAAAAAACTAGTCTGGTTAGCCTGTCACGTATAAGTGAGTGACGGTACTTTAACAGTCCTTACCTTAAAAGGAAAGCATTTGGTAAGATACTTTGCTGTTATTTCAGGCTAATATTTCCAAGTGGGATGGGAGCTGGTGCCAGACTAGATTTTGGTAAATCCTCTTTATTAAATGTGGGATAGATATTTTATCTCTAAAACAAGTTGTCCTTTAAGAGCTCCAGGATCTCATTGTGGGAATGCTCTTTTGCAGAAGACTATTTGGAGCCAAAATGCTTGCCTGCCTTTGATTGCTGGCCTTTGGGTTTGGGAAGCCCAAACTGTTTGGTGGCAAGCCTGGGGACTGTGGGTGACCCAGCAGCACCTCCCTGGGAGTTGAGTGTAGCTTCCTCAGCTTTGTCCTTTGCTCTTCAATGGCTCTGTGCTGTGTAAATTGCCCGCCTGCCACTGTGTGGTCTCTGAAACCTACTGTAACAAAATCGGTGATTTGTAGAAGTTGAACAAAATTGAGTTTGGGTTGAACTTTCAGAACTTGTGAAAGAATTTAAAATATCTCTATCACTTACTAGCAGGAATATATCCCAGAAAATCTGCTGTGAATTTTCAGGGGTAACTGCTGCAGATTTTTGTCCCAGTCTTCTGCTTGTCACTTTGAAAATGAAATTTTAACTCCTCAGTTTTGTTTCCATCACAATGTAACGGTCACATTTACTTAGTATAAGGCTGAAGTCTGAGTGAAATTCATTATTAACTGCTATGGCTAGTGGTATGGAATTCTGTAATCTTTTTTTGCTATGTAGAAGGATGCATTATTATGCTAATAGAGCTAGTCTGTGATTTAATCCAGAATTAATGAATGTTGACCAACACCACAAATATTTTGTTTCACATACCGTTGGAGTGTGTGGCTGTGGTGGCCTTGGGAAGACGTCAAGAGGAGGGAAAGAATCTTGCCCTTAGTTTCAAGATCTGTATCCTCTGATGTGCTGACAACTTCTTTGTATTGACATTCCTCTACTTTGATGTAACTGTACAAAGACAAGTAGTTTGAATGTACAAAATGGTTCTCCATTTCCTACAAGTAGGGCCAAGAACTATGATGTTCTCTATCTGATGCACTTCTTGGACTAGGTTCTTGCCCTAAGACAACTAAGACAATGTGCTAGGAACAAAATTGATTGTTTTGCATGGGGGAAGAGATGGGACATAGCAGGTGCTCTCCATGTTGGGTGGAGAATTGTTGGAAGATACTTCAGTGATGGTAGCAAAAGATGCCATATAAAGAACAGCTAAGTGATTTAAAGTCTGTTATGGTTAACTGAGTCCAATGCATAATTTTTCTTTTCCTGCAGTCAGTCTATGAAAAATATTTTTTTGAATATAAAAAGCTCAATAAAAATATTTTAGTGAAGTTCATATGAGATGGAGGAGAAAAGTGAGTGGTCAGCATGTTGGCAGAAAAAAATGGAGCTATGTATTGATAGAAAGCAGAGTCAAGCACTCAGGACAACTCACTATTTTTTCCCCTCCTTGATTTATTCAATTTTAAGGTGTAAACTTTAGGGACCATACTTTATCTGATGAGATTTACACCTCCAATAACTTAGTTTCATAGTTGCATAGCAGAGGTCAGGAATCTCCCACCTAAATTACTCTGTGGTCTCACCAGCGAGATCTCCCCTCTGCCCCAGACGTATGGGCTTCCTCTTTCACGTTTGGCTGACTGAGTCCAGAAGGAGGAGATCAGCAGGGAATAGTGAAGAAGCACAAGTAGCCAAAAGAATTATGTACTAAGATAGGGCTGAAAGACCAGGAAAATGTTGAACAGGTATAAAAGGTCCTGGAAAATTTAGGAGACTTTTGGGTGAAGTCATGAGGATCGTAATCTCTGAGGAATATAAAAGGTGGGCAGAGGGCCACAAAGGAAAAGGAGCTGCAAGGCGCTCAGCACAGGACTTCCAACTAACAGAGGAGAACAGCCATGGAGCTGGTACTCTGGCCAAAGGATTTGTCTTTCAGTACCTTCTAGGAGAGCAATGGAAAAGAGTGGTCAGGCAAAGCTGGGCATCCCTCCAAAGCCTAGCCCCTTAAAGTGATTCCTGCAGACTGATTAAAAAAAAATAGGCTAAATTAGGGTATAGTGCAAGAATGATGGTGGGTGGGAGGAAGAAGAGGCTCCATGACTTGGTGGCTGCTGGCAGGTCTCACAAGCCTAACCTCAGCTCTTGTTATGGGTTAGTAGCAGAGACTGATGGAGATATCACAGGGGCTGATGTAATGTTACAGTTGATGATTGCCTAAAGGGTCTGTGAGAGGGTGAGTGCCTTTGAAGTGCAGGAGGATTTCTGTAAGACATGTCTGCAGGCAGCAGCCTGTAGCAGAACGTCATCCCCCTGGGTGCTGGGGTAGAGTTAGGTATTGCACCTGAAAGTGCAGTTCCTGACGGAACAGCTCTGACTCTAGTAAAATGTAGGTCCCCATCCTACAGTCAATGCTTTGAAAGGCATTGCTTACATTACAGCAAGTTACTCATGGCTGCCATATGAGCTCAGTATGGCAAATCCCCAAAACTCCTGCAGCAAATTAGAAGGGCAGCTCATTCCAAGGGACTGTAATCCCTATTCAGGCATCAGGAAATGGGGTCTTCTTTCAAAAGTTTCAGTCCAGGAAGTTAGTGCATGTACAGTGTTCTGTGCAGGTTTGCTGTAATCCTCCACCCTGGACGGACTCTGACTCAGAGCTGACTGAGGGTGGGATGATGATGACTGGGGGTGGGGAGGAGAGCAGTGGATTTAAGGTCTTACTGTAACTCTGCTTCATCCATCCATCCATCCATATTTTTGCTGTTCAGTGCAGTGTGAAATCCTAATGCTGATCTTTGCTGTGTCGACGCTTAGACTGAAGAAACGTGCTTAGTGTAAGATAGGCACAATGATAGCTTTAACAAATAACATAATCTGGTCTGGTTTATTTTTAGCTTATTCCTATTTGTTATTATTATTATTATGATTATTATTTGCCCCTTTGTGGATTAAGATTACTGAGGGTCTCATGGGTTCTGATCCCATCTACCAAAGTGTAGATGGTTTGGACCATGTGTTACTGTGAACTCTTGATTATTTACTGCCCCCAAGGTGGTGCCTGCAGAACTCCTACCAGTTCCATTCTGTTCCTCTTTGGAGGGAACACTCAGGAATTACTCTATTGCAAGTTGGATCTTATATATCACAAAATTTAGGGCCAGTTTGAAGTTACAGCAAGCAACTGTTTTAGGCTTGGTATTCTTGTTGTTCTGTTTATGTTTTTTTTTTTTTTTTCTTTTTTTTTTTTTCCTCTTTCCCTTCAAGAAGTTAAAGTAGAGTCTGAAGAGTTTTTTATTCATTAAAATGAAATGAATGACTTGATCCTGCTTCCCCTAAGACAAGTAATATTTCCACTGGAGTTAGTAAGAGTTTTTTTTTATTTTTTTATTTTTTTTTCTTCTTCTTAGTAGGATGTGAGGATGAAGATCTCTGTTTGCAAAAGCGTCATTCATCACTTACTGCAATCTGAGGATCAGAGACTGCTGCTATGTACTGGAGTGAAAGTAAATGGATTAACACTTACTAAGCTTAAAGTCTTAACCCTAAATCCTTTAACCTGATTATGCTAAAATACATGCAGTTCTTCTTAATAAATTCAGTAATCCTTGCTCTGGATACATTGTGCGTTCACGGCTTGGATACATCGTCATGTTAACCATAGTACAATAATAATTCAAATAACAGTAGTGCTTCTGCTTCATTTAGGTAACGAACATCTCTGTAGATGTGGACTTTACAATAGCAATATAGAAGAGCACTTTCTGAAGTCATCAGGGCAAATTGTAATTAACTTAACCAGACACCAAGGTTAACTTCTCTTGTCAAAACTGTCAATTTTGGAGAAAAGCAATCTGAGGAATACACAGAGAATTACTGACTTGGGAGACTTTGCCCCAGGGATAATAATTCTATCGTCAGGTGAGTGTGTGTGCTCCCCTTCAGCATCCTCGTGGAAAAAATAGATTCGCATACTTTAAACTATTAACCTTCTCTTTATTTGTAAAGACCTTGGGTGGCTGAGTTTATAAGAGAAGAGGGAACTGTTAGGAAAACAAACTAAGCTTATTTTTCCAGTGTAACAAAAAATTAGAACTGTTGTCTGCAGTTTTACCAAAGGCTCTCATGTGTCTGTTTATGTGAGGTTCTCCAAACTTGTGTGGTTTCAGTTGAGCAAAAAGGGACCCAAGTTTTTTGAGATTTCTTTCAGCCAAAGAATATGTTAGACATCCACAGGGGCAGGGGAGCAGGCCATGAAAAATAAGCTTCTGTGAGGATTGGAAGCCTAACATAATTTTTCACTGTCAGAACCTTTTGGTTAAATTCTGCTTTGACTTGTGCCTGGTAGAATCCTATTTATTTTATTTTATTTTATTTTATTTTATTTTATTTTATTTTATTTTATTTTATTTTATTTTATTTTATTTTATTTTATTTTATTTTATTTTATTTTATTTTATTTTTTTCTAGGGTGCTTCCAACATAACCCACATCAGAGTTTGGCCATTTACTTTCATGCTGGCAATAGGTTTAACAATATTCAATTTTGAATGTGTGTTACTGATACTTCAGGAACTGCTACATTTCATCAAGTCTGCTTATAGGATAAGAAAATGAACTCCATTATACTTAGAAAGATGCCAGATGTTGTCATAGTATGTCACACACTTCTGTCAGAGAAATGTTCTTTAACAGCGGTACTAATGTGTGGTATTATGCTGATGTTGTACAAATAACTATATGTCAACCTTCATAGCCTCAGCAAACTTCTTTTATATCTGTGTGTCTGCTAAGATATTAGGTTAAATTTTTAAACAATAAAAAAAGAAATTAATATTTTTAAAAGGAGGTGGAAGTGGGGACTCACCAGGGAAGTACAGGTTGCAATGTTCTCTCAGAATTAGACTGAAATACAGAAAACCAGAACAGGGGAATTCTCTTTATAAAGACTGAAAGAGCAATCTTTTAGTCATTGAAATCTTCATAGTTTTCTCTTAATACGTCTGGTTATGTGAGCAATTTTTGCAACTGCAGCTGCAATGTAGTCAGCTAGTTGGACAGAAGGGACTGCATAATGAGCGTGTGCTGCGAGCCCCTCTTGGAGCATTTGGTACAGCACTTCTGAGGCAGCTTTGTGTCCAGCTTGTAGGGCAAGCGGCTTCCCTTCACTGTGCCTGTCACCAGTGATGGAGTGGTAGCTGCCAAGCATCTCTCTGGTCTGGAAATGGAGCCCATTGTGTTTTGTGACAGTACCCAGAGCCTGATGATACCCCTAGCTACTAAATGGAGTGTTGGTGTGTCTGATTTGACTGAAGATGAACAACTGAAATACAGTAAGATGAGATTTCTGCTGTTCTCTTATTTCGTATTTCTTTGTGTGTGACTCCTTCCATGTCACTTCTCCACTGCTGTGTGATAACAGGATCAGCTAGCGCTAGTCCCATGGTTTTATTTATTTTACAATAACACCAGTGGGTGGCCTCAGTTTCCAGTCATGTTGCATGAGGTTCTCTGGTCACGCAGAATGAAGTGGCCACTTCATGAAGGGCTATTAATTACATTTTAGGACTTGTGCATTCCTGGACCTACCTGCTGATTTCAGTGATGTACAGAGAAGTGGCTGGCAGCCCCAACGGCAGAAGTGCTTGTCTTTTTTCCCTCCTGAGCTATTGGTTGTCTTAGTGCTGCACTTGAAGACTCTTCTTCATCATATGCCATCATCAGGCTTATATTTAGCTCACCCCAAAGAGTGCTATAGCCACTATTCTAAGCTGTTAGTTCTTTTTTCTGTTGAAGCAACTTTCATTTAATAAAAAGGAATTGTACTTCCTTTGTTTTGTTTACTTGCAATGCATTTTTTCTTGTATTTAAAATGTTGCTTGAGGGAGTAGTCCTATGTTATTGTTGATTAACAAACTTACTAGACTTTCAGAAGGCCTGACTAAGATCAGGTAGTTACAGTCACTAGTCACACTTGGAAACCTGGAAACCTGCATTCAGGGATGGGAGAGTAAAGTTATTTTAATATTGACATCACTGGGAATTAACTTTTGCTATACAACCAATGGGCTTCATATGCACTTTACATATGAACATAAGCATGCCTATTCAAAACTTACTGTTGTGTGTGTATATACATACATGGAGATCCGATTAGCAATATCCAGCAGGTAAACACTTTCCCCATACACTCATGGTGAGAGAAAACTGACATCATTGCCGTCTCAAATGTATATAAATTTAATCTGGAGTTTCGGAAGTTGTTAAAATGGGTTCTTCTTTAAGGATCAAATTGGCCATAACCTTGCAAATGGGATATAAAACATGTAAAGCTTATATATATTGTAATACTGGAATTTACTATATATTTCAATACTCAGGCACAGAATTATTGGATGATTCATTCTTGCAAAAGATATTCCATTCCTGCATTTTGCCATTGTTGCTATGACAGTTGTGCTGAGGGTTGCTCTTACATACCCTTCTTTTCCCTCGAGGACTGGGTACGCTCACAGAAAAATGTTGTTTATACAGCTAGTCTGGGTGAAAGCTTTCCTCTCTGGAGTCACAGCTGTGGCAGGTGGCAGCTGGTTGTACGGAGAATTTTTGGTGGGGAGCTTGGCATAATTAGGATAAATAGCAAGGGAGTATTTTTGCTGTGGAATCACCCACGCTGAAGAAAGTTTTGATCTGAAGAGCAAGATGTATAAAAATATTTAGATAGAATACCATTCCTGAAATCACTGGAAATTGTGCCTTTAGTTCCTTTGTGTGGCTGATCCTAATTGAATGGTGGAGAGAAAAGAGGAATTAAGGAGAAGGCAGCAGGAGGAGGACATAGAAAGTGAATTACTAAAGGAAAAAAGAAGCTCAGATGCCTACTTTTCCTGCAACTCCGACAGCTCTTACCTATCACATACCAGTGCTTGCTGTGCTAAATGTTTAGTACTTCATGCACGTTCTTTTTATCTTTGTCAAATACGTTGATTATGCTGATCTTATTCTCTTGCGCTACTTTATACATGTTCCTGCCCCTTGTCACTTGTCTTTAACATTTGCTGCAAGGTTGTCCAAGCAATGATTCCTGTTTTCTATTTTTAGCTTCTTGCACAGAACCTGAGGCAAGAGAGTCTTGCTCTGTTAATAGGTCTTCATTGCACCACAGGCAAATGATGCTGGACAACTCTTCCTCTTCATGTTTCTGCCCAAACTTCTGACCATTATTTGCTAGAGTATCACTGAATTAAGAATCAAGCCTTTTGTCCAGCACCACTACTAAGGCATGTTAATGATCTCAGACAAAAATTTAGCTTTTAGTGCAATTTACAAGATTTGCAGTTTATAACTGTATAGCCAAACCCTATTTTAAGGCCTAATTGTAATTTAAGTAGTCCAATCCTAACGATGTGCTTTTGTGGATAGTAATTATGTAAGTAATTTCATAGAGTATTTGCATCAAGGAAAACTCATACAGGAATTCTATTTTTAGAGGTTGTATTGTAAACAAATTTTATAGGGGAAATACTATCCATCTGGGGAATGGGGAAAGGATCTCAGGAGTGAAAATCAAGGTAAAGTTAAACAAGGATTAAAGTACGAGTTGCTTTTGGCTTGTAAACTGTAATTTAAGAAAAACAAAGCAGAAAGCCTTGGACCTTGCCTAAATAACAGACAAATCTCAGCAAGTGACGTTTTGATTAAATTGAACCCAAACTATTTTAGAAATGCTTGCATTGCACTTATCTCCCTGGAGGTAATCTCTTTATCACTGGGTTCCCCTTTGTATTTAGTGTAAATGAAGAGATTCGTGATATGTAGATATGTTCAGGCTAGATGAACTACTTACTTGCATGTGTTAAGTGTTTACTGTGAGGTGCTACGTAGGTGCTCAGATAATGTTTTATTTGTGATGAAGCCAAGCTTCCTGAATAATGCAAAGAAAAACTGTGGTTTCATATTTGTTTTCATTGTTTGTTCATTTTTTAGCTTTCCAGAACACACATTTTAATCCCTTTGGTACAATTTCAGAGAACTGCTAAAAACATTTGAACTCCAGCTTTTCTTGATTTGTTAGGTCCCATTCAAAAAATAATGTGGTGAACACATTGGTGATGCCGATTTCTCATCAGTCCATTCTGTTTCATTCTGACTAAACTCTGGCTGTTCTCTCTCTCTCTCTCTCTTTTTTTTTTTTTTTTTTTTTTTTTTTTGAGGGAGGGAAATGTTTTTGCATGTATGTTTTTTTTTTTTTTTTTTTTTTTTTTTTACTCTTGTGTTATTCTAGTCTGATTAGTTTTTAATTGTGGTTTCCTTGTTTCTGCTATGAAATTTGTTAGCAATGTTTCATGAAAAACAGTATTGTGACCAAGACTTTTCACGAAAGGCTTACGCATTACTCCTCTGGGAGTTGTCCACATCCACATGCATGCTGCAGGTGTGAATGTGTCCAAGCACTGAAGACTCTTGTTCCTTAGTAATGCCTGTCCCTATCTGTTTTTACTTCTGCCATTTATTACCTTGGGCAGGACAGCAGTAGCAAGGGGACTGTTGACTCTAGAAAGGATTCCTAAGTCTGGCTTGAGAATGATTTTGCTGTTTCTGCCTTGCTGAGGCACCACTGGAGCAGCAAAATCCAAGATTTCACACTCCCTGGCTTGAGACCGCGTTCCCCAAGCAGATGTCAGCAGGGCTGTGTCTCTACCTCCTAGCACATGGCAGGAGATCCTACAACTGAAATGTTATTTTTGCCTGGGTATATTCAGTGCACTTAAAGATCCTGCCATATTCATTTAGGCTTTTCATTATATCTGGCCACCAATGTTTCTTAGACCTCTCTGGCAGACTGGAAGATGCTGAGGGAAAGTAGGAAATATAATCCTACTAGAATAGAGGTGGCTCTCAGTTTTGTCACTGGGAGTTTTAATGGATGTTGACTCAAGTGAGACAGCTTGTTTTCTTGTGTGAAAATGGCCACGTTTGTATATGGTAATGGTAGAGGGAAATGGGGAACAGGTCTTGAGCTGGGTGGGGGGTTCCGGGCCCGTGCTTTGGTTAGTCAACTGCTATTGAGTGAAAGGCAAAAAAAAAGCAAACCAGAAACCTTCACATGGAGAAATACCGTCACATCAGATTTTATTTTATACTTCTGTCACTGGAAACCTAACATTCCCATTGTGAAAAGCCTTTTTTTTTTTTTTTTTTCCTAGTGAAAATGAAATGAAAGTTCAAACTGATCTTCAGAAACTTTGCTAGCTTGGTGCAGTTCCACTCTTGGACTGCCTTTCATTTTGTGATTTGCTTGCAGCTCAGCATGAACTCCTTGTGGAGACAACAGCATTTGGCAAATGTGCTCTTACCATCAAGGTCAGTTTAGACCATTTCTTGTGTTACTGAGATGCTGCTGCTCTTAGAGCTGGACAGCCTTGACAATCAAGAATAGTAAAGTTGGGTTTACTATATAATAGCAGAAGGCAGTAGTGTGAAGTAGCTTATAATAGCTACAGTAGGACTGTACTTTCAAAAAAATTTTCTCCTCCCCTTCCCCAAATCAAACCCATCCCCTTGGAAAGAAGATGCACACTCAATGTAACATAATGTCTGCTCCAGTGTCTTTTTTTCTGTGTTGCTGTATTACCACTTGATTTGATGCACAGGCTAAAATCTAGTAATTTTATAGCGATTTTGCTGTTTCTTTCCAATATAAAGTTAGCAGTGACCCTAGAGAGTTTTGATCCGCTGTGTGTTTCTGAAGCAAATGTGTTATCAGAGTTGGAAAATTTGAAGCAATAATGATTGCTAGTCTTTGGCATGGTCATCTTCAGGGATGGGTGTTCTTTTTGTTTCATGCCTCCTTCATTACTTTGCTTACAAATACTTCCTTTCTTTTCAAATGTTGCTCTGTACACCTGGAATTCTTCCTTGATCCTCTATGCCATCATATATTCCCAATTTATCTTTCCTTAAAACTTCTCAAATTGTGTGTTTTTCATGCAAATATCAAATTATTTATGGAATTAAATGGTCTATTTTTTTTTTTTAACGGAATTCCTGAAAACTAAATTTTCCATTAGAAAGGTTCCCTCCACCTTCTGAACTTCCAATTTGAAAACAAATATTTTGTTTTAGCCCAAGACTTGAATCAGAATGAAATGTTTGTTTTGAACTAATAAAAATGTGCTGGCTTGGCTTGATTTGATATAAATCCAATGCCTGGGGGAGCTGTAGTTCAGAACTTCTCCTGCCTCTAATTTTAGGGTCAGCAGAGCAGAATACAAGCATGGCGTCCTTACATTTCAGATTGCCCAGCCATGGAAAAAACCCTTTTCACCTGATGTGCTCCTTTCAGAGTGACACAGTGAGAATCTGGCAGCATGTTATCTGTGTTTCTGTTTGCAAATGGAGAATTCTTCCTTTTCCTTTCCAGAATTCACCAATAGCTCATGAGCATTAGAAGATTCTCAGTTTTAGTCAAGAGGCAGTTAAGTCGCCAAGTATTTCCTCCACACTTTTATAGCTCTTGAAAAACCTTCTACTCCTCTGTCATCACTGTGAAGACAAATGGTTTTGTGGCATACTTGAACAATACTGGACCTTCCAGAAAGAGTAGCTCTATTTGCCAGGAAGTCTAGCATGTAGGACACAGCTGTAGGTCCATTTTTCAGGGTCAGCACTTTCAACCACAAAATCAGCAGTCAGTTTCTGCAGTGCAAAGTGTTAAGAAACTTTTAACTTGATGGAAGGGAGTGCTCTCGAACTGTATGCAGTAGAGGTGGTTCACGCTTTTAGCTCAACAAATGATACGGGGAGTCCACCATATGACAAGTGTGTAAGTTGGGGGGAAAAATATGTAGTAGCTGTTGCAGCCCCTGCTATTAGTGGCTGTTCTGACAGGATACCGTAGGGGGCCAAACCACACAGTGGGCAGAAAGGAAGCAGTGTGTATGAAGAGATTATTCTGTTTGACTCCCCCTGTGTCTTTCTCTGTAATTGACAGGGATTTGTAAGCTTGTTTTACAATTGTAAACTTTTAAAATCTATTTATTTTTTTGTTGACATTTCTTCCTTATTTATTTATTTATTTATTTATTTATTTATTTATTTGTTAGTACATTTCTACAGTGATGTACGACATTCCCAGTGTGGGAACGTGTGTGTGTGATAATGAATAACAATATAAAAAATACTACATTCCCAGTGTGGGAAGATGTGTATGTTATATCTATAGTTCTTCTTCGTTTTTAGTTCTTACCTCACTGAAGTTCATGTTCAAGGGCTTATCTTTTTTGTCCAGTCTTAACCGAGCAGTGAAGCAATAGTCAGCGGAATCTTTAAGCAGGCATTACAGTGTCAGTAACAACTTATAAGCGGTAGATGGCACAGGAGAGGTAAGAATGAACTGAGAGCAGCCACTTCATACGAGTTTCTGCCTGTATCTTTAAGCGGTTTAAGAATACAAATAACCAAATTTAAAAGGTTTGTATCTAGCTTGTAGAGTGGCTATTCTGCTTGTTAACTCGATCTTTTATCCTAGATTATACTGAAGTCTTTGAATTGTAAGTATAATACCTTTTCACGGTGGGACACTCAGAAAATTAATTTTCTCTTTACATTGTACCCTCTGGTAAATGAAAAATAGACACTGTATATGCATGTAATAAAAGTTATAGGATTCATATGTTTCTGCACTTTCAACATAGATGCTGCTTTTGTAGCTGTTGTGTCAGGAGACAAATCTCATGAGCATAAGCTTTACACTACGTTATGCTTTGTAGCTCCCGAGATAATGATCAAAGGCTTTTCTCAGTTCATGTACTTTATAATGTATGTCCCAGGAAGTCATTAGGTACTTGCTAAATACAAAAATGCTATTTTTATTTCCTTTGATAGAAGAGTGAAAAGTTACTGTGTAAACAGGTTTACCAGGTACTCGGCTAATGATCACAAAAATACCTCCGTCCGTTTCTTACAACAGATTTCTTTATTTTTTCTCTTTCACTTGTGCAGGGCAAAAGCTTCAGATGGAAGGTCCTGGAAAGGAGAGGCCACAAGGGAGCATTGTCAGTCAGTTACTGTGGGGTCAGGGGCAGGGAACTCATCCCACTCCTGCCATTGGCTTGATGTGTGACCTTGGGCAAACCACATATTCTCTGTGGAGCTTGCCTTTCACTGTGTGCCTTTCAAAATTAGTGTAAAATGTTGCTGTTCTGATTTAATAACGTTTTGTATTCGTTCACTGTGCTGCACAGGTGGAGGGAAGTGTCAGATTCTGTATGCTTTATTTCATTTACATTTTGTGGAGATGATTCCTTACTATGGTTCATTCAACCTTAGTAGATATAAACTTTTTTTTTTTTTTTTTTGTGTGTGTGTGTGTGTGTTTGTTTTGTTTTTTCTTCTTCATCATTTGCATTTTTTTCTCGTACTAAACCCTATTTTCAAATAAGTTTCCCCATAAGTGAGAAACAGATTCGACTTGCATTATTGCCTGTTCCCATAGACACAACATACACCTTCATATCAATGCATTTCTTTGGCTGATATAATTACAAAAAGTAACTCATAGTTACTAGAATGAATAGAAGTGGAGGGAATTTTTCAGCCCAAAGCACAAAGTCTGTTCACTTTGATTATGCAATGGGAATTGTACCAGTAAGCAAATTAACCCTCAATCTTGGGTAGTATGAGACGAGTTCAAATGAGGAAAGGCATAGTTTAAAAATGAAATTTTGCACTGATTAAACTTATTATCTTGTACTGCCATTGTTTGTTGCAGAGTAACACAGAGTGGCAGAGAGTCAGTTCTAAGCCTAGAGAAGTCACCAGGCTATCCTCAGTGGCAGTACCCATAGATCATGTCATCTTGCAGCAGAGGGCAAATCAGATGCTCTGAGCTAGTACTGGTACACTGTTGTTGCTTCCCAAACCATGTGTGTAAGCTCTCTGGCAAGAGGCAAAAAAGACCTAAACTTAAATTCCTCAGATGTTTATAGCAAAAGAGCATTTTGTGAATGCAATGGAACAAAGAAACAAGGCAGAGCATTTCAAAATTATTGTGTATAGCAAGAAACTTAACAACAACAAACCAAACCAAACCCAACCCTCTCGAACCCAAAAACATTGGCAAGGGAAACGTGGAGGAGACAGAAAGACATTTCCACATTTTGCAAATGTTTAAAATGGACTCTGTTTTCTTCTGTCAGTGGGATAGTCATGATAATCTGTAAGCAGTGTCTGTTTATCATTAATTGCTATGGCTCTGCAATTCCTACCTCCCACTAGGACTTCCATGAAAAATAAGATGCTCTTGGCCAAACAAAATTCTGTGGGAGAAGGGGGGGAAAGTAAACAATTAGCAATGGGGTAGGGCACCAGTATTTAAAAAAAATGTAAACAGTAATGGAAAAGAATGGCCTGAAATACTGTAGAAGAGCAAGTCATTTGTTGCAGCAGAAACTAATTAAAGGCTATGCAGTAATCCCAGTGTTGTAGATGGTTTTCAGAATACCATTTCTAAATGGCAATATCTGTGAAATTAAGGTGAAATTCCTCTTAGTAGCAGGTAGAATGAGCAGTTCTATCTGAGAGAGCCATTCTGTCTTGTAGTAGAAGCACTCACCTACACAGATCTGGTTTCCTTGCTTTCATTTTGTGTTGTCTTTATGACTTCTGCTTTTGAATTGCAACCTTTAGCCATGCTGCTGTGTTTGGTTGAAAACTAGTGGAGATCAGACATTGCAGATGATTTGACTATCTCAAAATCATGATAAAAATTGTTATGGTAGACACTGGTTTCTATATAAGTGTATTTGGAGCATCAAGTGACCAATACTTATGATAAAATGTTATTCAGAATGAGTTTTTACAGTTGGATGATATTTTTCCATGTCTTTTTCTGCTTTTTAACACTTTTGGTGTGTGTGCAAAAGCTGGGTGAGAATAACCATCAGACTTTTTAGTCAAGTTTGAGTATTAAGAAAAGTACAGGGAATCAAATTCCTGAAAGAGATTGGCTGATACATGTTTTCAGTTTTCCTTATATGTTAATTCACCAAGACTAAGGGGAGATACATGGCCAAGTTCAGTCATTTAAAACCAAGTCCCATAGAAGCATAGCAGAATTAGACACTGCACTTTTTAAACATTTCCAGTCAAAGTGTTGTGACTGTAGTCTCCCTCTTGGATGCCTATAGTCCATGTTATAAACTTTTTTTTTTTTTCTTTTTTCTTTCTTTATTGTGTCTAGTAGTATTAATTCTGAGTTAAGAGAATTGTCCTGAACTAAATCTAGTCTTACAGTGAAGAAAGAGAGTCCTAACAGCCAGTCCTGCTTTCATATGCATGACAATTTTTCCTCAGCTTCCCTGCATGCTACAATGATTGCCATTTACTGCAGTACCCCCACCTCACCGTTAATAGCCTAGGGTCAACATCTGTGTTCTGGAAAATTCAGAATTACTCAAGCTATTAGCTAAAAAGGGAAATAGTGCACAAATAAAGGCTGAGTTTCTACCCTATTCTATTTTACCCCTACAGCACTTTTTGTCAGCAAACTTCAAAGCAAGCTGCAAATTTCTGGGTAACTTCAGCTGGAGTGTACATAATAATGGGAAGTAATACAGCAAAGGTCATGCTCATTATCTGTGACAGCAATGGCAACAGACCACAGTTCTCTTGACTCGGCTATTTCATTTTTCCCACATCTTTATTTCTTCAGTGACTTAAGGACACTCCTGAGCATTTATGATGATGGTTCTCAGCATGGAAGTGGCAGTGCTGGGTCAGACCGAGAGTTCATTTGTTTGCTGTGCTCTCATTGGCTGGTATTAGTGTGCACTCTCCCACCTTCCAACAATTTCTAGTTTAAAGACTTACTGAGTTAGAGATTGTATCAGGTTCATTGTATTTCATAACTACCAATGGACCAACTCTTCATCAATTTCCTGACTTCCCCTTTGAATCAAATTTGAACTGAGCAGGAGTTGGACTTAGTTCTTGTAGGTACCTTCCTACTGGGGATATTCTTTTCTGAATCTAGTTGTATATTTGGCTTTTCCCAAAATTTGAGTTCCCAAATTTGTTGTGTTGTCTGAAAAGTGTCTCCCAGTTGTTTTAAACCAGATATGTGGTAATTGCATGAAGTGACACCTAGTTCTAATTTTATGAGGGAAAAAGTGAATAATCGCTCCCTATGATTTTCCTTACAGCATTTTTATGGGCTCGTTTCATGATCCACCATGAGTTGTCTGTATTCCATTCTGGTGAGTCCTCATTTTTATAAACTCTCCTCTGATGGTGAAGCCATTTCTTGTCTCTGGTTTGTGTTGCTGCAGTTTTCCATACTTTCCATACTTTTTGTACTAGGTGAAGTAACCAAAGTGATTCCACATTTTAATTCTTGACTAGCAATGGATAATTTAGAGCCCATTATTAGGAATTATTAGTTATTTTTTATTTTTTTTTCCCCATAACATGCATTAATGTGCATTTCTCTGCCATGTCACTCAGGATTGTGATTTTTTTTTTCCTGTCCCTATTCTTAGCTTTAGGCCTGGAAAATATTTATTTAGTTTGTTAATATGGTAAATGCTTATCTATAATCTACAAACATCATAGTCTCACTGCTTTTGCCCTTTTTGATACCATAATGAAAAATCAAAGTCCCAACTGCTATTGAAAGGAAATGCTGTGGTTTACCACTACCTGTTATGAAATCTGATCATTTACTCCTACTGTTTATTCTTAATGCTTTATCAGGTATTAGTGCATTCGATCTTATTTCATTGCCTCTAGTGCAGGGTTTGTAAAAAAAATAAAAAAATAAATCCTTTCTGTGATGCTGAAGTTGATATCCTGCTACTGAAGATCAACAACCATTACCTTTTGACTGAGCTTATACAATATACACCTCAGAAAAGGAAACTCTTGCACTCTCAATCTCCATATACTTCAGCTTTAAGTGGTGGAATAGTTAGGTATTGTATGTAAAGTCAGTCTGATGATTTTCCTCTTTCATTTAGTACTGAACTTCATGCTGCCTTTCATCAAAAGCAGCAGTGTTAGAACTGTCAAGCGATTTCATAAAGCCATTAATGTTATTACTTAAAATTGTTGTGATATAGAGGGATTGATGTGTTCGTTTGCCAGGAAAGACTCCACAAACCAAACTGAGCAGGTTGTTCTTGGAATCACTTTAAGTGAATAAAAGTAGTACTTATTTTCTGGAAGAATTTTTTGAATAATGACAGGTAAGCTAGAAAATTAAATATTGTATCTGCTCACTTACAACCATGAGAATGAAAAATACCAGGGATGATAATAGAAGTGGAAGACATAAAAATCAAAGATTTTTTTATTTTATTTTATTTTATTATTTTTTTTTCACCGAAGAAGCAATTGGCTCTTGCTTGTCCTCCATTTGGCTGTAGATGAGAGGCATTGCTGAAAATGCTTCATTATCCATTAGCTAGTAAAGCATTTCTTTCATCAAATAACACTCACTTTATGGCGGAAAAAATATTTCCCTACTTTGAAGAAGACAGCAACACACTGTCATATGGCTTCAGAAAGTGACAGTGCTGACATAATGGATTTTTTTTATTTCACTGTGTAAATGATTTTCTCTAGCATATAGCAACATTTGAAACATAGTTCCGTTTTTGTATATATAGACAAATGAAGTTCTTGTTTGGATGCCAAATCAGAGGCGGCAATTAGGGGTATTACCCAGAGGTGCTATGAATATGCAGAGTACATTGATTGGGAGTGCTTTTGGAGTCTAGAGAAGCAAAATGATTCTGGCAAGGGTAAACACAGGCATGGGGGAACAAAAAGTTCTGTAATGTGTAACTTGCATTATGGCTGTTTACTACGCTGGTATAGCCAAGGAGCTTGCTTCAATCACATCCTAGTCAACCCTTTTTCTTGGCCATCCTCACTCTTTCCTTTTGTCCTTATATTCACATATAATCAGAAAGTTTTATTCCAGCTTTGTAATGAGTTCATTAAGTTCCTGTTCTGGAACCTTATCCTTGTCAGCACATAACAGAAGTTGCGCAATTAAAAATATTTGCTAATGGGTGTGAAAATGTAAAAGGATCCAAACATACCAGGCTTAATTTTTAAGAGCTGACTGTCTAGGGAAGGAAATAACTATTTCTTTATTGAAAAAACAACCAAGCAACAAAAAGCACTGGAGTTGTTACTATAATGATAAAAAGGCTTTTGCTGGTTGCTCACTGTGAAAGATTGATATTCACTTCCCGTTCCAGTCATGTTTTCTACCTGAAAACATAGAGAAATTGGAGCTGAAGATGGTCCTAAACCATCTAAAGTATGTGTAAAGCATCTTTTCTGGGGGTCACTAGATTACTACAGAGAAGTCAGACTGTTAAGATAACTAGGTACTATGTCAGAGGAAAAATTCCGAGGTTTTATTTCTTGTTTTCCTCAGTGCTGCAGTGTTTTAATGTTGACTGAATCTTTGGTGGCATTTCCAAAATATATATATTATGTATACTTAGAACATATCAAGTCAGTTTGGAAACATTCCTATCCCATGTTTTTGAGTGCAAAAATGTATTCTGAATTGTCTGCCATGAACTTCACATTATATCAGAATTTCAGCTTTCATTTAAAAAGAAAAAAGGAAAGTTATGACCTACAGTATTTTATTTATATATAATAATAATCTTTGACCCTTCCATCCAGGTTATATTTGTTTCCACTGCTGGCTGAAGGGAGATTGATAAAACAAATTGTGTTCAGAGTGACTGTGTTAAAAGTTGCAGGAAAATTAATTCATTCCCACAAGATTTATGCCAATGTTAAGTGACAGTTCTTTCCATTTTCCCTGTGTGTCTTGTGGTAAATAAACTGGTTGTGTAAACTTCAAATCTTACACTGTTGTATCTTGTTCCCTATGGGCTTGAGCTCAGAGATTAATGGAAGAGGAACCACATCAGCTATGTGCAGCTTCTCTACTTCCTGTTGAGTCAATACATTTTTTTTTGTTTTGTTTTGTTCCTTTTCTTTAAGAAACAGCACTTCTCTACTATCCCTTTCTTATTGATTGTGATGGCAGTCTTTCCTTCTGCATTTAATTCACCTAATGGCAGCATGTGTCCTGATAAGTGGTGAAGAAGGCTATTGACTGTTGGTTTTGATTCATTTCCTGAGAGGATGAGATCTTAGGTATTTGGTTGTTTAAAACCAGCCAGTTATCATGGAAGCTGTATTGGGAACTGGAACATCCATAGTGTGGAAATTTTCATGTTTCCAAATAATTTTTCTCTGCAAATCTGAGTTCAGGACATCTGCCAAGAGGGTTGCCCTCAGGGGAGCTTGCCTGTGGGTGGGCTGGCTAGTCTTCTGTGTCTGGTTTTCATTGAAAGATCTTTGACAGTGCCTGTAGAAATTTGTTTCTACAAATCAGCATTTTCCATTGGAAAAAAAAAAAGTTTCTTTCTAAAATTTCTGATTATCTTTAATGAAAAACAAACATAGAAGGGAAATTGAGGAATTTTATGACCTCACCTGGCAATATCCTCTAAATGTACAGTAGGAAAATCATTTTTATCTGAGTGGCCCAACTGGCAGGCTGTAAGTCCAGCACTGCCTGCAAGCTGAATTCTTTTGGCCTGCCATGGTAGATGACTGGAGATAGTGCTTTCCTAGCCTTACTTCAGAATATGTTGCAGTAGGGAAAAAAAAAAGAAAAAAAAAGAAGAGTAGCAGAAGGAGGTCATTGAATTCCCTTGTGCCCACTTGGATCACTCGCTGCTGTGCAGAGCATGAGTCTTAGCAAGGTTTGTCATGTGAAGTGGGGAAATTGTAGTCCCTACTGTCATTTTTTTCTGCCATCCTGTTGTAACATTTTTACACACGTCATGTAGGTAAAATAATAATAATAATAATAATAATAATAATAATAATAATAATAATAATAAATAATCAGTGCTGCTGAGGTGGGAATAGCTTTGCCTTTAGGAGGAAATAACCATCCTCAGGGTAGAGGTATGTTCTCGAATGTCTAGTTAGCTCAAAAATGGTGGATGTAGTCCTGTCTTGTCCTGACTACTGATGTACAATGGGGCTGTGAAATGGCTTGTTTCTGCCATCAGCCTGTGTGGAACTGGCATCTGGCTTCACCACCAAAAAGGCAGGGCCATCCTGTAGTTTCCCACTCCTGGTAGGAGTGTTTTAGCCTACCTTTGGTTCCCAATTGAAAAACAACTAATAAAAGAGCAAGAACCTTTTATTTGTAAATTTAGAAGATGGGAAGGAGTGATTATTTTAAAAACCATTAGGTTAAAAGAAACTTAAGGAGCTGTCTTGGACAGCAGGACAAAATGAAAGTGAACTAATAGAAATTGTTCACTTACCGTGAAATCTTGGTCAGAAAAGCATATTTATATTTTTAATTCATCTTTTTGTTATTCAGTTTTGTCTTATGTGTCTCTGTGTTAAAAACAGCACAGGAAAAACAGTAACTGGGTGTAATCTCTCCACTTGCTCGTTAAATAAATGTAAACTGCATGTTTCTTTGACTTCCATGGCCCTATAATAAATTACTAGCTTGTGAAGGATCAGATCCGATGTATTCTTCATCAATGAAATTTCCACAAGTGCCCAAAAACATAATATATTTTCATGGTGTTGCACTTGGACCAAATCAAGCTGTGCTGGTAAAGCTCTCTTTGGCTGAGCGCAAGCCTCATAATCCATAGGTTATGGCTTTGCCAAGTCTAATGGGACTTGGGCACAGCATGAAAACACTCTTCCAGCATATGCGTTGCTGTAAGCAGGGAGCCCAGCTCCCCATGTCTCCGCCCAGTAAACATTTGGAGCAGATTGCAGCACCCTTTATCACTGTGCTAGTGTGAACCATGAGGAGCTCTCAAGAGCTCATTAATTATATTTTTCCGAGCATAGTGTTTTGGCATTTTGAGTACAGCTAATTACATACAGATCTTAATCTTATAGTTTTTCTCTTGTAATTAATTATTTCTTCATTATCTTTAAACTATTTGACTAAGCAGTTTACATCCTGCTCTCCTCGCTCCTTTAGCAGATGTCTTTTAATAAAACAGATGTTTCTGTTTTCAAGAGAGGAGGCTCATCCTCTTCTAAATGGAAGAAAGCTCTGCAGTTTAATTGGTAGTGTTGAAAATGTAAGGGAACAAGCACATAGCTCTTTTGTGCTAAGCTAAAATCTAACATTGTCTAATACCATGACTGGAGTTACATATATATATATACGTATACATCTATACACACACACATGTAAAAATACATATGTGTATATATATATATATATATATATATATATATATATATATAATTTACCTTAAGGTTTTTCACCAGCTCTGAGTTCTTAAATATTTTGACCAAGGTTTTCAAAAAGTTATCTAAATGTTTATTAATCTAGTCTTGCTGAAGCTGGTGTCAGGCTCGAGAGTTTGGAAATATTTCTGATTTGAGTAATTTTTTGGAATCTTGAAGTGTAGGATGGATGATGTGCATGGATACTACCCATGCACATGGGCAGTATTTTATTCATGATATTGAAGATGAAAGAGTTAACCTAAGAAGATTTTCTTAAAAAAATACTGCCTGCAAATCATTTCTGATCTCATTATTTAAAACTGCTTTTACTGATAAATTAGCTTCTGTGGCCAAATGATAACTTAGATTAGTCTTTAATAGATATTTGGAGATAATCTTTGTTAATTAGGATTTATTAGCCTTCAGCCAGACTCCAGTGTTTGATTAATCTAAGGTAATTAAACTCCTTAAAATCCGTCTGACTAATCAAGTAGAGCAGACTTTACTAAAGCTGTATTTCTCTGTGGTTTAAATCAATGGGAAGTTACCCTGCCTGTGGATTTCTGGAATGAATCCAGTAAATTGAAATTCAGTTGTGTAGATTTTGCATATTTGGATAACAAAGGCATCAGGTGTCCTATGATAAGATCGGTTTCCATTTGCTCCATTTTGTGAGGCTATGACAATTTTATAGTCAGTCTAATCACTGGCCTGACAAACCATGAAAATATTTTCACTAAAACCTTTCTCCATAATATGGAGTAAAGATCACCCAATTAAGAAAGCAAAGCAATGCTTGAGTTCAGTATGTTTGGCCATGATGAATCAGAAGGATGGGTAATTTCATGTAATCCTTAGTGAAAAAAATAATTTTGTCCTCTGTCAAATGGAGGATGAAATTAGTGACTAAAAGCACTCCCTCCTAGTGCAGGTGCATACATTTTTAAAAGCTTGGACATTATTACCAATGAATCAAGTTCCCGGTGGTACCAGATGACTCTGTATGACTCCAACTTTTACTCCAACTCAATAGGAATGTGTTTAAATGCTTCAGTAGCTTTTGAGTTTCCCTGATGAATTTCACAGAAGTTTTGCCTTCTGCAAACTACCCCACAGTTTGCAGTGTCAGTGATACATCTCAATACATGAATCCCTTACTTCATGAACATATATAGAATCTATTTCTTGTAGATTCTATGTAAGGACTGTTCACCCAGCCACTGAGCATATGAGCAGTCTTTCCTGTGTGTAGTGCGGGCCATTTGGGGGTTTTCTGCACTGTTAAGCACATGATATATGCAGGGTCTCTCTTTTCCTTTTCCCTTCTCTTTTGCGTACCTTTCAGTATGATTAAAGACTTCTTGGGCATGTTTCTCATACCATGTTCATCTAATTTATGCAAATAGGATCAGAGGCAAAATTAGTCATTGGGGCAATGGAATTGGATACTCCAGTTTTATGCATTGCCTTATAGTGCCTGTTCCAGTATGAAATGTTTTCCAGACTTCTAATTTAAGAAACATTTGCATAGTGATGAAACAGGGAGTTTGTATTTAGAAACTCCCAAATTAGTTGCAGTTTATAGAGTATTAAGGAATTAATAACTTAAAGAAACTGCACGGGACTTGCTACTATCTCTGAGGCAGGTGCTGACATGTTTTTTTCAGCCACCTGGACAGAAGTCCCTCCTTTTCAGGCTCTCTTTAAAATTAGGAGGTTGAGGGGGAATGTGAGCTTGTCAGATAGGGTTGTTGGTACTGCACATGACCTTATATGCTATGCTGGGGGACCAATGCTGATAGGGCTGTAGCTCTCCTGATGCACTGAGATCTCCTGATGCATCTATCCACCAGCATGTTAGAGGGAATCATTGCTGCCAGCGCAGGGGCAGAGTGCTCCTCAGGAGGAATGTGTGCACACAGATGTTTGGCTCTCACTGAAAGTTTATTTGGTTTAGTATTAAAATGTGGTGTTAATAAACTGAGATGAGAGTTGTAGCTGACATGTTGGCCAACTGGTGGCCTAATGTGATCCTAATTAGCAAGGTCCGTTATCAAATAAATGTGGCTAGGTTTACTCTGATGTATCAGTTCTATCATCTAACTCCAGAGAGACCTTCACTTACACTGTAGATGTGCATAACTTGTCTGAGCCTGTCTCAAATTAAATCGTTTTCTGTGTATGTGCTGGTTGGTGCTCTCCTTAAATACAGTGGAAAAATGGGGTATACTTTTATGAGGGCTATGTGTTTGTTTTTACTGTGACCTTTCTCTAAATCAGTTTGGGAAGATTATTCCTTCTTTTAGCTGGGTCATTTTATTTATTGCTGTTATAATTATGTAAAAATGAAGAGGAATTAAAGAGTTGTAAAGAACATATTGCCACCATTGTAAAGAACATAAAGCCATCATGAAGTTGTGGATCACATCTAAAAGTCATTTAGGAAAACCATGTCAAGTTAAAAGGAGAGTATTTTTAAAGTTTTTTTTTTTCTTCATAAACACCGAGGTCTACTTAAAAAAAATATATATATATCTATATTCTCATTGCATTGTATTCCAGAATTTTTGACTACATAAAAGAAGCAATGGTCATTCATCCTCTTTGGATATCAAGTCCTAATACTGCTGCTTTTTCCTTGTGTGCTGCTACAGCAGCTTTTCTATTTTAAATCACAAATTAAATTCAGAGTTTTTTTGAAAGCAGTAGTTTCAAATCAATTAAACATTTGTACCCGATTTGTATGGACTAGGTTGTGTTTTTTATTGGTTCTTAAGCCAGATATTTAATTGCCATCTTTTCACAGAGACCAAAGGAACATACAATTATTATTTTTTTTCTTATACAAACTTTTCAGAAATCAGAAGTATGGATCATGAAGAAGCAGGCTCTATTTACTCAACATTTCAGACTGTCCTCTTATACAGTTTGAAAGGATATGGCTAATAGTGTTAGTCAGAGAGCTGAATTTTGCCCTCTCCTTTCATTTTTATTGATTCCTGCAGTTTGATATATGTTCATATATGTTGGACGTATTTTGCAAAGTTCAAAATCTGAAAATACACTTCCCCTGCCACCCCTTTCCTCCCCTCCTCGCTTCAGCTTTCTTGCTTTATTTTTTTCCTCTGGCAAAATGAAAAAGAACATGAGAAATTGAGAGGGGATTCACATCATGTTCAGAAAATGAAACCTGAGTTCTGAAGTTTGGAGTCTCATTCAGGACAAAACATCTACAGGTGAGGTCAGTTTTTCCAGCTGCAGAGTTAAACACTAAATCCATACTCCTTATATTCTGGTTTGCAGGTTAACTCCATTTCTGTGGCTCATCTCTTTTTATGTCCGTATTAATGACTAAAATAAATTGCAGGATATCAGAATACCTTTGTATGTGAGCCTTCTCTTTCGTACTTTGAAAACCACACAGATGAATAATAGGAAGATTTTATCAAATGAATAATAGGAAGTTTTTATCTGAAAACTGGATACTTTACATGGATACATGAATTCAAATGAACAAAGTTCAAGGCCAAGGTTGTTGTTTTGGGACTCCTGTTCTTTCATGGACTATTAAAATTCATTTGGTATCTGTGATTTGTGTGTAAGGACTTGGATCTGGCTAAACAAAAACTGGTCTTGATAGGAAGCCTATCCAATGAAGCCTCTATTATTTTGCTTGATATTTTGTTCCTCTGATTCATAAATACTTATTGCCTTTCTGTTCTTTTTGCTTATTTTGCAAACCTGACCATATCATTTTTGCCAGTCGATGCTCGTGGCTTCAAGAGAGAGACAGGGAGAAGGACTGAAGGTTGCCAAGAAATGAAGAGGGACCTTCCAAATTTAGGTGCAGTGTATCTGAATAGAGCATTACCACCGATCACCCTAAGCCTGTTGTGTAGGGAAACAAAGGAATCAGACTTTCCGCTTTTGCTTTTATATTTTTTCATGAGTAATAATCTGTAAAATTGGTAATTAAAAATCTCAAAGTTACAAATGCCACCTAAGTGCATACTAGAAACAGTGAATGACATATGGTGACTTAAAGCTGAAAACATGTTTTAAAACACAGTTCTTGTGGGAAAAGAAATCAAAGAATCAGTTCAGAAGGCTAGAGGTTGACAGTAACTTTTAAGTTTTTAGTTTTTAATGTTTTCTATATTTAAAAATACTTAAAAAAAAATAATCTCAAGATTATGCATAGGAAAATCTTTCCTGAGATGGAAGTGTAGAAAAATTATTCTCATACTGGAATCAAATTCTTGGGCCACATTTTATGTGACTCTTCTTCCAGAAAGCAACTGCATACTTGTTTTTTGAGGGAACTGACTACACAACAAAATACGTAATATTTCATTAGAAGAGTTGAAACTGTAGTGCACATCTTGCCCCGCAAAGGTGTCTCCTGTTTCAGTTGCTTTCAAAAATCTTTTTCCTTTCCATCAGAAGATCTAAAGAAACTAGTTTAAACAAACGCTACCTCATTTATTTCATATAGTTACTTAGGCAGCTAATAGTTTCACTTCCGTTGAGGATGACTTTTTCTGAAGTAGGGGAAAACAGATTATTCATAATCATCTTAAAAACCAGTAAGTTTTAATCTTCTGTGCTCCAAGAGACATTTTGGAAGGCCCTGCTGCCTGCCCACATGTTATATATTAAACAGAATTAACATGATTGGGGGCAGTTCTTGTTGTGGTACTAACACTGCTGGTTACTGCTAGCGCTAGAGGGTGCATAGGTTATGTATTGAAGTTCATGACAGAACTTCAGAATTATTATTAGTATTATTATTATTTGTTCTTGGCTTGAGTCACAGTAATGTAAGATCCACAGATTGCTTAAGGAAATGAGTAGAAAAAATGAGCCCACAATACTTGGCCTGAACTAATTTTTTTTCAGATCTGAATTCATTATGTGCAGACACATAATATTATGTGGTGTTTAAAGAGAAAAAAAAAAAAAGAAAAGAAAAAGAAAAGAAAAGAAAAGCACCCTATAAAAAACAATGATAAGCTTTAGAAAAGCATGAAAATACAACTCCCTCCTCTTCCCCTCCTCCCCCCCCCCCCCCCGAAATTATGTCTGAGGCTTCATTATTTTTGTGTAAGGTAAGTCATTAACAGTAAACAGCTTGAGTCAGTTCCATAAATTCTGGTGAAATTCCAGTTAGACCAATATAATTAGAGTAGTTTGCATAAAAGATCAGGCCTTAAAATAGTGTGAAATAAAACTTTCTGAAGGTCAACACATGACTCAAATGTGTAGTCACAGGCTTTGCCCAAAAGGTATATGTGTAATGTATGCATTTCTGTGGGGGGAAGAAATTGCTTTTGGCTGCCATCTATGGCTCAGAGTGCTTCACCTAATTCAAATGAATATTCCTCCATCCATTGTTTATTATGTAAATATTCTGTCAAAAAAATCAATAAACACCAGGACTAAGTTAAGACACATGGGGAAGGGGAGGGGGGGGGGGTAAGGGAGGAGGAGGAGGGGCAAGAGAGAGTAGCCAAGAAAGGCAAAATCTAGTAAATAGTGTTTTGTCTTAGATTAGTTTGGTTAGTGCAAAATAAGAACTTGGGACAGATGCTCAGGGAAAAGAAATTCATCACAAACTGGATTTTTTTCTAGCCTAAACTGGGATTATACAAATAAGATAAAGTTTAGCGCTAATAACTGCTTTATTTCTCAGTTAACCCTATTTAAAGATTTTTGAGGATTTATTAAGATTTAGGGGGAAAAAGAAATAAAAGAAAAAAAAAAACAACACCCTGCAAAACCAAAGCCTAACTCTCAGACATTTTATTATTGGCATGGCAGATGTAGTAAAGATGTAGCTGCACCATTTAATGCTGAGACTGCTCTTGGAGGATCAGTGGCTTCAGTCTGAGCTGCTTTAGCTACAGTGCTGCCCTGGGCTGGGGTGCAGCTGGAGCTGCTGGGCATCAGACATTCAGCTCTGCTTTCATTAAAACAAAATGAGCAGAGGGTTCAGCCACAAAAAAACCTGTTGTGGAATTAACGCACGATCCTATTATAAAATGCTTAACTAGATTTAACCTGATTAAAAAATGCTTAACTAGACCTCTTTATTTTTTCATTTCTCATTTGTTTAGATCAAATCATTCCTATCTGAGAGATGATGAGGAAGCTATCTTGGGTAGTGTAAGACATAACAATTCCTAATGTGTTCCTTAATGTAGTCAATGGCTTTAGTTGTTGGGCATTATGCAGAAGAACATATTTCTTGCTGTGACTGCTATGTAAATGATTGTGTGCTTGCACAAGTCTCTTCCTGCCTTTCCATCAGTTGAATATTATGTGCACAGTATTTCAGATTCTCATGGGAAGTGTAATTTCAGGGTGTGATTCAGCTCTGAATCTCATGAAGATATTTAACTCTGAATATTCAAACTTGCTTTTGTCGCTAACCATGAGCAGTTTATTAAAACCCTGGTTGCCGTTAAACATTTGTATTGCACAAATACAGGATACAACAAAGAAATGAATCAGAGCCAGTGTCAGTGGCCATACTGCATATCTTCAATGTTGTTGTGCTCCATCAAGTTCAGACACCCAGCTCTGTAGCATACAATACACACAGACATGATGTCTGCCCTGCAATTGATAGTTTACCGCATAAATACTGTCACATAAACAGTATATTTAAATGTGTAAGAATTACTACATGTCTAGTGGGATTTAAGGATAGAAATATAAATGCAGTGGAAGACTAAAATTTACCAAATGTATCACTAGAAAATATGAGCTAAGGCAGGCTCAACCATCTGAAAAGAACTACTGTGAACTTTACTGAAAGTTACCCGCATTCTTGTGGCATGCAGGTCTACTTACTGCAGGCTAGGAAGTCTTGGGCATGGGGATGGTGGGATGGACAGGGTGATGCTGGATGAATGAGAAATATATCCAGTCTCTAAGGCAATCGTTTGTTCAGCTGTGTGTGCTGGCATCTCTGTAGGAGTCTCTGTGGATGGTGTCCATTAAACCCTGCTTCTGAGAACAGCAGAGTGCTCCTTAAGCATGCTGTGTGGTGCATTGCCATGCTCTACTACAGCACAACTAATATCTTTGTGTGCAAAATACTTTAAGGTGCAGTGTACAGTGATTTCTCTGTTACATTTTGCTTGCTTTTTTAAACTGAGAATTCTTTGGAGAACTGTGTGTTTTTTGACTATCTATTGAAAGCAAACAAAGCAGCCCAAAATAAATATGTAAGCTTTTAAATTTTTCTTGTATTAAAATGATAATTTAGCTGAATTTGTTTTGCTGATGTAAAACCCATCACCCAGTTGACATGAACAGAGTTTTTCATTGCTTGCCCCTGTTAAGTCCTCCAGGCAGGAAGCTCATTTACTTGGTGGAAGCTGCAGTGTTGAATGTATCCTGCTAAAATAACGAGCCAATAGAAGGAAAATCAATCCTTCAAATGAAAGTGCCATTTAAATATTGAGGCAGAATTTGGGAATTAAATGTGGATTTTTTTTTTTTCTTGATTTTTTTTTGATGGTGAAGCAGTGAGGCTCTGCTGGTGGTGGGCTGCATTGCCAAGGGAAAGGGTGACAATGCCTCACTGAGCAGCACTGTTTCTAATTATTAGCTGCAGTAAGCTGAACTTGGAAATCCTGAATGTATGGGTTGCCTCATGTGGATCTATATTTAAGAAGCCTAGAGCACACTCTTTTTAACAGTTGAAGATATGAGTGGACACTTTTTAATATTTACTGACACTAAGGAGTCCAAAACACTAGGGTTCTGGAATGAGTGGATAGATGTTGCATCCTTCTTGAGTTCTGTTATGTATCTAAGATTGCTTGGTATCTAATAGGCAGATTTTGCTGTTTTACTGCTGTAGACAGCAGAAGGTGTAGATATGGAGTGCTTCTTTTAAGTTCTGTAGGTTTGGGAAGTCTCTCACAGCTTTGGTAGCCTTGACTACTTTGCAGCCTAGTAGGCAGAACAGAGAAGATGAGATTGATATGGATTTCAAACAAAGTGACAGATCCCCTTCTGTGTACTTTTGTATGTTTCCCATGACAACAAAACTGTCTTTTCTCACTGTCCAAGAACACTGACGAATAGCAAACAGATTTATTGTGTTTTCACAGTTGCCTTCAGTTGTAAACTTCCTTAGAAACCATGTCATGTCTTTGGATCAAAAATGATTTTAAATAAACAGACTGCTTAGGAGAAAGAAACAGACTTACTAAACTGTCTATGCCTTAGGTCTTGCAAATTCATGTCATCCAGTTTGGATAGTGCTTGCTCTCAATGTACATGATGCAATACACCACAGGCTTGTTTTCTTCTCCACCCCTTTGAACATAAAGCAGACATTTCAGAGATCAGAGTCATAAAAATTACAAAAGACAGTTATTAAGTCATTGAGTCAATCTGCCTTCCAAGGCAGGTTCATTTCCAAGTGTAGATTAACTATGTGTTGTTTTTTTTTTTTTTTTGGTTTGCAGGATGTTTTGGAATGAACATGTCTTTGTGTTCCAGCTTTAATACAGGATTTCAATAGGGAATTCATAGAAATCTGCCGTAGAGCAAACTTATGGGTGAATAATTGAATGTTACCTGTTCGGGATGTTTGATATGTCTGAAATTGTCATCTGACTTCCTCACTTGCATCTTTTCTGTTTCTAGGGGTTGAGAACAAAAGACATGAGGCAGCTTTATCTCCTGCCATTCTGGAGACTACTTCTTTTCTCTTGTCTATCTTCATTTTCCCTGTTAGAGGGGGTCTCACAACTTCTAGTTTGCTTGTGACTTTTGGGCAATATGTAACACCTCTCTGTAATTTTGTACCTCTGCAAGGAGATCAGGAAGACTTTGGCTTTCACCATTATGGCCAGGAGCACTGCAAATATTCAGCCTTTTCATTCCTTTCTTTCTAATATCTTGCATTCCAGGAGTAACTTTTACAATTCAAATGCTACTTGGATGTAGGTATGAGATCAATTTGCCAGTCCTTTGCAGCTATGAAGAAGAATTAAGTGGCAGTCCTCTGCCCCAAAATATCAACTCAAAACAGGAGGGAGTCAAGGGATCCTTATGAGAAATGAGATGGAAAAAAAGTGAGCACATTGCACACAGAAGAAACAGTAAACTACACTGTTAACTATATTCTGAATTGTATTTCCCTACCCCTCCCTCCTCAAGACTCTGTGAAATTGCCAAGGCATGAATGAGGATTAATGAATACAGTTAGCAGAGAAAAATAATTACATTCTATTGGGTTTATCCTCAGTATGTTGGTGAGTCATAATACAGATCATTTGACTGGAAACATATAACTGATGACCATTTAGTTGCATCAGTTAATAGTCTAGAAGTATACCTAAGTACACTGCAGTTTCCCGGTAGGATGAGAAGAGGTAGCATGTACCACTCCAAGCTCAGACTTGACAGAAATTGTGAAAATAGAGTTGTATGAGCATTGTTGTCTTGGCAATAGAGTTGTGTGAGCAATTAAATGTTAACCTCTTAGCAGTGATGGAGGTAATACTGTGTAAGGTTGCACACAGTGTCATGCTGCTATCATTACATTTTATTGTGTTGCTTTTAGTTCGCACTCTGTTATCTGTCATTTCTACTGCATCAACTTTTTTAAGACTGCATATAAGAATGTTAAGACTGTTGTGTTTGTCTGTTTTCCAAACTTCTGATCATTTTTTTTGGATGAATATAAGAAAAAGCATCAGAAAAATTAGAAGCATTTCTTTATTTTAAGAGATGGAATAAAGAAAACTTACAGAGTATAATGAATTACAGAATAACACGATTTTTTTTTTTTTTTAATTGTATATTTTAACTTCATTAGAATGTTCAATGAAAATATTAGCAACATGAATTTAATCTTAAAACTCATTATTCAATTGTAATATTTCAGTGCATTATTTTATACACCCAAACACACACTCTTGAGACTACATGTAATCTGAAACTCAGATTCTAAACTTCTCAGGCTCTATAATCCATACTGAATATGTTTGCAGAAGGGATATTTCCACAGCTGCATTTTAGAGAAACAGATCTTAAAGAAAAAAAAAAAAAAGGCAAGAATTGCTTACTATAGGAAGATAGACACATTAAATATTTCTTAATTCAAATCTCCAGAGTTATTTTATGGAACAGCAAAAGTCAGTGAAACTTTCTTTATTAAAAAAACACAGCCAACCAACAAAACAAACAAACAAACAAAAACAACAAGACACAAAAGTTTGTACAGAAACATTTCCTTGGCAGCCTTTTGACAAATTTTAGCTCCTCAATAACAACTGCTTTCCTGAAAAGTATGTTTTGTTTTGTTTTATTTTATTTTTGTTTTTGTTTTTAAAGTGATTAAATCAGGCAAACAGGTTCAGGTATAGCTTAGGTTTTAAAAAAAAATTGAGATTCTTCAGGACTAATACCTACACTGAAAGAAAATTATCTATTTTCTGTTTTATCATATAGTGTTTCTTTAAGTTACGTTTGTTATCAATTTTGTTACTAATTCTATTTTGTCACTTCCTTTTCAGTGAAGGCATTTTATCAGAAACAAGATAAATATGTTTGATTATATATTAAAAAAAAAAAATATATATATATATATTTTACATTGTGAAAGAAATAGAGAAGATATTTAGTTCTTCACCCTTATACCAGTTTTGAACATGTATTTTTAAATTTCATACTTTGCAATTCCTCCCTAATTTATTGGAGTAACTTTTTGTAGTTGAAACATATTTTTAAGTCATGTCAACCAAGGTATAACCCTAATGATCCTGTGCAATGTAGGATCTGTGCACTTAGGAATGACAACATGATATGTCTTGCGACTCTGCTCCTACTCTAGCAGTCAAGAAAGAAGGGCTGAAACATTTGTGAAAGGCTGTTCAATATGAAGTGATATCATTTCTGAAGTGTGCTTTGTCTTGACAGTAGACAGCCTTGTCTTTCAAAGTTAATTGCAATATTAATAAAAAAAAATAAAATCCTAAAACATGTGATTCTAATAAATATTTTGCATATCATATACTGCCAGTGTAGGTCATGATTATTTTGAGAACAATCAAGCAGACTTTTCAACACTTGAAGCAACAGCATTTGGAAATACACAAATATATCTGTTTAGAGGCCTCTGTGGCCACAAAGAAAAATATGCTAATTTCAACCAGATCTTTGTGTTCTCTACTGAAGTAGTAGCTAATATATTATAGGCATATACAAAGCTTTTCCCCTCCCAAGAGATATTATAGTTGTGAATGACTCTTGGAAAACAATATTAATTTGCTGCCACAACCGCACAAACTATAAAAAATAACTATAGATAATGCTGTGTAATGTTTTCTTGCTTCTGCAGCAGCCAGCTTGCATTTTTCCTCTGAATTTCTTAGAAAGAAACAGCTTTTAGTGTTCTGGTTTTAGCAGTTGTGTTAGAACTATTCTTTATCATCTCTTCCATTTTCTTGCTGCCCTATACTTGAAGTCAGGCATGTGCAGGTAAAGACTATGTGTGAACTGCCCAAAAGAGTCTTTGAGAGTTAACCATGCTGTTCCTAGAGAAGTATCTTCTCCATTATTATTACTTTTTTTTTTTTTTTTTTTTTTTTTTCTGGAAAACACAGCTTCTTTTCAGATGAGTGCTCATTCTTTTTAGAAAAATATTACTTTTTTTTTTTTTTTTTTTTTTTTTTTTTTTTTTTTTCCCTGTCTGTGTTTTGGCCTGGTAGTTGCCTCCTGGCAGTATTGCTCTTGGACACTGCCATTTGCTTTGCCTGAGCGAGGCTGACAACAGGAGTTTCCAAGCAGGAGTCTCTGAAGGAGTATCCTTGCCAGTTATTTATGCCAAATACCTCCTCTGAAAAATCTCTCCCCAGGTTCTTCCAATGCCAATGGGGAGTCCATTTTCATTTCTAGTTTACCTACATGTGCCTGAATCCCATTTACTCTGTGTGGCCGTTCAGAGCATGCTGCCTGCAGGCCGCCTGGGACTGGGCCTCCCTGTCTTTAGAATCGTAGAATTGTTAAGGTTGGAAAAGGCCTCCAAGATCACCTGGTCCAACCATCGCCCTACTACCAATGTCACCCACTAATTCATGTCTCTAAGCACCAAGTCCAACCTTTCCTTGAACACCCCAGGGACGGTGACGCCACCACTTCCAAGGCAACCCGTTCCAATGCCTGACTGCTCTTTCTGACAAGAAGAGTCTCATATTATTTATTTATATATTTATTTTTATTTGTGGGTGGCTGAGCCCCAGTGAGGTATCTGAGCCCCAGTGAGGTATCACCTGCGCCCAGGTGAGGTATCTGAGCCCTGGTGACAGTCGCCAGGGCACTTTGAAGCGGCCTTTGCATAGGTGCTTCTACATCCCTCCTGAGGGAGCTGGCAGCTGCCCTGCTGCAAACACAGGACCTGCCAAGCCTTTGCAGCAATGCAGGTGTTTAGGTGCAATGCAGGTGATAGCAGGTGTTTGCTGCTTACATTAATGAACCTTCTCAGAAATTTTCTCATGGCCTTGTATTCTGTTAATGTGTTACAAGCACCTGGTATGAAATCCTGCTTTAGCGGCCAAAGTGTCAAACATGAAGTCTCATCCATGTTTTTTATTTCGGGTGCGCATTTCAGAATGGTCAGTGTAAGCAATGCAAAGAGGTCTTTTCTCTCTCTTCTCTCCTCTTTTTCTCTCCTCTCTCTTTTACTTTAAATTTTTATTTATTAATTTTGTTAAACTTCTCATGTCTCTTAAGACAGGATTTCCTCAGCATGAATTATACACTGAAAACAAGATGCTACCGACATCGGTTAATGGTTTTCTGCAAAGGCTTATTTTTGTGGTTGAGCTTTCCCTTTATTTTTGTCAGTAATAAATGAAATGAAGGACAGACTCTTAATATAAGTGACGGGGTGATTACCCTCACTGGTCGCTAGGAGCTTGATGTCTGGCAGATGGAGGTTACTCAGAGTTGTATCTCGGCTGTTACAACTGCTCCAGCCTTTGCGATGTGCAGCTGGAAAGCCTCAAACCACAGCCAGGGCCACAGCCCAGCAGTCGCTGAACTCTCTTGCGCTAAATGAGTCATAACTAGCAACTGGGAACCAGGGGCGGGCCAGGGGGAGCAGTCCCCTCTTGCAGCAGGGTTCCAAGGGAGCACAGGGTCCCACCTTAGCACTTGGCATGGGCCAAGGGGTAGCCAAAGGCAGAGCTTTAAGGAGCCGCTGGAGGTACCTCAGTCACTGCTACAGGTGATGCAGAGTGTGGGTTGGTTAGGAAGTGTTATGAATTCTGAGTCAATTTAGCTTTATAAGATTTATTTATGGGGTCAATAAAAGGCAAGTAAACAGTGCTGGGTGTGCGGGGAGTCTGGGCTCCTCCAACACACACACACGTTATATCAGGCGGCTGTTTTTTATGCTCCTAAGCTAATACATATTAACTACTGCTTCTAGAAAAGGCAGGGTTATTATAATTAGTTCCTGCAATCCAAACCCTCCCACTGGTGCATGCGTATCAGTCTCTGGTGGTCCCTCAGGGGGTCTCTTGTGCTGGAGGCTCGTAGTCCTCCTCCCTGGCTTTTTCCTCGTCCTTCTCCTTTGTCCATCTTGGCTGGATGTCGGAGACTTGTGCAGCATCTCATGCAATAGTCACAATAGTCAGCAGTTATTCTGAACCTGCCCCCCCCAGATATCAGAGACTCAAGGTTTATCCTTCAAGCCCTCTATTGTCACAAATTGCTGAAACATTCCTTACAGGAAGTAATGCCTTTCTGTCAAAGATGCAACAGTCTTCAGGTGTTGGTTCCTTTGTACAGCCTTTCCAGATTTCTGAACTCTGTGTTGATAGTTTTGTTCAAGTATTGTGGGATATCTGGGTAGAGCTGGTATTAAACTACACTTCGCAGTTCCAGTAAAACCTCGTGGCATGCTACCATTTTGAAATATTTTCTTTTTTCTTTTCTTTTCTTTTCTTTTCTTTTCTTTTCTTTTCTTTTCTTTTCTTTTCTTTTCTTTTCTTTTCTTTTCTTTTCTTTTCTTTTCTTTTCTTTTCTTTTCTTTTCTTTTCTTTTCTTTTCTTTTCTTTTCTTATTTTTCCTTGGGCACAGTATTAAAACTCAAAACACATATTAATGTAATTCTTCAATCTGTGGAATGCAGTTAAGAATTTACCATTTGTATCTTTGACTTTGACTTGGGAAGGGAAGTATAGGAAATTCAGCAAAATTGCTTGCGCTATGTGTTAAAATGAGTGAGCTAGAGTAGTACTGTAGCCATACTGTGTTGTTTTCTCTTTAGTGGGAGGCAAGATCCCTTTTGCACTCAGAGAAAGCAGCCTGTGAGCTAAATTGCTTTTAATCCACTGCATTGTCCTTTTACTCAAGAAAACTGAGGGGGAAGAAGGAAGAAAATCAGTGTTAAACATGCTTGTTATTCTTTTATATCATAATGCAGGTTTTTAATACTTCTTTAAATCTTGACACTTTTTAGGAAAAATCTCTAGGTACAGCGTAGGGTTATGTGTGCATTTAAAAACTGTTAATCTGAACCCTTGAACTTTGGGAACTGAAAAGCAAGTTTTACAGAAGGGCCTTTGTTTTGAGAGCAAAGCATTGGTTTTGTTCTTTTTTTGTTCTAACACATCATGTCAGAACTTATATAGCTCAGGTTCGTCTTTCCTTAAAGCAATGCTGAAAAGATGGCAGTGGCTGCAAAGCTGTATTCCAGAAAGAGGAGTGTACAGTCCCCCAGATCCTGCTTTGAGCATCCCTCCTTCTAGCACTGACTTGGATTTTTTTCTCCTGTATGTGTGTCACAACCTCTGTCCCAAATGCATGCTAATTTTACTTGTAAAGTGACAATGAGATTAGCAGAGCCCAGAATAATTGTCGAGATGTTCTTGGAAAGGAAAAGTCATTTAATAGAAATTAAGTTGTTCTATTTTCTAGGTGCTCATAGGGAAACAATGGAATGTATATCCCTCATATGTTGTTTTACTTACATTTTACAAAATGGTCCTATTCCATTCAAAGATGTAATGGAAGATCTGACTTTTGGTTTTCTTATTTCCTTTTTGCTGTGCTAGGATGGGGTGCTCTGACAATTCCTTTTATTTAATTAAATTTTAATCAGATTCTCATATAAGGGCTTACCTAGGAGGTATGCACGAAAGTTCAGTAATGAAAATAGATTAGACTGTTTTTTGGGTATTTCTAAAGCTCCAGCAGTTTCATTTTTAATGTACTGATCAATGATAGCTGCTCTGTATAAATAATTACAAGAAGGTCAAAATATTTTAATGTTTTATTTAAACTGAGGACGGAATCTGACAATTAAAATATGGCTGTGTTAATGTAACTTGTGAAGTTCCTACCTGTCAAGTGGGTTGTGGTAATTGTTTATAATCATAATCATCGGTCTAAATGGATGCTTGGAAATCTTTTGTTGAACTCTGTGCTAAAAGTAGAAGCAACTCCAGTTCAGGGCCTTGTCAGATTAAGTTTTGAAAGTCCCTGAGAATAGAGAATCCACAACCTTTCAGGTTTCAAGAGTATTTGATTAGCCTCACTGCAAAGAACTTTTTCCTTCTGTCACTTTTGTCTGTTGCCACTCATCCTTTTGCACTGGATTCTCCAAGAAGAGTCTGGCACCATTGTCTTTATGAGAATTATTAGGTGGCTGAAGACAGCAGTATTTATGAGGAACTTCGGTTTGATTATAAGAAGTTTCTGGCCGTCTGCATTGCACAATCAAAATAATATAAATAGTCCTTTGTGACACTGTTAACCTGCTTTGAAAGGGAGAAGGAGCACATTTGCTGCAGGTTTCTATGTCCACTCTAAGTAGGCAGTAAGATCTTGCATTGTTCTTAAATATGTTGTATACACTTAGAGACTCCTATGACATAGTTAGCATCCTTGCTTTCATTTGTTGTTCACAGTGGACACTCACATGTCTATTTTTTCTATGTCTTGTAAATATGCACCAGTATACATATGGAGAATTCATCTGGATTTCTGCTCTGTCATGAATGACTGTGCTCTGATTCTATGCGATTATGGAAATTTGGATCAGGTGGCCTTTGACATTGCCTTGATTTGATCTGATGGCTGTTGATACATTGAAGCTGATACTTGCTGACCTGGTGAAGATACTGTAAAATCTATTTGTACCTGTTCTTTTTAAAAGGACTTCATAACTATAAAAAAATCGTTAATTCTTCCAAATAATCTTTCAGCCGTGGATTTCATGGCCTCTCTGAAGGAGAGAAAGCACTGTTACAGAACATTGTGGCATAGAGATAACCTAGCTGGTCAGCCTCATGAAATCTGTTGCAGGTTAATTACTCCTCTAAGTAAACAGTCTGATCTTTCTGACTCGCAATCCAGTACCTTTGCTGGTGGGCATTATGTTTTTATGTATGAGAAACTTGAGCTTCTGGAACCGATCATATTGTTTGTTGGTTGATAATTTTTTTTGGTCATGTTTCAGAAGGATGCTCTAGGGAGATGAGGATTTGGGTATTAGAGCACCCATACCCATATGGTTCAGAGGTGAATCTATTGCTGATTTGTATGGTGCTTGGGGTCAGGATACTGTGACCTGAGGATACAGTATTGTGATGTGAAATCCATTATAAAATAACATGTAGCTAGGCTAATTCTTAATACTGCCACTATTAGACTGTAACATTGTGTTTCTTATTATACTCCAGAAATAAGGAATCTATTTTTGACCTAAAAAATAAACCCAAAAAACACAAAACAGTGTTAATGTAAAAATGCAAAAATCTAACGTGTGTGTGTGATATTCCTGTACATAATTTGAAAAACATTTTATTACAGAAAATTCCTGCAGTTCACATTGCCGTCGTCACAGTTGTTAAATTTCCTAAAACTAGTTTTTGTAATTGGGTACAAAGCTGTGGATGAGTGTTCCCTCTTGGTCTGCAAACTTACTAAGCTTGGAAAATGTTCTGAAATTTGGTTAGAGCACCTTAAATCTCTTGCAAAGCTACTAAGTTCTATGCTGTGTTTTTTCTTCCTTGTGGCACATCCCATATTACATTGCCTAATCTTTTTCTCACTTCACACAGAAGTGTGAAGTCTTTAGATGATGCATTGAACTCTTTGTCATGGTTTGTGCTTATAATAATATCTCTTTGTGAAATTGAGTCAAGACTTCAGGCTTCCTCAAATTCTGCCAGAGATGAAGACAGTGAACTTGGGCTTTCCATGGAGAGAAATCTTTCATGGTCTCAACAGATGAAAGCTTATAAATACAAAGAGAGGAAAGTTCTTATTGGGAACTCCTTCTGACAGTGGGAGAATATGATTCTTTCAAAAAACTTTTTTTCTGTTGGAAGGCTCCTTTGCAGTCTTAAAACTATCGTTTTCAAAAAAATTATTTTTGTTACTATTTTGTTACTATTACTTGCATTCTTTTTGAATAAAGTATGATGCATTTTAATGAATCATGAATGCCTTTTCAAGCAGATTTATACAGCTCAGTGCACTGACTGACTATGTAGTATGACTACATCTTCCATTATAAATCTTTGACCTGAGTTCAAGCCTGAAAAGTGCATATCATGAAACTCAGAAAAGCAAAGAAACTCAGGAAAGCTACTTGGAACTTCTGTCTGCTAAGAGCTGCTCTAGTGGATCAGAAAAGTTTAGAAGCCCTGTCATATAGAAGTTTTGAGTGTTTTACCAAATATCTGTCATACCCTATACTTTTTAGTGTTATAAAAATTGTTATTTTGGGGAAGATGAGTTCTAGCCAGTCATCGCAGAAGCTTATCGCAAGGAATACTACTGACAAATGTAGTTGTTGACAAGTTTAATGGCTACCATGTCTATATGAAATACATGTATTAATGGACAGGTCTTTCATGGTTGAAGGACTAGGTAGAGAACTTTTCTTCTGAAAAGACCTTATTATGTAGCTGGAAATGAGACCAAATGATCCAAGTACCTTACCTCAGGGTGAAACGTAGAGCTATACTTACTACCTTTTGTACCAGCATATTCTCATGAAACTCTGATTATTCTATCACAAATACAATACTAAAGTAGATCTTATTTTGAGTTATAGGGAATTACTTTTCCATTTTGTGGGGAAAAAATGAGCCATGGAAATGCTTACACACAGTTTTTCTGTTTCAAATGAACAGTAATAAAAGTAAGATAATTATTTTCCCTGACTTAACCTTTTTGTGTGCTTTTCCCCTCTTCCTAAAATATTTCAGATTGTTAGGATTCCAAATGTAAATACTATTTGAATAAGAATTTTGAACTGTTTTCCAGTTTAATTTTTCTTCCCATTCACCAACAATCTTCAGCATTATATGGGAATTATGAGCTGTAGAACATCACATAGAGAAAAGAGTTTCATCACATAGTTTTCAAATTCAAGGAGACAGTTTCTTCTTCTCTAGTAATGGCTGTTGACATAGTATTCAGACTTCTCTCATTCATAATCTGCTGTGGCTCCAAATGTATTTGATGCTTTTGATTAAGAGTGGTATAGTCCAATATTATTTTTTAGCGCTCTCGATTTCCCAAGACACGTGGTTTTTGGAAATGGCAGTGATAGTGGTTTGGGATTGAATGCTTTGGTCTGCTTTAAATGCGTGTGATTTCCATTCAGAAGTACAGCTAAAACAAAAGAGCACTGAAATCTTAATCAGTGACTTTTCCCCTGTGACAACAGCTGTATTCCTTCAACTCCTCTCCTTCCGTAGGAATCTCCCTAGGATGCCAGGATGCCCTGCCGGTAGTACAGAAACCGCAGACACATTGTCTGTTGCATTAAGAGGCAAGTAATATGTCATTGGCTGCAGTTTTAATCTTTTGATTGGCATTTGGAACTCTGCAGTTATTGTCAAACTAATAAGTAACTGAACCCAGTAACAATTTATTCTCTGAGTGTATGAGAGAGAGCCTTTGAGTCTAGTACTGTGTTTATATAGAGAAGCTTGTTTGTCTAAATATAAATATAAATGGGATTTTTTTTTTTGTATGTGTTTACATCTTACTGTGACAGCTACCTTATTTTTATGCATGTGGGAACTAAGTGATATTTCATTACTTTGCAGTTCTCTTTAAGTGTTCAAGAACCCTAGGAGTAGACTTTTTTTTTTTTTTTTTCTTTTTCCCATGAATTGTATTTCATTTACCATCTAGAAATATAAACGTAGGCTCAGCCATATTATTCTAGCTTGAATGAAATTTTTTGCCTATGGCTCTGTACCATATTGGATTTGGCAAGCCAGCTTTTCAGAATTGTTTCTCTTCAGAGTTGTTTGTTGGCAGGTTGAATTTAGCATTTTACTTGAGACACTGAAACCTAGAGAGAGTTTTGAGTCCCTCTTATGCATAAAATAGCACATATGTATGAGGAACAACAGCTAGGAGATGAGGGGAGAAAGGTGTAGCAGGCCTTAACAGTTAATATACATGATACTCCATAATCCGTTTTGCAAATACACTGAGTTTGTATTGAGGGTGTAAATTAGCTAGTCACAGTCTTAATGATGATAGTGGCTTACAAGGCATGAAAGCACAGAAGACCAAGCCTTGTACTGTTTCAAGGACTCATAAAGTCATCTCCTAAATCTCTTTTCCACAGGATGGAATCAAGGTGGTTTTCAGTATGGTGTTGTGGTAATACTCCTACAGAAACTTGGCTGAGTATGAAGAGCATATGTGTTGGACTTTATTTAACTTGAACACAGCATCAGAGATGAACAAAACTCAGGATCTGCAGTTCCTGGAAACTCTGAAACTTTCCTACAAATGGGAGATTCTAAATAAGTGGTCAGCCCTGTAAACCAGCTGATGGGGCAATGCAATAGTTGCATCCCGTGGTGACTCTAGCTCCATGATATTTCTGGTTGCTCCTGGGCATTGAATGTGAGTTTCCCTCAGGGAAATACTTAAAGCCTGGATTACTGCTTAATTACTTGGCTAGAGTTTCTGCATTGCCATTTCATAAAATACAAAAATGGCATCTTTCTCAGGTTTCCAGTGTACAATATGATAAAGATGGTCAGTGTCCTGATGGAGATATGATGGTGCCAGATCCGTACCATTATATTTTGGTCTGCCTGAGCTCAGGATATTAAAATGGATTGATAATCACTAACAGTATCATCTCCCAAAGAATGTTTATTAGTTTTAGGCAGTGTGTAATATTCAGTTATTCTCAGTAAATTAGCTGCATGTTGTAAGCTGGATTTATAATGATCATAGGAAAAAACTGGTCTCCACATGGGGTCTGGTGCTAAGCAATTTTCTTTCTTTAAACTTCTTTGTGAGGCAAAGTGAAACAGGTTTTTTGAACTTGAAATCTCAGAGTACATACAGACTCCTTTCTCTATCTGTAGAGACGGTCTTCATAGTATTTGTGTAGATCAGAAGCTCATTAGCTGGAAGTGACACATCACTCTGCTTGAAGCTATTAATACTCTCCGCTTTAGTGTATTAAGTGATTCTGTATATTGCAGTAACTAAGCCTAGCCTTACTTGAACATGCTGTAGTTAGCCTTCAAATCTTAGCCATGTTTCCTGTTGTCATAAAAAATGCATTTTTGTATTTATCTTTACATTTTTGTCTAAAGAACCCTGGTGTTCATAGAACGCCCATTCATGTCATCATGTTGGAGTCTAACCCTTCATGCAATAGCACCAGTGTTATTGAGAAATGGTTTTGCTTCTGACGGCAGAGTATGAGGGAGAGGCAGAGATGCATATGGAAGAAAGAAAAAAAAAGTATGTGGAAACAAATAGGATGAAACTAAAAACATATGGTATTACAGGGTGAGAAGTACAACAGCGGATCATTGACAAGAAAGGACTGATCTAGACATGCAGGTAATTGAAGACAGACAAAAGGATGGTTTTAAACATAGTTTTATTAGGTTAATAGACCAGGCATATTTCCGGTAGGTCCAACATGGAGTTACAGGATTCCTACCACATAACTCATAACTCAGGATAGGCCTTCTTTAACTTACCCACAGGATTTAGTTCGTAACCTGAGCAAAAGCCGGAACATAAAGATTATGGCCTAAAATAGCACAAAACCCAATTTTGTTGCTTGACCAAAGTTATACTCAAGTTATGCTTCAAACTGCAGACACAGTGGAAAGTAGAGGTAGTGGAAAAACAGAGTAACAAATGAGGAAATCTCAGATAATGGCACTTTTATTTCACCTCTCTATATATGTGCTGGGAACAAAACCCAGTAGTAGATAAAAGAAGATCATATGACTGAAAAATAAATTGTTATACTGTTATTTTAGGCTTATGATGTTGGGCAAAATATTTGCAAATAGTTGATTAAAAATGTAACTCATGAGTTTTAGTAATAAAATAATTAGAAGAGATACTAGTGTCTTCCATGAACAGTGTCTTCTGAAGTCTGATTCTTGCCATCTTAAGGGTATTTGCTGAACTTGATAACCATTTCAATTCCTGTTTATGAACTAAGTAGATAATAAACTGAATGCTTGCTTATAGGTCCTGTGGATTCTTGTGAAGTCTTTAAAATATTGTATGCTGACTGTTCAGAACCCAAACTTGGCAGTGGGCAAGTTTAATAAAATGTGAGTGATAGATCAGCAAGATAACCCTCTGGGGGTCCTTCCACTTTCATGTGATAAAGGTTAGGAAAGAGTGAAACTGAGGCTTTCCAAACCTTTAACTCTTATTCCTTCTGCAGACTCAAAGTCCACCAGGAAATCTGTTATGTCCTTTACTTCTGAGATTTTGTTCTGCAATCATTCTGGGTGCTGGCTTTAAGCTGTAATTAGAATTAGGTAAATTTAATTTACTGGAATGAATCTTTCTTATCAGCTACTGAGTTCCATAGCTCTAAGTCCCCATGTCTGTGAGCAACCCTACTAGCATTTAACTGACAATATAAGAAAGCTATTTATTTATTTACTTTTGAAATTGTCTCAGTGGAAGAAATTCATTCTTGATCCCTAAAAGCAGGGGTTTGGTTTAGTCTAAGTAGCATTAAGAAGTCATGCAGTTTCTAAAGAAAGGGAGGGAGAAAAAAACATCAAATGGATATCTCCCTCTTCCCCCTCCCCTCCCCAAGCATCCTACAACAACATAGTCAGAGGCTACATCCACATTATGGAATCTGGAATTGGCTTTCAAGTTTGTAAATCCATTTATTTTTTTTGGGCTGGTCACTTCTTGCTGATGCAATACCACCTTGATTCCTGAGAGAAAAGCCTGGACAAGAAATCTAAATGAAAGTTGTGGTGCACTGTAAAAGACTGTTGGGGTCCAGGACCGTGGGCTTTACCTGAGGAAGTAATTGTAAACAGGGACCTAGAAGGTGGTGGTACAGTGAGCAGAGAGGCAGTGACTAGCTTCACTCATCTGCTTCCACTTGTGCAGCACACCCAGATTCCCTATTTTTTGGACTGGCATATGAAGTTGAAGTACAGGATTGTGTCAGAAACCGTGAATAAAGGAGTAATAGCAATACAAAATACTAACTTTGCAGCCTAAATTAAATATACTCATAATGCTGGTAATTTTGTCAATTAACGACCCATCCCTGTGATAGCTTGAGAAGCTCTGAGATGATGAATGGAATATTTATGTTAAATAATTACATAAGATGTTGGATGTCAAAGTCTCTACAACATAGTCGGTTGTTTTGCTCTTCTATTAAAACTGATCTACTTTCAAAAGAATCATAGAATGATTTGGGTTGGAAGGGACCTCAAAGATCACCCAGTTCCAACCCCCCTGCCAGAGGCAGGAATGCCACCCACTAGATCAGGTTGCTCAAGGCCTTATCTAACCTGGTTTTGAACACCCCCAGGGATGGGGCATCCACAGCTTCTGTGGGCAACTTGTTCCAGTGCTTCACCACCCTCTGAGTGAAGAAAAGGTGATAAGTTTGTGTGCCTCCAATGCTGGCTGTAAACAGATGCCTAAAGAACTGAGTAAACATGTATGATAGTACATGGCTATGCTTCCAGACTCCAGCTGTGTTTCAGGACAGGGTCCTGCCTTAGCCAGATGCAGTGCTGGTGTATTTAATAACCCAAAATATAGATATAATTGATTAACATATATGATATCTCCTTTAGTCTAATTAAATTTCCTTTAAAAAGAAGTTCATGGGGTCTCATATGCCTTGAGTGGAAAAAGTAAATAAAATAATCCTTTTGTTTGCTTTGAACTTGTTTCTGGCTACTTCTGTTTTTCCTTACAATTCTTGTATCAGAAGGGACAGTGCGCAGTGAAGTATTGTTTACAACTTCTATGCCACTTGTGATTTTTTTGTCCTTTATTGTATTCTCCCCAGGGCTGTATCTTTTCCAGATAAAAGAGTCTTAGCTTAATTGTTTCTTGTTCAGAAGATGTTCCAAAGCTGGTCAAGGTGTTACAGTATCATGACCCAAATACTTGCCTGCAGAGATGTGGAGAGGGTCTTTACAGGATACTCACGTTTACTAGAGAAAGGTATCTGGAAAAGAAGATCCACTGGGATGATATTGGCTTGCCTTTCTCACGTACCAAGTTACGCTTGATACTGTTCTTGTGCAAAGTTATGTTCTATTTGTGCTGCTTTTCTTTTATCTGTTTACAGAAAGAGGATAGCTTTATGATGTAAAAATACATTGATGGATTATTCATAGGTGTTGTACTGGGCTTTGACAAAACATTTATAGTAAGTGGTTATTTTAACTGTTAAATGCTCTACTTAAATGCAGTTCCTAGTGAGATCACTGTCCAAGGAAGTGTGAGGAACTTGGACCTGCATGACTGGAAAATGGTTTGCTCTTCCCTAGTAGTAGTCATTCTGTGCTGCATCAGGACAAATGGAATAGGATGAGACAGAACTGAGAGAATAGGGGGCATCAATCAAAGTGTCAGTAAATTATCTATAGATGAAATGTGGTGGAATTTTTTCTCCCAATTTGAAAGAGGAGGTATAGGTATGTTAAATGCAGAGATCCAAGCCTGGGAAATGCCTATTTTTTCTTACAAAATCATTAGTATAAGAACTTATATTTCACAGTGAAATTAAATGTTACCAAGATAATTTTGACTTTATTTTTTGAAAGGCATTTCTGTAAGCCTGTTTGCCTCTGACATGCTTATTATTTTCTCTTTTCTGGGGTGAACAAGTAACATTTAGCAAGTTATGGTTTAATTCCAGTTTCCCTCCATAAATAAATGTACTACTGCAGGTAAGCCAGTGTATATGATCTGCTGTGCTAATGGCAAGAGGCTTTAAGTACCAAATTACAGGATCTAAAATCCTAATTCTTTACTTGTAATCTCAGATCCATAAAGTCTCTGAGGTCCTGAAAACTCAGAAAACTGTTTCTGGTGTGAATTGCAGAAAGAATATTGATGGCAAAAATACGAGAAGTAAGTTATTTTGATTGACTTTAGTTGTTGTGAGTTCCTCCTTCAATTATAAACATATGAAAGATGATTTTTTACAGAGAGCTTCAGAGTTCACTGTTAAATTTGTTTCTGTGCAAGAAAAAACTTTCCCAGAAACTTTGAAGCTAATGTTACACGTGGTAATTCTATGAAAAACTATTGCCACTCAATTCAATTGTTTGCAGTGTTGCTTTGAAGTGATTGATTGGGCCACATTCATCCCCACTAAAAAAAAGAAACTGATGAAGGCTATTAAGTGATGAATATGGCAGCTAGTTCTTCTGTAGATTTGCTAAGGAACTGTGACGTATGGGAGAGTATGCTACCAATATGGTTTAAAAAGCATCTGAGTATGGAAAATATAAATTCTTACAGTTGCAAGTTGTCAACGTGGATGATATTGATGTGTACCATTCTGCTGGATGTAGATTTGAAAGTACTTAACTTTATTCCCTGGTCTATTAAGCTTTCTAAATCATCTCAAAACTATTGTCTAACATTTAATCATCTTCATATATTTTTTCCCCTTTGGTAGCTTCCTACCTGAAGCAGAGAACATGTTCTCATTTGAGTTACAACTTCCTTTCATGTTTTGATTGTAAAATTTTTGTCCTTTCTTAACTCTTTGATCTGAAATGGAACAAATCTGATAAAAAGGAGTAAATCTATTTACATTTTCTGAGTGATGTAAGAGCCAATTTTCTTTAGAATAATCAGTAAATAAATAATCATTCTTCTTGTAGAGTGGGCTGAGGATGTAGGTGTGAAATTGATTTCTGCAAGGTCAGGAGCTTATGATTTTGAGTTTACAATAATTTATATTACTTTTTAATTACCTTTTAGGTTGCTTGGTCATATTCCAATGTGTTTTTACAACTTACAGATGTGCGTATAGTTAAGAAGTTAAACTGGAAGTAGGAGAGAAAAGCTGGATGTGTACCAGTTGTAGTAATTCAGTGGTCTAGAGTGCCCTCTGATTCAAACTGTATTCACACTTGTACTATGAATGCAACTAGCAAATACGATTCTAGAACAGGAAATCTATCCACAGACATTAGTAAAGGAAATATTTGAAATTACTATCATCCATAGCTGATACTAGGTATGAGAAAACAGAGCAGCCTTTATGGCCATTAAACTGCAGCCCTGAATAGAGTTAAAGCACTTGTCAATTAGTTTTTTAGTGTTTGGCCATACTCCATCCCAAAATGTTGTTCAATTTTTTGTGAATAGGCCCAGTGTTTTTTTACCTGCAGAAATCTTTCTTTGGCTTTTGCAAATATTCATGACTTTTTTTTTTTTTTTTTTTCCTCTTGTGAAAAGAGGCTTCCTGCCATCTGCTTCAAATCAGATTTTTTCTTATAATTTTCATGTATGCCCTCTTGTCCTGTCATGTATATTAAGCTGAAAATAATTCTTCAATAGACTTCCATATCATGTAGGATTTTGTGTACTTTTTATAAACCCCATCTGGATTTGATACTGCTGTAGAGAGGCAGGATGCTTTGTTTCTTGACCAAGTTTTGTACCAGAAACACTGTCAGGAAGGCGTCCGTGGGCCGTTCTTCCTTTCAAACCTGATGTAGTGCTGTGTCTGTGTCTACACATTTTACTTCATAGTCTTTTTAAAAGTCAAAAATCCACAACCACAAAAGGTTTGAATAGTCTAGCTAGCTCAAGAAGAGGTTTCAATACTGTTGATGGAGACTCTCATTTATATAGTCTGCAGAGCTGTAGCAGGCAGTTTGCCAGAGCAACAAATTAACATTATTTAACATTTCTGGAACTTCTAATTAAGCTTGTTTTAGGCTTGCAGGCAAACTTGAGCATGTATTCCCATCCCTTGTTTAAGAATGTTCTTGGACTCTAGATGAGTTTTCCTAAATGGTCCCAGCTCTAATAATGTTGTCCTAACGAGCTGCGCAAAACATGGTGTTTTGTTCTCAAGGCTTCATGTGCAACAATTTTCTTTTCAATCCACATGAGTCTGCACCCTGTGATTTTTATTTTGAGTTTCAGGTTCATTTTTTTTTAGAAAAAGGGGGAAAAAAAAAGGTCACTTTCACATGGTTTTATGTCAGTTCCATAAATGGGCCAATATTCTCTCTAAAGATGTGTGAATATTAGCTAACATATTTTGAAAGGTTTTGTATTTGTAAAGAAACTCAGAAGGGGCACATTGTGTAGTTTATGACTTTATTGTGAACATTTTTTACAGCTGTAATCCTTCCTTCTGAATGTTATATTATGGCTGTTGCTCTTGCTATATAGTGAAGGTAACAAAATGATTCCTTTTATAAAGCCCTATTTCAGATGGCTTGTGAAATATTCAGCTTAGCAGATGAATGGTTCTATATTTTGGATTGTGACTGAATATAGGTTCTTTTGGAAGGTTTGAGCAAAATCACCTCCGTCACTTGTATGAGAGCGAGGAAAAAGCAAGTCCAACATTTAGAGCTAGTAAGCTAGCTTTACAGGGAGATATTTCACGCTATAAAAAGTAGTACCTGAGTATGTTTTAAAGGGGGTTATTTCTAATTCAACAGTAAGCCAAATGCAGGATAACTGAAATATTTTTCTGGATATTTCTGTAATCTTTAATATATGGGTGACTCAGTGAAGGAGATATTCCTTGTGTTATCCACTTCAGCAAAGCCATTCACTGCTCAAGAAAGGTGCAGGGAACATGAACGTAGTATTTTTTTTTTTTGGTCAGAATATGAAGGATTTGTAAAGCCAAAACTTTTCAAATCAATGTTTTTTTTTTTTTTTTTTTTTTTTTTTTTTTTTTTTTTTTAATTCAAAGTAGAATCCAATTGGAAACATTTAAATCAAAGGAAGAATTGCATATGGAGGAAAACATATCCAAGGTCCCTCTGCAACCTGCCCCGTTCTGGGCATAGGTTTATGGTGTAGACAAAAACCAGCTCACATTTCTAAAGAATATGTTATTGGTTTTATAATGACATAAACCTTATGAAACAGGAGTAACTGTAATTTGTTTTCAGTATAGTGAGTTGCTTGATGATCAGCTTGCTTGTGGAGGAATACTGGTGGTCTGCATGAGGAGACTTTTTCAGGAGTGGCTGGGGTAACAGGCAGCTTGTGAATGTGTATGGAGACTGCAAAGGTTTGATTTAATTTGTTCATTGTGTAGTGAGGAAATGCACATTTTTGTGAAATCTCTGTTTTACTGCATCTTTCATTGCACAGTTATAGCTCTGGTATTGCTTCCTTCATTGGATAATCTTATATATAAATTTATAATTTTCTGCAGCTGGCAGTAGATAATTTACTCTTTTCTGAGGGTGTGAGGCATGTAGTCTGAAAAGATGGGGTTACAATATCTTTCCCATACTTGAGTATTATCCATGAGGAGTATACATATTCAGGGAGGAGGGCGGGGGTTTGCTAAATGCTAGTGCAAGAAACTTCATTAGGGTGTCTCCATTTTTTAATTATTTTTTTTTTTCTTTAACTGGGCTTATTACTTGATACACCTCTGTCTGCATCATATGGTACACTTCTATATGCATGGGACAAACCACTTTTGCATGCCACTGGGTTAAGACAATCAAACATGTGCAAGGGACACTGAATTGCGCTGAAGTTTGCTTTCCTTTTTCCCACTGGGGTTTCTCCTGCCAGCTGAGGGTATTTCTGTACTGGCCATGACTCTCCCCAAGTAGTTTGTCTGCTCTGTTCTTCTAAAGACATCTGAAGAGAGGCTATACATAGAACTGACTTCACACAGCTCTGGAAAGTATCACTTAGTACTACAGGGACCAAGTTTTGTTCTCTTTGTATCTAGAAAGAGCATTGTTGATGGAGCTTATATTGTTCTTTCAGACTAGGTTTTCATTTGTGTTTTTATGGCCCTTTGGATTATATACTTCACAAGCTTCATTATCAGTTAGTTTACTGAAGAGCTTAGCAACAGTTTTCTCATAAAAAAAATTGTAAAAAGTATATGGGAAATACATTTCTGCCAAGAAAAGCTCAGTCAGATGTCATACTGAACCTTTTGAATCTGATTTATAATTTATGGTCTTAAAAATAGAACTGTAAGATAGCAAAGCATTCAGCTGGGAAGTAAACTATTTCCAGAAGGATGGTATTTTGATTTTTTTTTTTTTTTAAACAAAAAATAATCACTTCTAAAACACAGGAAGGTTTTGCTTTCCTGATTCATGTGAAAGTTTGTATACTAAGGAGCTAGTGATGAAATTTGTAGTGTTTTCTGCTGGCTAAGTCGATTCCATTCTGATCATTGTTTGGGATGCTATGCGTTTTTGAAACATTGGGATTTAGAGTTAGCCAATTTGCATGCATACAAACATTGCTGTCTTTCAGTTAAACGTAACAAATTTATGTTTTTTGTACAAATGGACTTTTCAGTCTGTAATTAATAAAACGAGAAATGTGCGAGAACACAGATTTTTGTTTTCAAACAACTCTTTAATAACAAGCTGAAACTTCTTCCAGTAGATTTTGTGAGAACTCCTCATATAAAGAGATCTTGAAGCAGAAGCTGTAAAAGCTTCAACCATGAATTTCTGCAGCATTCTAGTGACTAGTGTATAGGGCTTGTGGTACTAATTCAGTTTCATCTGAGAAGTTATTGTTTATGTTGTGGTGATGTGGTGATGGTAGAATATATTATATGTGTCTCCATTTAATGGATGAGATAAATGGCTTCAGCTTGGCCCTCAAATACAAACCATCCCAATTTGAGGGGAACCCTGTAAAATAGGAATGCACACCTCATTTTAGGTCAAAGAATTTGTAAGGAATGTCCAAGACACCTGCAGAAAATTAAAGCCTTTACTCCCCTTGTACACAAAATTTTCAAGAGGTAATTACCCTCAGTGTGAAACATAATACAGCTCCCATTAGGTGGAACACATGGAGTGAAAATTGAATAGATGTCTTGTTGGGAATGCCTCAGAGAATTAATAGGGCTGTCAAAAGCTGTAACAGGGGTGCTTTCTCCCACTTTGTGTACAACTACTCTCCCCCCCCCCAACCCCCCATATTTTTTTCAGTTTATGATCATGTTGTTGCCATTCTGCCCAGCAGACAGACACCGGCTTCTTCCCTCTCATCATCTCCTGCCAGCTGCTTTGTTTCCGCAGAGCTGGCTGCTGCCTTGAAAGGCTTCCACTTTTGTCCTCAGCCTGCCTGACTCCTTTTCCTTCGGTTCCTGGCCACAGTGCCAAGGGCTGGCACGGAAGTCCCTTCTTTTCTGTGTGCTGCAAAGATGAAAGTGACAAAGTAGGTCTGATCGGTTCAGCATTGCACTTTGTTCAGCTGTTCTTTTATCCTTCAGGGAGCTTCCTCTGTGGAGATGGAGCTGCAAGTTAATCTTTCTGACTTTGTTCTGGGGTTTGCACCACGAATATCCAGTTTCCTCTCTTATTGTTTGACGCTTTGCTTATGTCTCCCTGCTACAGAAATAGAGCAAACTTTCTTTGTTCACATTTTCTGCTCATTCAAAGCACCGAATAATGAGGAGGTTCCAGTCTGCAGCTTGTAGCGGTATTTCCTCTTTTCTACCTAGTTTCAAAGATCTGCACCAAATGGTTGAACTGTGTGCCTGTGTATCTGCAGTACCATGTGCTACTGGTTTTGTAGCTATTTAGTCACATTTAGCCTGATGTTTGTCAGGTAAACAAAGTGTGAGATGTGCTGGCAGCCTTAGGAGCTGCTGAAGTCTGGGCTTGTGCTTGGAAGGCAGTGCCTTGGCCAACATCACGCTGCAACGCGCTGCAGCTCTCTGGGTCGCATTGGCTCTGCTCCAGAGCAGCGCAGTAGAATTGCTGAGACTTATGCTTGTTAGAACATTAAAGCCTATTTAAACATGAACTGAAATCTCCAACCAGCATCAGCGACTGTAAGTTTGACTGAAATGCTTTGAGTTGCAGCAGTCTTGTAGAAGGGCTTATCCGTTAATTCACGCATGCTGTCAGAAGTTCTATTGCAGAGCTAATTGTCAGTTTACAGTCTTGCCAAGTATAGTTGAAGTGTCCCTGAGCTCCACAGAAGGGAGACTACAATTTCAAATGTCACAGAAATACTTCAGGTTCTATCCCTCATGCTGTGAGCGATAAGCTTCTACAGTGCAATGTGTAGTGGCATATGCTGATTGCATTTGAGGGTGGATGAAATGAAGGATCCATCCAAGCCTCTCACTGCCCGAGTAGTATCATAGCAACCCCATGATGCCTGCTTCCCTTTCTGCTTTTTCCCGTCTTTCCTCTCCTTCCTCCCTGCAACTCATGTAATGGTTTGTCTCAAGGGATGACGACGAGACGGAGTCCTCATATACACAGTGCTTTTTGCTTTTTTGGGTCAGTGTTATGGCAAGCTGTGATCTGTCTTTTTGGCAGCATTGAGCATTGGAATGGTTTAAATGTCTGCTGCTGGCAGTTCAGAAAAAACTCAAGTCAGTAAAATATCTGTAGTGCTTTGAGCTGTCTCAAAATGCAGGTTGTTCCTCTGTTAGCAGTGATTCTGCATAACTGGCATCGTAGAGTTGTGTTCAATAATTTCTACAAAAAATCTCTTACTAATGAGCAAAAATTTGTTTTTGCCAAACCAGCCTTGCAAGCTAAGTATGGAATTGGAAAGCCAGACGTTGATTTTTTCTGCATGTAGTTCTCACTTGTAACCCCCCATTTTATACCTATTGTAAAGGTAGGTATATGGAGTGCATTTTGGTATATACAACTCTAGCACAGTTAGAGCAAATAAGTTTCTAACATATAAATTGAAATGAATGGTAACATTGCACAGTTACATTTCTTTGTGTAGTTCTCCCCTCAGAATTTCTGAGCTGCTTTGATCCAGGTCTTGGTTTCTCTTATAGACTGGTTCCATGGGAAATTAGAGACGCAGATGCTTAATACGTTTGTTATTCAGCATTTCTTTTTAAATAGCAGTTTAAAGATCAAAAGAGCTTTAAGTCTGTGTTGACTATATTTTCTGGAATGGAAAACTTACTGTCCTTACCCTGCTTTAATTGTCAACTTTTTCTGTTCTCTTCTTGCCTTTGCTTTATTTCAATGTAACTGTGTTAATATTTAATTTAGATGGTAAAGTAGCTTTGTGTAGTTGCCTATGTTTTTGACATTTGGGGTGCAGTAAATGTGATACATATCAATTGGAATCAAGCTGGACTCTGAAATGTTATTACAAATTTGGATTTGAGTGTTCTCCAGGTTCAAGGAGGTTTTGGGAAAAAGTCATCCAGCCTTGGGCTTCTCTGGGTGCTTTCCTAAGTGATTTTTGTTTTTCCATGTTAGTCACATTTTGTCTTGAAATGACAAGTAGCCACTGTGATCCTAGAGTAGATTTTTTTTTTTTTAAGTTATTTAGACTCTGTTGCATGCTGTCACTGTGATAGACATATATAAATATATTCTAGTAATTGGAAGGCTACCATCCTGGAACATTTAGAGCTCCCTGGCATATAGTTAGGTTAAATTAACTTGAAATAAAGACCCGAGTTTGCAGAAATTTTTGAAAGTAGTTTTTTTTTTTTTTTTTTTTTTTTTTTTGTCTGTACATCAAGCATAATCATTTTCTCCACTTTACAAGAGGTGACTGTGCTTTTACCTCATAGCCCCTGTGATAACACTCTGATTTGTACTTGAAGTAGCAAGACAGAATGAAAACTGCCTGGGGCTGGCTCCTGCAGTTCTTGGTCTTCAGCAGCCCAGCAATATCTACTTATGACCAGACTGTTGACAACAGAGGCTCTTCACTGCTCATGTTAACATTTATATGATCTAGTAATCAGTGCTTGGAGAGTTTCATGAAGGTAGTTGACTAGATAACTCCTATCCCAGGTACTCTACAAAAACAAAACTGCTTCTACCCTTCAGCTGCAGTTCTGGGGAAATATTGTCTCAATATTTGAATCAATACATGATATGTTATAGAATAGTGCAGACGGTATTGCAGTGTCCAAGGTTCTCTCCTCAGAAGCAGCCTTCTAATAAATAGCTCCCCATGGGCATCCAATTCAAACAAAATATAATGCTGATTAGGATATGGATAGGTCACTGCTGGACATGGCAGCCCCACTGCAGTACTTCCAGAACTTTTCCTTCACCTCTAGTTATTTCTGCTTCATAAACTTTAAAAAAAGATACAGATATAGTACCCAGCAGAATGAGACACTTACCTGTGTTTTTGAAATAAATACAAATAATAATGAACCATAAAATATAACAACCTTGACAAGAAATAAATACTTGCCAGGACAGCTTTTCTTCCCTGGATCACAGACAGGTGCTATCTTAATGAAAACTCCAAAAGTAAGAAGAATAATTTCAGAATCTGATGTAAGAACCAAATGGCTGCAGTTCAGTGTTGCTTCAGGATCTGGAAAGTTGAAAGTAATCCCAATAGCTGAATTAATGGACAAACAAAATTCTGGTCAAAGGTGCATGATAAAATTAATGTTATTGCATAGTTCTGCAACAATTTTCCATGTGTACTCGCAAGAATTCTGTGGATATGATTTGTTTTTTTTGCGTACAGACACATACGTGTCCTTGAGCTTTTCAATATGGTACTTTTCCAGTAGAGGAGCAAAGCAGGTTTTGATAAATAGATATTTCAGGGATACTCTATGTAAACCATTTGAGTTTAAAATGTCTTAATTACTTTTACAGGATCTCTGAAAAGCGAAGTATTTTGACCAATGACTGATTTGCATTTCACATCTGAGCACGTAATGACTTTGTCCTGATCATTTGTCTTAGCATTGAGAAAAGTCTAAATAATGTGAAAATTTCAAAACGAATTTTAGAAAATATGGAAAGAGACGAAGATGATTTTTTCTAAGCTGAGTTTTATTTGTGGTTGGCTAGTCTTGTAGCACTCGCGACGTTGCTATTTTCTGGTTGCTCTGAGCAGCTTTCAGAACAATGTGCAAGCTTTCTGTGCGTGCATATATATGTGTGTTTATATATAATATGTGTACTCAGTCAAAAACCAGAGATGTCTCCCAGTAAAACCCATTAACTTTTCATACCCTATTCCATTGCTTGTTACTGTTTGTTTTGAAAGGCTCCATTGTTTTTACCTGAGTGGTGTGCTGGCTGCTGACATGATAGTTTTTTTTGGTTTTTTTTTTTTGGAAAGGGATATGGAGAGAGCTTCCGGACATCTGTTTTAACTCAAAGTTGCTATAACTTCAATGTATGCCATCTTCTATCCATCATCTCTGCTAATCCTCAAATAGTCAACATGTGCAGGATTTCATTTGCTGTCTCATAGGCACATCTTTAGTTTGTATTTTCAACCAGTTCATAAACATGTTTGCTTTAACATATTCTTAGCTTGCTCTTCATGGATTTTAGATCCAGAATCAAGAGTACTCTGTCCTTCAACTGTCATTTCAATATGTTCAGCATCTCTTGATAGAATACAAGTTAAATGAGCCCAGATGGCAGTTCACAGGATATGTTTGGACTTTCTTTCTGCTTAGATTAACAGGACTAAATCTTAGATGCATTTGTAGTTATGTAAATCCACACGAACTCAAAGCTGTCATTCAAATGATTTCAGGCTTTACATGGAAGAAAAGCAGTTATGGCTCTAAAAATATCAAGTGTCATTGTCTGGTCTTGATGTTCCTTAAAACTTTCTCTCCCTCCATAATCATGCTGAATTGATGATAGCAACTGGGGAGGTAAAAGATTAGATATTATTCTGCAGTTAGTTATGCATTAAATGTTGTCTTTTTTAGATCTACTCTGAACTTTTTAATTGGCAGTTTCATTCACTTACCTGTGCTGTTTTCTGTTGCTGCCACTGCTGGACTGGTAAGAGCAGTAGGGGTTTTCCTTCTTGCTATGCTACGTTTTATGCTGTTCTGTCCTAGTGAAGGCATTCAGAGCTACTTATAAAATGCTCATTTTTGTCCCTTTTAGCTTAATTTGTTCTGTTTGCTTGACAAATATATGATCAAGTGAATAAATTCTGTTTAATTGTGATAAACCTTTTGGAAAATTTTGGATGAAATTTTTGATAGCAGTCTTTCATGTACCAGCTATATATCACCTCATTCTACTCAAAGGGACAGGTTTCTACTTCAAAAGGGCAAAAAGATATGAGTGTTCTTCTGTAGGAAAAAAGTACTTTTTAAAATATATGGCTATTTTTTGTATGCTATAAGGAAAAGAGGTACTGAAGGTATGAGACATGCAGGATAATGGTTGAATTTATGCAGAGGTACAAGTGTATGCTGAGCTCTGGGGGAAGGATGCTTATGTAATGTGCAGCATGTGTTATATGCAGAAAATCCAGTGTAGAACAAAAACTGTAGCCAGCCATACTGTTGTTAACCCAAAGCAAGCCCTCTTTAAAAGCCTTCAGTATATTATAACTGATGTGAAATAAGCTGTTTTGCCACTCTTCCCTCTATGACACTAGTCTCTTACTGCTGAAATGGTCCTGTATAATATATAGAGTCCACTCCCATGAGGCTCATTTAGGGTGAATCAAGAGGAAGTTCTCTAGGAATTCAGAATGAAGGTCTCTCTGGTCAGTGAACATTATGTTCCACCAGAGACTCCAAAACAGGTCTTGAAAAGCTGGTTTCTCAACTACTAAAATACAAAGATCAACTTTTTGCTCTCATCACTTCTCATAAATGTAAATCACTTAAATGTTTGGAGTATCTCATCTGAGAAGTGATTGTGTGAGCTGCAGTGCACCCCAGAGTTTGCCCTAGCCAGAGACTCCCTAGCCCAGCAGGTTCAGCTCCTAGTGGTTTATAGAAATGCAAATTACATGCCAAATAATGAAATGAAAACAACAAGAAGTGTGAAGCTACTGAAGTGGCTCAGCATGCTAATGACAGGCTTCATTAGTGTATCCTATTATGGACAATTGCTGCAACTATGAGCAGAATAGATATAATGACTCTTCATTCACAACTGAATAAGTGCTGAGTACTAGGGAATTATTTAGTGCTATTTTGTTCGGAGTCTGTGTTGGACAGATTTGATGGAAGGAAACCTTATGTACAGTGTGATTGTGAATGATATGGTCAAACAAACACGTAGTCTTATACATTCTATTTTTTTTTTTGAAATTGTTTAACGTGCAATATTTTTTTGGAAAGAGATCAACTTCAGAAAGCGAGAAAGGATGAAAACATGTGGAACCCACCAAGAGTAATTGAGAAACTATTGATGTATCGTGCATAAAATAATGACTCATATCAGGTCTATTTGATTTACTCTATGGGGTATGATAGCCTTCTGTTTCCTTTAGAATAGTCAGATACAAGGAAGTGTTAAATTTAGTGATGTATAAATAACATCAAAAGAAAATTCCAGTAACCATGAACCCTTATTCCACCCCCCAAAATCTGTGATTTCATTGTAAGTGTCATAGTTGTAACACATAAATATTTTAAAAATGAATAATTTATTATTAAAATTGTATCTCATACTTTGTATAGGTCATGCATGTGGGTGTGTGCATATGTGTATTATTATTTAATACTGACTTTTTTTTCTGATAATGATCACTGCGGTATTCCAAGCCCAAGAGATCATCAAACATCCCACGTGCAGCCTTGTCTAATAGAAAAGCATCAGCACTAATGTGTTTATGCCTCTGAAACAAATGTGTGATCTGTTTCAGATGTGAAAGATAAAATGAAGTATTAAACTACACTAAATTAGCACATCTTACTGGGAAAGAATCTGCACTTTTCCATATGTTGGCTTCTTAAAAATATTAGTATATGCAGATCACCTGGTGTTTGTACAATGAAATTATATGAGAGGCCAGGAAAAAGGGTAAGTGAAGAGAGTATTCCTTAAATCTCATTGAATATGAGCATTCTTGTTTTTATGTGTTTGATTAGCTATTGTGTCACGTGAAGTACACTTGCAGTAAAGGAAATGTAACATTTTGAATCTCAGAAAAAATAAATTTTCATCTTCAGAAATTACTTCCTCCTCAGATGTGGTGGTCTTTGGTGAACTGGTACCTGAATAATGCAATTATTGCTCAACAATCTGGTAGACATGGAAACTAGGGTACTGGTCTTGGATGTACACAGAAGAAGCAGTCTGTTACTGCAAAATCTTTTGTGCAACTGAAGTTTATTTTTTTTAAATAATTTTACTTACCTGAGTCATTTGACTTCATTATGACTAATAGGTACTATTTGAAAGAGCTTATGTGTATGTGGAGAAAATTCTGCAGATAATGAGTACTGTAATTGAATAGACTGAGAAGACCAGGAATGCGGCTGTTTTAATTTGAATCATTAAATACTTGGGGCTTATGAAAAGCTAAATATCTTGGACCATCTGCACAGGCTTTTTTATAAAATTATGAGATTCACAGGCAGGAAAACAATGTATCATTTTAAGTCACCAAACCCTATCTGATAGCTCTGTTGCTTTCTGTACAGAATTTATATTTATGAAATTATTTTGATACAACAAAGACATTAAGGATATTTAGTTTGAGCTGCTGATTTCTCATGGTTCTTGTCCATATAAAGCTGTGTAATGGGTTGGGCTAAAATTAAAGATGACGAGGGGCTTTGTACCTAGAGTCTTTGCGTGCTTGACTGCAATTCGTTCCTTTTTATGGCTCCTGCTTTGACAAGTGAAATGTAGCTGCCTTTGCTTTCCAGAATGTGTCTTGAGTGTTCCAGATGAGATGAAGCCAACTCATGGAAAAGCATGTAGACAGAGACAGCCAGTTTTTATGTTGTTCTCCACCCTACTCAATCCCCCTTGGTCACCAGTCCAGTAAAAGGTGCAGACCAGCACTGATTTTTGAACAACAGTTTCCTCTTCCATGTCACATTTCCTCTCAGAAAACTTAGGTAATACAGTGTGATAAATTGTACTGGTAGCTGATTATCTTTATTAGTTCTTATGTTGCTAATTCTGATTGCATTTTAATCTCTCTTTTATGTAGACCATGGTCTGCTGCTTTGTTCATTAAAAGTTGTTCCAGAAACCAGGTGTGCTACATGACTTTTGAAGGACATTAGCTTCTTGGCCCACCAACGAGGGCAGAGAAAACTGCCTTGATATCACTGCAGGACTAAAGACTTCTCAGAGGCTTGCAAGTGATGTGTTTTGGGACAATTCCTGTCTGTCCCCAGAGATGGTGTGGGCTGGTTGCCTAAAGCAATTCTATTAGGGAGATTTTGTTGAGATTCAGAATGGACTTTCCAGATCATTGTAATTCTAGTTTCTTTTTTTTCTCAGATTTCCTTAGTTTAAGCAAAGAAAACACATTTAATATTTGCTAATTTAATATTTGGGTTCTTTCCCCGTGTTAAAGCTATGTGTAAACAGCTGAGGTTAGACTATTCTATATTAAAGACTATATACTATTTAATAATGAGAACAAGTACTTTCATGTACTCTTTTACAGCTTAGTGGTAGCTGAATTTGTTTACATGACCCACCCCTGCACGCAAGTCAATAAAGGAAAACCTCAGTGTGGGGCCTAAAACTACTGGAAAATGTTAGTGAATATAAAAATAAGGCAGCAATGCAGACTGTGTGCATGCACATGCATGTATGCACATCTTCACTATCAAGCATTCTGAGGTGATGCCTTTAGGACTGCTTTCTAAGTTACATACAACAGTTTGGTTCCCAGTAACACTTAATTTGACCGGTTATGTTTGAAATTCTTGTTAGAGTGTCTGAAGACCTGTTCCCATTCCCTTCTGACAATATTTGATTGTGCTTTTCAGAATTTTAATTCTTGCCTGGATGTTCTTTTGTAAGAAAGCGTTCAGTGAGGAAAAGCATCACAAAGGGTACACTACTTCCTTATTGCAGTGACAAGAAATGAATTGAGAGGGGTAATAACTGGCTAATAGTGGATGCCCAAATTGACACCATTATTCTGAAATTAAGTCACTTCTCATCCCAAGCAGCCTGCTAGACTTCAGCAAAAACTCTCGAGGGCTGGAGTTTTGAAAATTGTGATGCTTATTGAGATTGCAAGGGGATTGGAAACTTTGAGTCATGGCTTCTAAATGTAACTCATTTTCATTTCAGCCTTATGTTCTGGGGCAAAATTTTCTTGCTTATTTTAGATTAAAATATTGCCACAGCAGCTTAAGAATATATTCGTTACATTAAAGTATACTGTCATTTTTTTATAACCTTTAAGTTGGTTTTTAAAACCATACGTTCGGGTGCAAAATGACTTGATGCTAAGCAAAATGGAAGTTTTCCACTTTCCAAGAAAAAAATCTCCTCATGAAAATCGTGACATTTTGAAAGTGCTTCCAATAACAATGATCAGGAGTGGAAGGCATAGATTAGCTTATTTGAGAAAAGGACCTCAAATGTAAGATAGATACTTCATGTTGTTGTAAAATCATAATGGAGTGGTGAAAGGGATGTTCAGCAGAGCCCTGCTGCAGTGGTCATTTAAATGATTGAGCATTATAAAAACTATCTTTCTATTTATGACAGAGATTTCCTCCTTCTGTGTGTGCTCGGTATGTCTGTTGTATGTAGATGTGAGGGAGAACTGGGCAAAAAGTCTGGAGAGATACAGTGAGGGTTGGGAATGAAGCTGGGCACGGGCCAGATCCTCAGCTGCTGTGCACTGACAAAAGCAGGTGAGAGTTTGCAATGCTTTGTAGCAGCCCCTCAGATTCCAGAATAGAAACCTGCTGCAAGCCTGGCATTGGAGTTGGAGAACAATAAGGACTTTCATGTCAGATGTATTTCCTGAAAGACAGGGAATCAAAGCTTTGAAGACAATGTGCGTGCATGCATGCTTGGGTTGGGGAGGAAAAAGAGGGAAGTGCTGGATGTTCTTTTTTTTTTTTTTTTTTTTTTTTTTTTTTTTTTTTAATATTATGTTCCAACGTGCAATATTGTTTTGTCTAAAAAACTTAATTACAGTATTTACAGTACAATTGGCATATTCCTGTGAAAGTGCAGCTCTTCCAACAATAGTCCACATTTTTGAAGCTTTTAATTGCTGCATCATGACTCCTATTTTTATAACCCTGTGCTTGGCATGTGCCCATGCATGACACCACATTACCCTTTCTGTTTTTTATTTTATCTCCCTTGTTTGTCATTTAGGAAAAGAGGGCCATGCTGCCTGCATGGATTCTCCCAGCACCGGAGAGTGAAAAATCCCTCTTCTACCTCCATGCTGTTTGGACAGGACAGGTTATGATGTAACCTGGAATGTGTTAGAGTCTAACTTGTTTACTTTAGAAACCAGCAATTTAACAAGAAATATTCAAAACCATCAATATCATAAGTCCCCTGAAATGCTAAGAAACCTATTTTTTCCCCCCTTGAAACTTTCAACTTTTATTAGCCACCCCCATTTTTAACATTTTGAGCTAGGCATATAAATCACCATGGGCCAGATTCTAAGATGATTTTTCTTACCCATTTGTATGGGAATTGCAGCTTAGTTTAATACAGATTCGTGATGTGACTGTTGAAGTGCTGGTCAGAATGAGTGAAATTTTACAGTGACTGCTGTACAAATGACCTTCTGCAATTGTTTTACAGCATAGTTCAATAGTCCTTTTCTGTATTTTCCTTTTATCATAGGAATCTACTTGTTTAGCTGCTGTCTTCTCATCTGTGTGTGCAACTTTATACACAAAACTCCCTGGAACATGAACAATTAGTGCAAATGGGAACTTTTCTCAAAAGATACAAAGCTGGATGACTTCTTTGCACAGATTCAATCCTCAAAGAGTTTATTTATTTATTTATTTATGTAAATCAGATGTATTTAAACTAAAATAAGAGTAATTGAATATTTGTAGTATCTACTGTTTAGTGGATAACATACCAGTTTTTATAGATTAGTTTAATAGTGTTCAATAACAGATAGAAAATGGGAAGCTTTAAGTGATACATTGTAGTCTGTGGTAAAGTTTAGCTCTTTGCCTGGATCTTCAACACACTTGAACATGATCACTTTTCAGGACTTAGCACTTTTATGGTCTGTGGCGTTTCTCTGGCTGATTATGGGGTAGCAGTTTGCCTCAGGCAAAATACATTGTATTCTTGATGGAAAAAAATGAGAATTTATCTGCATTTGTTGTATCAAAAATTGTTCCAGATGAATGCACAAGCTTAGCATACCTTTAAAACAAATCAAGCTGAACTGATTGTGTAAGTTGTCAGTGATGAGTAACAGCTCTCTGGTGGTGCTCAGTTGGTTGGGACTTTTGCAGTATAACAGAGGGCCTGGAGAAGCATTTTCAATTGTGCAAGTTGTGAAGACCTGAAGGAAAAGACTCTGCAGAAGTAATAACCAAAACATGCAGAGGGGTATCTAGAAAGTAAGATGGAGGCAAAACAGGGACTTATATAGCTCAGAAACTTGGCAAAATTATGCAGCAGTCCCTCAGTGTACATAAGCATTAGTCTGTGTACAAGGTTGTTTACACCATGTAATGCTCCTTTAAGCCGTGCCCACCAGGTCAGGTGAATTCCCCTGTTGTGGCCAGCTGATGGAAGGCTGCTATCTCGATGCATTGATTTCTTGCCAAAATAAATCATACTGTGTTAATTTAAAGATTACTGGTAGGCAAAACACTTCTGTCTGTGCCATCCATCTGATGATAAATGGTCTGAAAAAATAAACATATATGATTGTGAGTAGGCGGCTTGCAGCCTGAAATCCTGCAGCCTGGGAGGGTTGCGGGTTCTGCTGGTGCTAAATGCAGGGGGCAGTTGAAGAGAGCTGGAGTTAGAGACATTTCTGCAAGTAAGCTCTCCCCATTGAACAGAATCAAATGTAAAGTGTTTTGACATGGCTCTCCACACAATGAGTAATGAATAATAAAATTTGCTTTTTATTTTTTTCCAAAAATGGAATGAGGTAAAAAATACTTTTTAGATTTATTTTGGTATAGATAAATTCATTATGCATCTATTGTTAGCTCTATGTCCTTGATTGTATTATTGTGAAAGATCCTAAAACAACAGCATTATGTATAGCCCATAGAAAAGATATACAGATTGTTAAAAGGAAAGCATGAAATGCAAATGTTTAGCAGTGCTCCCATTACTCCTTATTCTGGTTAAGTTAAAGCTGAAGGATTTCCTTAAAAACCCAACTCTCTGACAGCCCTCAAGTGTGCAGGCTTGATTAGCACCTCTAACTCTTCCTCCCTGTGGCCATTCTGCTGCCAGGAAGTTTAGACCCCTACTTTGAGCTGCTGTGGGGTCCAGCATAGGTTCTGGGATATCTTCTCTACAAATCTTGAAAGGTACAGTTGGTTTATATGTCCTTTTCAGCTATTTGAGAAATGAAATCTTGTGGTAACAGGTGGAGCAATTACTTGCACTTAAGCTGTGTAAAACAGGAGGAGGAGCAACTGAACAGAGAATATGCTGTAACAAGTATTTAAAATGCAGAACTTGTGAAATCTTGTATATTTTGTTTGTTTGCTACCTATCTCCTGTTATTTCTTTGAGTGTTCTGCACAAAGAGATTGGAAAGTGTGAACATGCTGGAAGTGAAGGGAAGCATAATATTGGAAAGACATTTAAAACTGGGATAAAATATTGTTTAATGTTTATAGTAAATGTGTGGGAAGCTAAATATTTTTGTATATAGTATGTTGATGTATTTTACAACACTGCATATAAACTATGGGAATGTCATTGAAACTATGCTGACATAGGCCAGCTGAGTAGCTTGCCTATGCTTTCCCATCTCTTATATCATAAATAAAAAAATGCAACTCTTACTGAACTCAACCCCTAACTTGCAAGGAGTTGTATCTTTTGCTGGTTTCTGTGGGAGTTTTACAGATGGAGAATGTAGGGTCAAGCCCATTTAAAAAAAAAAAAGGCAGATTTGCAGAAGAGAAAATAGCTACATAGGTGCTGAAAGTAGGTGAAGGTGGTTTGTGCTAACTGCTCTTTTATTAAAAAAAAAAAAGGCAACAAAAATAAATATAAATTTATTTTCCCATATAAATAATTTGGGAAAGAAACTTAATCATCCTTCATATACATTTTTGAGGTCTTACAGTGTGCTTGTATCGGATGAAAGTTTTCCTGAAGAGTGATTTGAGCAAATTCTGTTAATAAAGGTTTTGGAATTAGAATTGTGGTGTGAGGGGGGTTGGAAAAGGAAGTTTTTTTTTTTTTTTTTTTTTTTTTAAAAAAAAAAAAAAGTAAAGACTATTCAGTGTATCTCAGATACTGGAGGGAATGGCAACCATGTGTGTGTATGGATCTGGTCCCTGCACCCCCTCCTCCCAATACCACACTGATAAATCATTTTGAGGTGAAGTGCCAGGTATATGACATAAGCTTTGGGAAGAATTAAATGTTGTACTCAACGGTAAGGAAGACTGAAAGTGTTTCATGAACCTCTGGCAAGTGCCATCTTTAGCAGTGATTTCTAAACTAACAACACTCGAAATTCTCCCTGTCTCATGTAAAAATAAATAAATGCAGGCTTTATTGTTCTACAGCAAATAATTGCTAGTAGTGTTATGTTCTGACAAACACCCACTGCAGACACAAGAGAAAGCAGTTTTGGCGTCCTAAACAGAAATTGCCTCAGCATCGGATTACTGCTTTGCAAATGAGCAACATTTTCTTTTCTTCTTTTTCCTGTGGTCTTGTGGTCTAATATTAATACATTTTCAAATGGAAATTCAGTGAATTAGATCATTTTTCCTCTGTCTGTATCCCTTGGGATATCCAACCTATGTTGCTTGTTTTAATTAAATTACCACATTTTCCATATGATTAAATGCCTGAATAATGAAGACTTATGGGAGTCAATTTTAATGCACCATACATGAATATGAGCAATGAGGGGAAACATATGATTTTACTCTAAGTCAAATCTTTTAGTAGCAAATGTTTCACCTCATCTCTTTTCAGATCAAATGCAAGTCACAGAACAGTAAAATATAAAATGCAGTATCAGATAGTGCTATTCAATGAGTAGGAGCAAATATTCTCTGAAGGATATTTTTGGCTAATGGGAGAAAACCAGAAAAGGGTGTAGTGTATTCTGGGGACATGCCAGGCAAGTATTTTCAAAGTTATGGTATAGTATACATTGGGTTTGGGGGCAAGGGCCACTAACCATATAGTTAGGTATGTCTTGGAGCAGTTTTAAAGTGACTCAGTGTCTTTTTTATTTCATGTAGAGTTGCCTGGGGTTTAAATCAGGACAGGATCTGGCTCAGCATGGACGGGTACTGGGTATCTAATACAAAAAACATGCCAGTGATTTTTAAGCACTGAGTGGTAAATGCAGGCAAGAAATCAGGAGCTTCAAGTGGGGAAAAATGTAGTTTAAGTCTACTTCATTTTAGTTGCAGGAAATAAAGTACTGCAAGTTTTTTGCTAGGTAAGTTGTTTCACTGTATTAGGCTTGGTAAGAAGAGAGTGTTATGTGAGAGGATGGAAGTGGCATAGTCACTCAGCACTGCATGAGGAGAAACTTACTAGCATTGTAGAAGTAGTTGGGTATAACTGAGGAACAGCTTTCTGTGCTGACCTTCAAGCACTTAAATACATGGCTTTATTAAATTTTAAAGGCTGATAAGAAACTGTAAACTGTTTTATGAGGAAATCCAACTGTGAAAGGAGAGAATAATGTCTGTCATATTGCCTGTAGTGACCCTCTCAGTCTCTACTCCTTGAAAAAGCATTATGTGTTCTAGGTGATGTCCTGCTTTGTTTCCAGTTGGTGACCCCCCAGTCTACAGAATCATCTTTTGATATTTTCCCCTGAAGGGCTGATCTCATAGTTCGCATCAGGTAACTTCATCTCAGTTCTAGCATTGGAGTCTCAGGCTCTTAGACTCTTTCCTCCTCTTTCATACTAACTTAACAAACTGATAATTCTTTCAAGTTTTGAGTCATTAAGAAATTCTTGTATTAACAGACTGATAAAAGACATTGTGGAATGTCATTATTCAGTGTTATTGAATGTTATTCAGTGTGGAATCTCAGACCTGTAGAAGTTTCATTTTCACCTTCTGTTCAAACCAAGATTATCAGTACAACTAAATAGCATCTCCACTTCAGCTGTTTTTGTATGTGCTTTTAAATTTCAGAAACCTGCCATAGTTTTCAATTAAGGGCTTATTCATGAGATGCTCTCTCACTACCTGGAGGATTGATTAGCTTGCCAAAGAAAGCTCTGCCTGACATTGCCTCCTTTCATTAGGTCCATGCTGCATTTGATGAAATTTTTCACTTTTTTGTTTTACATGTATTAATTTATTATTATTATTATTATTATTATTATTTTAAATCTTGAATTCTGTTGAAGCAAAGCTTGTGTGTCTATAGGTGTCTCTAGTTTATTTTTTTCTGTTCTTTTTAATGATAGCCACTCCACTAGTCATTTCCAGGTGTTATTTCGCTGCTACTGTGTGGTTTTACTGGCATACTAGATCTAAAACATCTTCAATTTCTCCAGTCTTTGAAGGAGTTGAAGGCAGAAGAGAGGTTAAGAAGTGGCTAAAAGAAAAGGGGATAAGGAAATGCTGTATTGCTTTTCAAATCTGAGAGGAATTATTGATTCAGAGTCTGGGACAAATTTCCTTTGCTAAGATAGGAAGGAAAAAATCAATGATAAACAGACACCAGCAGACTGAAAGCGTTTAAATGATTTTCCCAAAAGATTGCCCCATATCTTTATTTTACTTCCCTGTGGTGGTTCTTTGAGACACACAAGACTTGCTGAAGTTGTTTTTCAACAGAGGATGCATAACGTCTCTTTGAACATTGGTGATGCAGGGTAGAATACTTTTTGTTCTGGTATGACATATCCTGAGAGTCTTGCTTTGTACTGTGATACGTCTTCAGGAAAGGTAGCTTGTTTTCTCCTCCTAGATTAGTTTGTGGTATTTTCTTCATGTTAACCCTTTACAAAATCATTCAGACTCCTGCAATGGGGTGAGTCTCCACTGTTGTAATACTGTCTTAAAATTAAGTTCTGCAGAGAACTATGTTACTATGACGTGGTGAGGTGGGGTAGGAAAGGACCTTTTTCATTTTTCTGCTCTCCATTTGTTATTAGCAGGTTTGTTGGATCAGTCACCCTCATTTACTTGCTCTTGTTCTCTTTCCATACAGCTCACACTTTCCTTCCCACAATCTGTCATCCTACTTTCCTACCAAACAGAAAAGAACCATTTGTTATAACTTTAAAAATAAATGTTAAACAACCAGAAGTAAAGAAAGTTAACAGACGGCCAAATAGTTTTCACTGATGATCTTTCCTGATCTTTGTCCCACTGCATAAATAAGGGAATAACTAAACTACCACCACATTCAGAGATGAGCAAAATGCATATGTGAATGTTTATTAGCTTTCCACTTCAGAGATTTATTTCCCTACTTGTTCAAATATTTTGAGAAACATACTGCAGCCTTTAAACACGAAAAGCATACATTTCATATACCTTTCTAGTTCCTACTCTTCTATGGGTGAAATCAAGGGTATTCTGGCCTTGAAGCACCAGCATTTCCAGCCTGACCTCTGGATGCTTGCTGAGCAGCAGTGAAAGAACTTTGAGGAGAAACAAGTGTGTTTCACAGATGCGTTTAATAAAAAGATATTTCTGTCCCTCAGGTTTCTGCATCTCCACAAAACATAACTGCCAATTTCAAAACTAAGCTTTAAATATCCCATCAATAGATAGGCTGTGAGTGAGACGTTATACGTGATTATGTTAATCAGGGAGGACATCATGGAAGAGCCGATCGTAGAAGGTAACGGGTTTAAGTCATTCCCAGGTGATTCAGTTTGACTTTGGTGTGAAGATTCACTGAAACAGATCAATAATTAAGTAAAAGAAAGACTTTTTGGTTGGTTTCAATTGGTTAAAAATTCCAGGGATGCAAAAGCCAATAGCAAGTACTTTGGGGAGGGCACCACTGTTAGGCTGATGTATAAACATTTCAATAAAGGTATTAGAAAAAGTAACTAGTGACTCCACAAGAAGTTAACAAAGGGATTAATGAGCATGGAAAAGTCAAAACTTTGGTGCTGGGTAGATTCATTAATGGGATGTTATAAAACTACTGCCTGCTGTAGTAGGATCTCTCTGAAAATCTCTTACATGATGTGGTTGTAGAACGGGTAAACAGCATCCTAAGTTATGACATGTGGTGTTTTCAGTATAAATATGAAGTAGTTTTAACCCCCCAAGTATGTAAGTCTGACTTGCAACAGTGTGTGCAGTTAGTACAATTCTAGTTACCTTTGTCTGTTAATTAAAGGACATGTGGTCAAGGAGAATTTTAGGGGAAATGGCAAGTCAGTTTTGAATATAGGGCTTGATTCATTTGCCATAGCAACCACACACAGGCTGAAAGCAAGTATGACTTCTTGGTATTGAATCTATTTTTTTTTTTTTTTCTGTAAGATGACCGGTTGTTTTGTCCATGAATAAATTCAGATTAGGAATTAGAGGATTTGAAATCATTATAGAGAGACTTTTTGGTCAAAACAATTAGTTGTAGTCTAGGCTGTGTATGCTTAATTTGAGTTGTATGAGATTGCTTAGACTGGACTTGATGACCCAAGTCATAGGACAAGGTGAGGTCTTCTGTGGTTAAGGATTTTTGATCTAGCTCCAGGGTGATGTTACCAGCATGTCTACTCTATCTCCTGATTCATTTCAGTATTTTGCTGTGTTTATATTTGTATCTTCAATGACTCATTGGTTTTTGTTTTGTTCAATGAGTTATTTTTCAACATATTGGATGGAGGAGGTGTAGGGATTACCACATGTGATGCTTGCCGGGGATTACCTCCCAAGACATGAATGGACTGCCAAAAATGTAGGTACTTCAGGAGCATAGTCATCATTAGTATGCCTCTTTTCCTAAACAAAGGGTTCAGTCTTGACCCTTCAGTGTAAACAACCAGAAGAACTGTAATTTGTTACTATAGAAAAAGCTCTATCCTCCAAACATTTACCCTCAATAATAAACTGTTGCAGAGATGAAATAGTAGCGTAAACATATAAGGTAAATTGACATCAGATTTCTGAAATTCCCACCAGCAAAATATTTTGATATGAGTAAATGTCTGATATTCTGAACTTAATTCTCTTAGCACTTGTGACTGAAGAGACTACCAGCATAGCTAGTAACTGAGGTGGGAAAGTCTTTATCAAAACTTAAACTAGAAATCTCAGTAAAGTGGCTTTTTCCTGGAGAGGAGGGTCTTTCACAGTTTATCTATTAAGTTACACTGATGCACATCCAGAATAACTCTGCTGATGTCAGTAGGGTGTTTAACAGAAGAAAGATTGCTAATTGGGTGTTTACAGATATGTAAATGTTATACCTGTAGGGCCTGAATACTGGATAGGCTGCACCGATGGGCTGAGGTCAACTGCATGAAGTTTAACAAGGCCAAGTGCCGGGTCCTGCACGTGGGGCGCAATAACCCCAAGCAGAGCTACAGGCTGGGAGAGGAATGGTTGGAGAGCTGCCAGGCAGAGAAGGACCTGGGAGTGATGGTGGATAGTCGGCTGAATATGAGCCAGCAGTGTGCTCAGGTGGCCAAGAAGGCCAACAGCATCCTGGCTTGTATCAGAAGCAGTGTGACCAGCAGGGCTAGGGAGGTGATCGTCCCCCTGTACTCAGCTCTGGTGAGGCCGCACCTCGAGTACTGTGTTCAGTTTTGGGCACCTCGCTACAAGAAGGACATCGAGGTGCTTGAGCGGGTACAGAGAAGGGCGACGAAGCTGGTGAGGGGCCTGGAGAACAAGTCCTACGAGGAGCGGCTGAGGGAGCTGGGCTTGTTCAGCCTGGAGAAGAGGAGGCTCAGGGGCGACCTTATCGCTCTCTATGGGTACCTCAAGGGAGGCTGTAGCGAGGTGGGGGTTGGTCTGTTCTCCCACGTGCCTGGTGACAGGACGAGGGGGAATGGGCTTAAGTTGAGCCAGGGGAGTTTTAGGTTAGATGTTAGGAAGAACTTCTTCACTGAAAGGGTTGTGAGGCATTGGAACAGGCTGCCCAGGGAAGTGGTGGAGTCACCATCCCTGGAAGTCTTCAAAAGACGTTTAGATGTAGAGCTTAGGGATATGATTTAGTGGGGACTGCTAGCGTTAGGTCAGAGGTTGGACTCGATGATCTTGAGGTCTCTTCCAACCTAGAAATTCTGTGATTCTGTGATTCAGACAATGTGTATTGCTTTCCCTGATTCAAAAGCCGGACAGTTGCTACCGAGGGACTAGAATAATGGTTTCAGAGAAGGTTTTCTAAGCAGAGAAAATGAAACAAACAAGAACAACCTTTACACAATCTGTCCAAATACATCAAAATCAAAGAGAAGAGGTCTCCTGAGCTCTCTGTTAAACTCCCTGTGTTTCACCAGTGGGATTTATAGAACTGCAGTAACATGGGGAGAAGAACGTAAGCATGAGCTGCTTTGCCTCGGGCAGACCTACTTAATTCAACCCTGTCTCACACTGTGCCCTGACATTTTGCTTTTCTGGCCTAGGTTATGTGGAGCTGGAGTCTTGAGCTTGCAGTTTATACTGATGCTTAAAAATCTGCAGAAATGTTTGTTTAAACATGAAAAATGTGGGCGGTGGTGTAAAAATAGATATTTTGGGGATGTTATTTCTGATTTTAAAGGAATGCTACTGGTAGACATTTGCTCTGAATAGAGGAACTTACATTTCTGAACTTACTCTGATCTGAATTTACTCTGAATAAGGTCTGAATTTAGAGGGCTTGATATTTGAGTGTGATCTGAGTAGTCCGTAATGGGGGAAATTTGATGTGGCTGGCTATTTACTTGAGGTATTTGCCATTTTTGAGCAAACAAAGAACACAATACCAGAATTTCCTGTGGTCTTGATTCAGTTTGGATTCTCATTTAGATCTGGGATCCATTTTCATCTTTGGCTCCATTTTAAGAATTTTGTTCTTAAAACGTGTGTCTTTACATGTCTTCAGTCTTTGCTGTAAAGTGACCTCATTAGGTCTGGTATTTATTTAATGCTGGTTGTCTTCTTTTTGGTGTTTTCATACTTATTTTTATTTTTTTACTTTTTTGAAAATGGTGATAGAATTTATGTTGTATTTTCTAAGTCACTTTGCAGAGCAAATCCTGGAATATGTGAATTGGAGAGGCTGTGTATTGAAATGTGAACTTTGTCAATTTATGCTATTTGTCATCTGCATTTTTCTTACACTCTCTCCCCCCCCCCCCTTACTTAGAAACAACTACTGCATTACAGAAAATTACACTAGCTTCATTCCACAAAGTTGTGTGCAGATTTGTTCATGTAACCTTAAATGAGTATTTTGTGTGTGCTTGGCATTAAAAGTGTGTGTCAGTGTTTAAAAATTCAGGGCAAAAATAGCTAAACACAAGACAGGAGTGTTGAAACTCTCAGGTAGGGGGAAAACTAAATTAGCGCTGTGGAATTCAGTGCAAATAAAAGGCTTAAAATTGTTATTCTCAAGTATGTGTGCAACTTAGTGCTCTAAAATAAATGTTTTCATGTGTTCTGAATTTGCTCAACTAAGCACCCTAATTTTACCTGTTGAGTAAGGAATAATGGAAAGAGGTAAATGCTATGTTAACTCTTAGCACAAGATTTTTGAAATAGTCTCTTGGTATGTTAGAGCTGTTGAAAATGATACACATGGATTCATTTTAACATACCTTTTCAATATATTTTAGCTGAAATGGCTGAGCGCAATGTTTTTTCAAGTGTAGGAAATTCTTGGTTTAGAGACCTTTTTATCACTGCAGTCTCTGAGAAGAAAACACCTCAGTCAAGTGTCAAAATGTGGTTTAATACATATCTTGCTCCGAAACTCACTGTCTTCTGAGTGAAGGTTATGCATATTTCATAGAGTTGTATTATTCACAAAGCAATCTGTGAATGAGGCTGTTGCATTAGTATTGCTTGGGGAAACTGGGCTCAAACACATGGTTTATTTTCTGCTTTTGCTCTGTACTTTGAGTAAATCTATTGAAGTAGCTTCTTCAAAGGAGCAGCAAGTATTGAAATCTTGGGGGATTTTGGCATCTAATTCCTTCTTAAAAATCTTACTCTCTGCACCCTTGCTGCAGTGTTTCTTTCTTTCATCCCTGAAGGGATATATCACAAGGATGCTTGCAGTATAATTGATTACAGTATGAACAAAGCATTAAGGCATTCGAATAGCAGTGGTACTGCTTGCCTCTGAGAAAAGCTGCCAGAAAACTAGCTTTCAGTAAGATATTTGTGGAGAAGAGCCAAAGAGAAAAAAATGTTGCTATGTGAATATATTGATATATTAGAATTTGGCATGAATTTGGACAAGTAAAAAAACAATTGAAGTGAAGGGGCTATATCAAAAGGGAAAAGGACTGGGACTAAGGGAGACAATGGTTTAAAAACCCTAGACCCTGTGCCCACCTCCCTGCTGCCGCAGCTTAGCAGAAAAGATATTTCAAGCAGCTGAGAACATGAAAAGTGAAAGACTGGCTTTGAATGAGAGGGAAATAGAGCAACCGTTTTGCTGGCTGCACATCTCTTTAGGCTACAATGCGATGATGGGATTGGGCTGTTCTTTCAAATAAGGCTAAGAGCTGTTCAGCAGCTGAGGGGTAAGGCCTTCCAGCTGAGGCACAGGATGCCAGTCTCTCTTTTATTTACAGCTAAGCCTTCTCTAGAAGGCCCAAGCATTCTTTCCTGAATCATGGAACAAGACTGATCCCATTTTGTATCTCAGTCAGGGCCCTTAAAATAGGTGGAACAAAGTTTTGTGTTTAGTTATGGTAAGGAAATAACGTGCCAAAATAATTTTGACATGCGATTTTGCTAGGATGATAGAAAAAGATTGTTGCTATTTCTATTAGGAAGACTTGCCTATATAAGTCTTGGGAAAGACAGGATGTTTTTAAATGTCAAAGGGAACCAGAACAGACAAAACTCCCCAACAATTGCTATTAAATACACTGCACTGAAGTATGCTATTCTAAAAGAATTGGTTTGCCATTGAAACAGGATCTGGGAATAACTGTGGGATGTCATTCTGTAAAGCATCATTGGAGAGCTCTGTGATAGAGGAAGTTCTCTCTTAAGGAAGAAAAACAAAACAAAAAAATAACAAACAGAAAACTACAAAAGATCAAGCAGTGTTTAGTGGTTAGGGGTGAAGAATGAAATATATCGTTCCTATAAGGTGCTCACATCTAATTCCTGCTTTTGTTGTTGTTGCTGGAGATCGAATCAGTGGTAGTTAAAGGCTGTTTTCCAATAATGTTAATGGAGTCATACAATTTAAATTGCATTCCTGAATTCTGTAGCAGATTTTATGGTTTCTAGGAATTGGGGCTGTAAGCCTGTTCCATGCTTAGATGGAGAATGCCAAAGTTAAATTATACTTGTTAAACGTGCAGTGTCTGAGTGAGGGAATTCCTGAAAACCTATATGGCTGCTTTTTTTTTTTTTTTTTTTTTTTTTTTTTTTTTTTTTGAGAAATTTATGTAATTTATTTTTATTAGTTGATTTTATTTATTTTTTATTTTTTGATCTTCTGAAAGCACTGCTTCAGGTTTGGATGTCACCTTTCCCTCCAGGGCCTCCTCCTGGAAATCGCACTATGTGAAAGTAGATTAGTGCCTGGCAGTAATTCAGGGTCAGGGATTCAGATTATAGAATGGCTCAGGTTGGAAGGGACCTTAAAGATTATGTGCACGTATATGCCATCTGGTTGGAAAGGCTTTCAGAATGTCAAATGAAGATTTTGTCTGACCTAAAGCACGTGCTTTTTGACTGAAATAACAAAAATGATGAGTATTCATGCACATAACCAGTGTATTGGGATGGCACTCAACTTTTATTGCTAGGTGTATACCCAGTACCTAGACATAAAGGGAGACAATGGCATGTGCTTCAGTATGTTTGTTGCATTTGTGAGTCATTACTGATTCTAGTGATCATCTTACAGCAGCCTTTGTTAGTATATATGTGTAAGAAGTGTACTGGCAACAAAGGGAGATTTAATTATGCATATATTTATTTTATTTTCACTTTTTTTTTTTTTTAAATTGGGAACTTGAGTGAAGAGAATTATTGAAAAAGAATTTTAGGGCTTCAGTTGCAGAATTTCTGTGGTGCTGTACCTCATCAATAATCAGACAGAGGCAGAATAATGTGATATTGGCAGACCTGCATACATATATCCTCTCTTGTAACTCCTTTTTTGTTGTTGATAAAGGCTCTTGTTGCCTGTGCACTGAAACCTTTCCTCTAGAAGAATCACAGGCCTCATTTTTTGAGAGCTTAGCTGAGGATTTCTGAGGTTTCAGGCTTTTCTCCTCTTTGAGATATTGGCACTTTAAATGGGGCTCATCCTTCCCCTTTTAAAACAAAGAAATAGGGCAAAAGGTCTCCAATTATAGAGATGGCTTTGTCACAATTTCCCTACTTCAAACATGTTTAGCTTACCCCTTTTTTTCTTCAGATCAAGGGCCATAATGTCAACAAGTAATTTCTTCATTTTCCACATCAGCTTTACTTCAAGGTTTTGTCTTTGTTTTTATATGAATTTTCAGTATGATGCAGCATCATCTTTTTTTTCCTGCATGTTTCTGTTTGAAAATCTGTAACAAAAAATATTTCCAGAGCTGCCTTTTCATTTAGCTTGTTGAAACTAATAAAGTTTGAAGATACATGCTTAGGAAAAAAACTCAAGCCTTTCTTCTGTTGTGTGAAGATTTGTTTTTGTTTGTCCAAAATTGATTATTTTAACGATCTCTGAATTTAAAGGAAAATATGCAGAACCATAGTTTGCTTTGATTTTTGGAAGATCAAACAATGGAACATGGACCTCTATAAACAGCAAAGGCTAAATTCTTCCAGAACCACACTGAATCTCCATTGAAGTCAGAAAACTGTTCACCTTGCTGTGAGTTTAGTTTGTCAGATATCATCCCCGTTATTGTGCGCATCTGGTATCTGAATGAAAGAGCAACTCCATTTGGTTCTAAGAGACTGTGATCCTAATTACAGGCTGATTATCTGACACTCAATGGACACTCAGCATAAATCTATTACACTCATACCTATTGCAGTTCCTTCAAGTCTAAAGCAATCATCAAAATGAAAATAAGGTAACTGTTACCTTTGGGAATTAGAAGAGAAAATCAGAGATGACCTTTTGGCTGTCTTTTGATCATTTCCATGATATTTTCCAACTGAACTTGTTTGAAAGTCATGTGAACAATCAATATATCAGGATGAACACAGGATATTTGCACAAAACTACGATAGGTACTTCACAGAAGAAAATTAGATTGAATGCCAACTCTGCTGTTTTTCTGGTGCTTCAATTTCACTGCCAGTTGGCCCTGCAGCATTGCTCCTCCATCCCACACTGTGCAAATTCCTGCCCCCCAGCTGGAAGGAAGGCTGTACTACTTCCTTCTCCCATAACAGCGTCTCTGCTAAACCTTACAGCACTTTGGAGAAGGCTGGCTTTTTCTCTCATCTTGAATTTAAATAATGTGAAATCCAGGTTTTTTAGTCTTGATTTTTACCTATATGCAAGAACCATATATAATACACACGGAGAAAAACAGTAATACAAACCTGACACAGTCTAAGTTGCATTTCACGTCAGTTCCATGATGGCACCATAACAAATAATCTAGAAAGGCCTAACAGATTTTATTTTTACATGCGAGGATTTGTATGTGTAGTTGTGGAAACCACTGGGACAGCATTTTTATTCAAGTTCTCATCCAGTGACAGTAAAGATACTGCAGTACAAGTTCCCACATGCACTCTTGACAATAATAGATCTGGAACTATTGTGTCTTGGTCACTGGATCCCTCCACCAGTCAGTTCTGTTCCCTGATGAATTTGGTGTGTGGCTGGTCCTGCCTGCCCATTGTTCTGGTGGAGCTCCCACAGCTGTAGTATCTACATTCCCCATTCTGCATACTCTCCCTTCATGGTTTAAGTACTTTTCAGGCATTTTGGCTGAGACACCAAACATGATAAAAAGAAAAATACGAGCCTTTACACATAAGCCAGCTCTGCTTCTTACAAGCTACAAAATGTGCTGCTTGTACTATTTGTTTTCTCCTTAACTTTGGTGTTAAGGCTCTGCCTTTTATGACTTGATACTAGTAAGTTGACGTAGTGCAAAGCTGTGATGAAGATTTTGATACACATGTCTGTTAGCTACTGTTACTGGGAACAATTTAGAACATCTTTGCTGCCAGTGAAATGCAAGTCCAATGCCTGTTCCTAACTGCAGACTCACTTTCCATACTCCTTGTCTGTGCGCATGCAGTTTGGGCTCTGGCTGAGTATTGTTAAGCCAGGGTGGATTCAGTCTCTTGAGCACCAAGTCCAGATGAATTGGTAATGGTACTGTTTACCAACAGGTATCTTAAGCTTGCCTTTTTCTGAGCATGGTTTGGAGGCATTAAACTGGAGCTACAAACAAGGCTTTTGATTACTGACATGGACAGGAATCATGAAGTGGCTAGTAATGTGCCTGGGTCTGCTTTTCAGTGAACTATGGGAATGTAGCTATTAGGTCCTTCATCATGTGGAAAGCGGCTTTGAACGTGACATGGAGTCTGAAGTGTAGCTTGCAGGCCTCATGAAGCCTCTGTTGTGGTCTATCAAGGAATTTTTTAACCATGGTTTTCTTTAACAGGATAACTGATCTTTGGAAGACCAAGGAGAGCCTTTCCTGGGGTAGGAGTGTGTGTGCACTAAGGGAGTATGAGAGCGCTCAAGCCCTTGTAGCTGAGACACCTTTGGAGCCATACGTTACATATCATGCCAGCTCTCATTCACCTGTTACTGCAGAAAATGCCCTAGGGGATGGGAGAGGAAATGTTATCTCCAGTGCACATCAACCCTGGAGGACAAGGGGTTAGAAAGCTTCCTGTCTCACTTAGCACCACCTGTGTGTGGGCTGGGCTGGCCTTGGGCTGAGGAGTGCTTCTGCAGAGCCTGGAGTTGAACACCAACTGAGCTGTGCAGGTGCAGTGGTGGGAAGGGCAAAGAGGGGGACACCGTGCATTTCCCAAATAGCTGTGAGAGCCAGTGGGAGGCACTATGTCCCGCTGCTGAGCCCAAAGGATAATCTCTGAGCAGAGCTGGATGCTGAACTGGAACAATGAGATAACAGAAAATGAAGTGGTTTGGGGAAAATATTACTGGAAAATGCTGGTTAGATCATCTAATTCATCAGCCTTTCAAAGCAGGATTGTTCTCAAATGTATTTTCTGGTGCCTTGTCCAGTTTTATTTTAAAGTCTATTAAAATGTTCAAACTCCTAAATACTGTACTTCAGTTTGGAGTGAATATATCCTGCATGATCTTAGTGACACTGCTACATAATTTAGATTTCTTTCCATGCTATTAATAAATTTAGACAAAGACCAGATGCAAGCAAGCTGTAGCTGAACTCAAGAATCTGTGAAAGCTGGGCTAACCTCTTTAACAGCATAACATATGGCTGCTACATTACCACAGCCACTTTTTTCTTTTGCTAAAGCTAAGCAATTTATTGAAAGCATGAGGAAAAAACGAAGAACAGTAATAACGCCTGACCTTTGATATGGAATCTTCTCCTTTGACAATTGTACCATTTAGTATAAATTGATGGAAATACACATCCAACCTACTGTTAAAGTTTTATAGTCTGCTTTTTTTTTTCTCTTGGTATCTCATTTTTTCTTTCTTTTCTACATCTGAGTTTTAGGAGAACTTTAGGAGAAGCGTGTATAAACCTTACTTGGCTATATAGTTGAAGCGTTAACTAGCACAAGGTCCTTACAAATAGCTATCATCTGATAAAGAACCATTATGTCACAGTGCAATGATTTGTATTTTTGAAAAAGCTGTTTCAGAAACTTTTGGTGGTGGTCTGTAACCTTTTGGTTTTCACGTTTGGAAAACCGATCTAACTATAGGATTTGTAGTAGAAACTGGTAATGTTACAATGATAACAAGTGAAGTGATGGATTTTTTCTTAATGACGATACATAAAAATGCACTTTCATGAATGGACAAACATAATGCAAATGCATGTAAAATGTTGCTAACCCTCTTTGAGAGGCTCCATAACATCACTTTATCATAACTGCCCAGCAGCCTGTGATACTTCTTAACTAATTGAATTTCTCTTCAACAAAAGTACTTGCAAGACTTCTCCACAGAGAAGTTGACCAGAGGATGACGTTTTTCTGATTTTTTTTCTTTTCTTTTATTTCTCTGATGCAAGTACTTGTTTTCAATGTGCATATGGGCTCATGATCCATACCTGGCCCCATTTGCCTAGCTTCACCTGAAACAAAACAAAACAGTCAGAAGCTGTCTGAATTAGGTAATTACAGATTTTCCTTGCTCTGGGTGCAGAGAGTTTCCTGGGAGAACAGCAAGCTGTGGGCAATACTACAAGAAGTAGGTCTAAAAACCAAAAAAGACGAGCCCAGGTGTAGTTGAAGCAAATGTAAAACATGAAGGGCCATTGTCCACATACAACAGCCTTGGGCTTGTTGGGCAGCCAGGCCAATGTGGGGTTTTCCTTAATTTGTGCTGGTTTTACAGCTGGGAAAGGAGACAAGGCAGGGCTGTGGCAAGGCTGGAAAATGCTGCAAATTAGTTTTTTATCTCATCGCAGTTGTATCTCGATTCTGCTGTATTCATATGTGGCTCAGCTCATGACTTCAGCCCGTCTTTCTTTTTTAAAGAAAAAATAACATAGACTTAAAACCCAGCAAAATTATAATAGTGGGTATTGGCCTCTTTTTCTGAAAAAAATCAGATAGTACAAGGTTTCCAATTAATCAGCATAGTTTTATGTAGTTTTGTTGTGAAACTGTATACGTTTCATTAATTTTGACTAAATCACATTGACTTCTTGCATTATTTTTTTTTTTTTAAATTGTTGATTGAAAGCCTTTTGGAACCCTTGTTAGCAATTTTGAGGAATATTTACATTACACTTATTTAGAGTTAGAAAGTTTTAACAACATATATTCTGGTTGGTTTAATAAATAATAATTCCCATGATATCATTTGTACTCTAGCATACAGTCCTAGATTGTGCTTTTATAGTCCATGAGGGCCCCAATCTGTGCTTTTATGATATGAAAAGAATACAATAATAATAGATTTGAGACCTTAACATAACAATGAAATATTTTCATGGAAGCTAAATTACAGAAGGCAAAATATTTTAAGTGGTTAAGGTATTTTCATTCCAAATAGATATTTGCAAAGGAAAGTAGAACAGCACTGTGTATTTCATCTTGACTTCCATTCTATATTATTTTAATATTTTGATTTTTATGTACATACTATTGATAAACCCTAATCACAAGCACTTACAAAATATAAGGTAATATGATAAATTTGCTTTGCTAGTTGGCGGATAAATTCTCAGATTATATGGTTAAAATGAGAAATTGTATTTTGAGATGTAAATTGTATCACTTTAATATTGAACATCAGAAATTAAATTACAAAATAAATGGAGTTGTTCCAAGATGGTTTTCTTGAAGGGAATGTGCCAGTGTGTGGAAGTATTCATATTTCCCTTCCTAGTCAGTCCCTGGCAATCAATCAGTGGAGTGTCATGAGGAAAGCAGCTTTGTTGTGTTTTGGCTGTTCAGGTCATTGTCTAAAGAAATCGATCCTGTTTTTGTTACAGAACTGTTAAATTCCATATCTGCTTTTCCTTTGTTTTGGCTACAAGATTTCTACTTATCTGGTTGTCTCCCATCCTAAGCTACACAAATATTAGTCTGATTTACTGAACACATCTTCTGCTCTCTTGTCACTGGGATTTGAATAGCTTGTCCATTTCTTCCTTTTCTTCTAAGTAGTTTCAAGTTCCTTGTGCTCTTCAAGATCATGACTATTTCTTTAACCACAGAAGTGGCCAAAAGTCATTTAGAGTTGTGCTTTCTTATTTTTCTAACCTTATTACTTTACTCATGTAAGTAAAGAAGATGAGTTTGTGGTGTGGGTTTTTCTTTTCATCTTACTTATTTATTAATTTATTATTTTCTCCCCCAGAATCAGAGTATTGGGGCTTTCCAGATAGTTTTGAAGTTTGGCTCCTGCTCTAATGACTTAGTGATGAGGCCCCTGACTGCTAGGGTGAAATCTCCCACTCTCTTCACATGTGCCTATCCTGCTTCAACATATTTCTTTCTTGCTCCCAATACTCTATGCAACATAAAATAATTTCAGTGTAGAGGGAGATTATATTGCAGTTTAGCCTGTACCTGGTTGTTGAGGATCTCCTGAAAGGGACGTGTTGTCAGTTGGCTAAGCAAGGTGGCTAATGACTGCTGCAGCAACTCAGCTGTTCTATATAGGACAATGCTACAGACACATGCTTCATGTTAAGAAACAACCACCCCCTCCTGATCCAGTTAAAAAAAAAAAAAAAGAAAAAAGAAAGAAAAAAAGAATCCAAACAAATAAAAGACTGTGACCCATGTGTGGCTTTGTAAGTAAAGGCTTTAAGAGAGAGTTCAAAGTTGTGAATCTTGAGCGGTAAGAGTCACCCTGCTAATTCAGATTGCCTGAAGCCTGGGGTAGCACGGGATGCTCTCTTCTGGTGGCCAGGTGACTGCAGTTTAGAAGTTATGATAGTGAGCACTGCATTGCTTACATCCCTGTGTAGCTTGAGGTTTTTATGTCATTCTGGTTTTGTTCAGTTAGGCCCCAGCTAAGCAAAGCCCTTATGCACATGCTTCAGCTATCTCTGACCGCTTTGCAAGCTGATATCTTAAGTAATAGCATCTGTGGAGCAAGGACTACTCTCAGCTTCCTGCAAAATGTGCTTGAGAAGTCATATTACACAGCCTGTTTTAAGGAGTTTGTGTTGGATTAATCAAATTGCTTTCTAGAGTCGCAGAACTGTCTCTGCAATTAATCTTGATGCTTGAAAGAAGTTTGTGTATTCATTTGGGATTCCTGAGCATTATTTATTGAGTTATTTATAGTCTACATGGAATGAACATCATAGAAAACTGCAATGACAATAGTTGGCATGTCAACAATTAAAATATAATAGGAGAACTGTCAAACTCGTTACAGTGGCTTTTAAGAAAATCAGTGTTAGGGTCAGGATTGGAATTGGCTCTTAGGATGTAGTATGCCTACCATAACACGAAAAGACCTAAGAGAGCTGCTCAATTACATTAAGATGCAGTAACACATAAATCAGAAAATTCCCTTGCTTGGCAATGTGGTTTTGTGCTGCTGTTTCATGAGCCACTTTACAAAGATCTGAGCCCCGTACAGAAGTACAGACAATGGAAGAGGAGCAGTAATGTCTGCACCTTATAACATGGCTCGCCAGTGGTGGCTCCTTTCATGTACCCTTGCCCAGTGTGTCACCTGCAAGGTAATTTAGAGGTGCATGCATGTGATGCTCTGGAAAATTATTTTTTTCCCTTCCATGGTGTTTAAAAGAAGGTTGGGAGAGTTTCACTGTTCTCAGTAGAGCACAGTGCTGAAACACCTGGGGATCCAACATCTGATCAAAGCTCTTTCGCAAGCATGTAAAATTGAGTTTTTCTTGGCTGCAAGAGAAGAAAGTTAAGCACATCAAATGGTATTTTTCAAGTCTTTTCCATTCCTTCCTGATGTCATCTTTAAATCTGGTAATTCACCCTTAGCCAGTGAGGCAACATTACTCACACGAGGAATTTGTTCAAAGGAAGCTCTCCTGTGGCGCTTCCTTCCTGCATGCTCTTCCCACTGTTGTGGATGGCACTGTGTGGGTTCCTGGAGCTGCTGCTGGCTGGGAGGCATGGGACAGGGGCTGGGCCATGCCATGCCATGTCGTGCCGTGCTGGTTCCTGGAAGCACCTGGCTGGTGGGTGCCTTCTCACGAGCATGAGCCCAAACAGACCAGTGCATCTGAACGTCATGGAGAAGGGGGAAAAAAGCCCCATCGCATTCTATATTGTAGTGGCCTCTGCAAAGCGTAGGTGAGGAATGGATTGCTGTCTGGGTGCTTGGGGAAAAGGAAGTGTTAAGAACAGCAGAAGGCATTTTTCCCAGAAGGAATAAGAGGGAAAATATGTAATTTCTTATGTTTTTAGCGTCATCCTCAGTATTAGTTTAACTAAAGTGGATTTACTGCATTTCATTGTGTGGAGCTCTGGTAGTTGTAGCGCTTGGGGTTTCACTTATGAGAATTTAACAGACCATGATTTGATTCAGGCCTGCTAATATGGTTCCTGTACACTAAATACAAAAACTTACTGCAAGCATGTTTCTTTTAGGTTTAATAATGGAATACTAAATACAAGGAAACTTAGCTACGTTTGATTGCTACATTACTTTTATGTTATTTAAATACCATACAAATATAACTTTGTCAACATCTTTTAAGGCTTATTTACTGGATTTTTTTTATACATACCAATTACCAAAGTATAGGTACAGAAGTTTAGGATAGTGAGATATATATATAACTTACCTATATCTGTCATTTACCTAAGTTTCAATAACATCCACAAAGTTTAAAATTAAGTTTCTCTGAAATAAGAATATGAAATTCGTTAGTTGGTGGTTTCCAAATTGGCACTGTTCTATGATTTAGCCAGACCTAAATTTGCTGTCCTGTTTTCTATCATTTTACTTTACAAACATTTTTTCTAGTTTTCTAGAAATGCTTTTAGATGTCATATTATCATTTTTTTTTTCTTCCACTGAACATCTTCCTGTGTTCCTACATTTGCATTATTGACCGTATGCCTGCTTTGGTCTACTTAAAATCTCAGTCTTCTAGCACAGAGCTTAAACAAGAGAAGAGCTGTTACTGTGTGTGTCTGACACAGTAGAAATTTATGATTGTTGTATGAATTCATATAACCCTTAGGAAATCCCGTCAATTATTTTATTTCATATCTCTCATGAGGAAAAGTCCCCTCCCACTCTCCTTCACCATTCTTCTCTCCATGAACACCCTCTTCCATTTAACTTTGGAAATGTAACAGGAATTTATCTGCCTTGCTTCACCACCTTGTCCATCACTTTTCTCTTCCTGATCTGCAAACCGCATCTCCCACTTCAGTGCCTTAACTCTTGGTACCTTGCCAAGTGTTGGACTGCCGAAGTGGTGACATGAGCTTTTCTGAGTGGCTATGATATTTATGCAGGAACTCTACAATCTGTCCCAAGATGTACTTTAGTTAGGGCTGGCTACCTGACATCTCATGTTACATTGCAACGAATCAAGTAGAAAATTGGAAAAGGGTCTTGGACCTCTTGAGTGGTGAGAGAGTGACTAAGTGACAGTGCTTTGGCAGCAATAGCATAATTATTGCCAAAATAGGCAGAAAGGAGTGGGTGGCTGATATGAGTGGCACTGAGGTTTGAAGTTTGTTTTTCATCTAGATACTATAGTTTTATGGATTGCTGGTTAGCACATTTTGAATGCACAACAGCTCTTGATTTTATGAACTGGTAGGACATAAGGACAGCAGGCGTATATTAGTGTTAAATTATAGATTCTGTTTTTTTCATGCTACACATTTCCAGTTAGTTAGAAAAACACATTTTTATTTAATTTCCTGCATAATTTCCTAGAAAAAATAACACAGCCGCTGTGAGATCCTACAAGTGTCTAGATGGTCTGCTCAGCCAGAATTTTCCAAATGTGTCAAATTCTGAAGTGTTCTAACATTTGCATAAATCTTTACATTTTCTAATGCATGTTCTAATGTAATGATGTACATAAACTTTCTTGTATGTCTGGATGGCAGATGAGATTTTCTGTGTGTTTTCATTAGTGTACCTAGCTTTGAACAATTGCTGTTCAATAACTGTTTTAACTAGCTATAAATCAAAAACCAAAACAACAACAACAAAAAAACACCTTTGCTGAATTTTTGTTATAAGAATAGTGATAACAAGAGAAAGGAATTCTACCTGCCCATTCACTTGACCTGCGTGTTGTGTCAAAGGGCAAATTAAAATAATTTTGACCAGAACTCCCAGGCATGTTGCCCTTTGCATGCATAATTTCATCTCCTCTTTATGTGAATTTACAGTAATCCGAGATTAGGGCAGTAGCGGACATCTGGACATTTAGGGAGAAATTGCTGCCTTAAGGAGTGCCACTTCTAAGTGAGGTAGCAAAGATTTCAGACCAAGGATGTAATGATAGCTGCTTTCAGCACTCCATTGGATATTCCCCAGAAAAAATTATTTCATGAGAATTGTGCAGTTTTTTTTTGTCAGAGGTGATGATTTTGTCACTCTGATATCACCATATCAAAGATATGTAAAAGTTTAGATTTTTTTTTTTCCATTCACTAATTTCTGTGTGGCAATCCCCCAAAGTTCTCTTCCACTTGAAAATAAAAAGGCAATTTAAATATAAATATCTTTTTTTTTTTTTTTTATTTTTGTATGTGAGAGCATTCCTAACAGTAGTTCTAGCAGAGGGAAAAAATGACAATTGTCATATAAAAATAGTTTGGAACCAATTTTTGAGATTGTCATGACTGGAGGACATTATTCTTCTAAGGATGCTTTCTAGATGCTTTCAGAAAGAGGAATGTTACTTCAAGGGGCATTGGTAGTTTGGCAGAAGTTTTATTTGTGTCACTGCTGGCTACTCTTGCAGTGGGTAGCATGATGGCATGTGGAGACAAGTATTGAGCCATGGATTCAATGTGGTATTGATGGACTATTATAGGGGGGAATTTCTCATCCAGAATGGTCTTCTGCCATATGTAGTTGTCTACACTTAAAGATGATACTGTTGTCCAGAATCCCAACCCTGGTTTCATACATGGATATATTAGACACTTACACTTTGAGTGTTTATTCTCTACTGTTTTTCAGAGAGTGACTTACCTTTGCTGAATTCTGGTCAGAGTGGTGCGCAATTGTGGTCCCAGGCAGTGCTGTGAAGTAGTTTGGTGTACATGTGGCCTGCTAGGTATGCAGTGCTCTCCTGTCTGAGCTGCTGGAGAAGTGTCTGTGCTTAGAATACGCCACAGTGATTCTAGTGTTGATAATTTCAAGAATAGTCTTAAGGGACAACCCTGAAAAGAAATTCCAAACTTGATCTGGCACAGAAGTCAATCAAGAGTAAATTCAGGTTTTCGGAACACTTTCTGTCTGCTTTCTTCCTAACTCAGTGTTGGTTGTGCTATTTGAAGTAGGACAAAGAAAAATTTGTCATGAATGTTCAACTGATTTCACTGTATTTTGTGGCTTTTGTACAAAACTGTGAAAATATCTTATATACTTTCAGATTTTGAAAATACCCGTGACATTCCTTCAGCAAACATTTTTTTCATTTGGCAAAGCCTCTGTAATTGTGTGTAGCAGGAGTATTTTTCATAAATTTTACAGTTTTTTTTAAACCCACTTTAAGTGACTCCCCTTTCTCCCCCCCCCCCCGTAACAGCACTGCTAGCCCTGTCATTGGGACCATTGGAAGCCGCTGCACTGTTCACCACCATATCATATAATGCTCAGGGTGAATCTAAATGAGAAAGTGCTTCAAATACCAGTGATTTCTCTGTGTGAAGATTTCTAGTATTGTAACAATCCTGCGACGGTAGGGACCATTAGAAAGCTTCGTTCACTGCAGTCACAGAAATGATTTTATTTTCTGATAGGATGCACTGTACTGCAAAATAGAGCAGAGTCCATTGCACTTGCAAAAGCAATTTGATAGTTAAAGCTATTTATAATTAAATTTCCTTATTGTGAACTTACAATAGCAACAAATTACTATGGCTTGTTATTTGTGGAAAGTAGCTATGCAAACATGGCTAATTCTAATGACAGTTTCAGACTCAAACACTGACTTCCAATTTATACTTTTTCCAGCCTTCACTTGCATTATCTATTAGTTTGATTCTTTTATAATGTAGATATCATCATAGGGATTATAACTTTGTTATTATTATAGCTTTGTTATGCTAGTTGTAAATCCATTAGGATGAACTTTGTATGGCTACTAGAAACTCCATGGATTTCCATTAGAGTTTATGTTAGGTTGAAGACGTAGCAGGCTTGGAATTTCCTTTGGTCAAACTTTAGGATATCTTTGACAGTAGTAAAAAAAAAAAAAAAAAGGCAGAATTAGGAAATCTATGTTCATTGAAGCCCACAACTATGTTTTACCTTTAAGCATATGACTTCCTCTAGCTTCCAGCATTGCTTGATCTGTGCCTGAGAATGTGAACCTATTTTTTTTTTTTTTTTTTTAAAACAGAAAAACTAGTAAATAGAAGAATGGGGCATGTTATATTTGGAATCTGCATTTACTTAAGTTTAGCATAATAGGAGAACATATATAGGAGCAAATTAGTATTTTTTAGTAGGTTTGAGTTCTTACTGAGCTATTTTTTCTTTAATTATTTTGTAATTGGTACAAACAGCTGACATTGCATGAGAACTGAGTACTAACTGAGGACAGGCTGGGAAACCAGAGTAGGATTTTCAGTTTCTCATTTGAACTTGCACCGCATTAGTTACAAGACCAAGTTCAGGAATAGTTTTCCCCTTGAGAATGAGGGTATGTAATAGACAGGAGAACAGTCTCTGCTTGTAAAGGTACAGCGATGAAAGATATGGAGCATTTCAAAGAAAAAACAAAACAAAACAAAACAAAAAAAACATTGGGTGGGGAAAATGTAACATTTTTGTTTCCAAATTATTGAAAACATTTTTTTTTCTTCTGTAAATGTTCTGTCAGTAATTGGAATTTTTATACATTGTGCTAATCCTACCTTTATATAGAAGTCATAAATCTTATAAATTAATGTGTCGGGCTGTTACCAGAACTCTTCAGTCTGTTTCTTTTTATGGAGTGATCTGACACATTTTGCAAACAGCAGACCTAGGTGCTCTGCATGAGTCCCAAACTGGATTTTTAGTGATCAGCTCACAGGAATGGACTCTGGCACTATTTCCAGTCAGGCGAGAAAATGTGGTTTAACTTAAAGGAATAATACTGGAAAATAGATATGAATTGCTGACCTTTTAACACTGTATTTTAAAGTTTAACATAATGGCGCTGTGGTCTATGAATGTTTTTATTGGTACTTCCATTAGTTCCCTAATAATCTTGACATTACGTTACATTTTCTGGAACACCGAGGTCTTTTTTTCATCACCCTATTTTTCAAGCATGCAAATACATTTAACAGATAATTAGCAGAATTAATTTGGTCTCTTACATCCATCTTGAAATTTGAGGGGTACAATTCTGAACCTTTACCTGACCTTTAAAAATATTTATGCAACTATTTACAAACACAAATCACAACTTCTCTATTTATTCTGTAAAGAAAACGTGATAGTGTAACTGCCAACAACTAAAACCTGTAATACAGGGAAAACAACTTTGCAGCTAGTACCAAAAAGGCGATTTGTGAGACTGCAAGACAATAAAGAAAAGGTCTGGTCAGGGTCTGTCCTGAAAGTGGCAGTATTCATGAACAGTTCAGAATAATTAATATACATTACAAAATAGGTTTTTATAGAGCCGTTTTCGTTATAATAAATAGCTTGGGTATTTTTAATATAGACTTTGGCATATTACATATTTCTGATAACTTTTGCTGACATCCAGCAAGTTCTGAAGTCCTGGAATTCTCTTGAGGTTTTATAGTGCCGAGACCAGAAAAAAAATCACTAAATGCTTCCAGTGCTGGAGCCCTAAAGCAACATTCTGCAACCAGATGATACATATAAACTCGCTTCCCATAAGAGAGCAGTCTAGTGCTGAAGGGGGAAAAAAAAGTTGTTTTTAATATCAGATGTTTTTATCCCAAGCATCTGTTTTGAAATGTTCTTAATTCAGAAAATGTCATGTTAAAGAAAGTGCAAAGTACTTCAAAATCATTAGGAATGAATAAGCCAATTTGGAGGAACAACAAACCACTCGTTTCTCGAACAGTATGTATGTTCTTGCAAGAACCCTGGGAGTGATAAGAACTGGAAGAGCCATGACTGCTGGTACCTGTGGTACCTGCAGAGCCTGTGGTGGCATTCCTAACTCCAGGCCCTAAGCTGAAGGTTTATTATCTGACTAGACAGCCAGTGTGTGCCACCTCTTCCCTTTGCTTGGAAAAAACGTTTTCCTGTCGCACTAAAAAAAGCTTTTGAATTGTGCCATAAGAGTTGTTTCTGTATTTGTCAGTGTCCTCTGCAATTTTAGAAAGATTGTCTTCACTGGGATAAAATCAGCAAATAAGAACATGGCATAGGTGATATCTGTCCTTAATGAACTGCTTAATGCAACTAATTAATGCCATGAACTATAATATTAGGTTCTATGACTTAAGGTTTTATGGCTAATACCTACATTTGTAATTTTGCTGAGGATTTTTCATCTTGGCCTCATCAATAGTTGACTCTAAAAAGCTTTTTTGACCCTCCAGTTAGATGTTAGTGTTGCTATTAAAATATCTACTAGTGGATCTAATCTTTTACAGTGCAGGACACTGAACAAAATTTGGTGTGGCTGGCAGTAGTAAAATGCCTTGTCCCTCAAATAGTAAAGGAAAAGTTTATGCTTTTAACACCAAACAAACAAATTTTGACCAGATCTTGAAATAAAACCTGTACAAGCCCAATGCAAACTTTAAAAAAGCCTTGAAAGAAAATATAATTAAAAGAAAATTATTTTACTTTTACTGCAGTATCCTTTCTGTTGTATACTGTGATGAGCTACTTCAGCTTCTGTCAGTTCAATTGACAGTTATTCTGCCAGCCTCAATGAAAGCAGCTCCAGTCACTGGCTTTATGCAGTTTTGTACTGGAAGAAAATTTAATTCTACTTGATCACAAAGTTGTTGTTGTTTTTTTTTTTTTTTTTCTTTCCCTGAAACAGTATTTTTTTTTTTTTTTAATTATCATTGGCAGTGGACTTCTGAGAAAAGTGGTATGCATCAGTAATGCCTTGGAATTATTCAGTGTCCCCCCAAATCTTCATGTTTTCCCCCTTTAAGGGGCATATTTCAAATCAGTTTGATACATCCTTGTGTCTCTTGGACCTTGGATTTCAATGAGCTGCAGGGTTAGCAGCTCACAGATACTGTTTTCCTAGGAAGTGATGTTTATGTGGCTGTTCTATACTTGCTTCTGTAGTAATTCTTTGCTGACATATTTTTAACCCATTAAAAAGATCAGGGTGGAGGTCCAAGGTGGGAAGTTCCTACCAGTACTGCTGACATAAGTACCTGGGTAGTATGAGTAAACCACATATGAGAGTTCCCTTTATGTCCAGGCACAAAAGTTATGGCATAAATTGGTAGTTTTCTTTTCTCTTTGCACTTTTTCTGGCCCTTGATACAAGTCCTTTCCCGACTGTTCAGGTGCCTTGGAAGCAAGCAGGCACGTCCTGGCCCAGCATCCAGGTGGACCATGGGGGAGATCCTGAGGGCATCCAAGGGGGGGGCGCACTATTATGAGAAAGGGGAAGAGAGGAGTTACAGCAATATGTAGGCACAGAGCATACATGTCCATGGGAAACCAAGATTTTCTGGTTCACTCTGTGCAGGAGAGTTTCTTCAGTCATCTTAGGATTTTCCTGCCCAATCCAGAAGTTTCATTGAGGTCTCTAGCTTGCCAGTATATTCTTGTTTTTCTTATTCATTAGTCCTGCCCTGCCACTGCACTGAGGTCTTGGTCTTGCATAGAAGCCAGCTGCGGTGTATGTTTGCTAAATCTGATGTGGTAGCACAGTGGTTCCAAAGCTGTGGTCTCCAGAAGGCTGCTTGTATGTTGCTGGCTCTCTCTGTTTGTTTGCAGCTGCTAAATTGCATTAAAGACCGCTAAAAATAGACTAAACGCTTCCCCATTTACTTTCCAAGTCAGCAATTGCTCCAATTGCCACTTGTCATGGGGAACAGAAGTCTGTGTGTGTAAGCCTGTGAGTGTGTGTGGCTGAGGCACTCACTGTGGTGAAACAAGGCCTCCAAGAGAAGATCCTCTTTCCATATCTTCTGATGGGTTAAGAGCTTTAGGGAATCCCAGCCAGGAGTGGGGAGGAGTCTTCCCTTCTGTTCTTCATTCTTCACAAGAGAGAGAGAGGAGATAATGTTGACTGACAGGTCAGGCACTCACGAAGACACTTGCCTGAAACGAGATAATCCAGGCTTTGAAAAAAGTTCAGTTCCTTTGCAGCAGCCCAGAAGTACTATGAATTTTTATTGGCAACGGTTGTTACCAGGCCTGATAATGGTTTTAACTTAAGTCCCATCAGGGAAAGGGAAGGTAACTCAGCTCTTTGATTAGTAGCTCCAGGCTGTCTGTGGACGCAATGGAAGGAATTTTGAGGGTTTTCTCTGAAACCATAATGCAGGATATTTTGGAATTGAAAGCTCAAAATATCAATTTAACATGATTGTTTGATCTCATTTTCCCTCCAAAACATCCATTCAGTCCTTGCTGGATCATGCAGTGAATAAATAAAGATGATAATACAACAGAAAAAAGATGCATTATATCTCACGGTCTGTCAAGTACACAGCATAACAGTCATTCTAGGTTTGTACTTTTTTATTGATTAATTTTGTGCTCATTGCCTGGAAATATTGTTGGGGGAAGAAAAAACCCACAAACCATCACAGTTTTTATGGATATTTCAGTGCTGCTTTGGTTTCTAAACAAGCCCTCAGCCTAGCACTGGTGAGGGTGGGAAAGAGGCTGGGGGAGAGGGCAGGATCAGTAGAACTAGGTTGGAATCTTTTCCTTTCTCCCAGTGAAGTTTTCCCTTAAAAAATAAACAAACAAACAAGCATAAACTAACCACAGATACCTATCCGTGACCATTTTGTGAACAAAAAGAACAACCAACCTCCTCTCCAGCTGTATCCCCCCAATAAAAATCACTACAAAGCTTTCATAATTTTAGATTAATAAATACTGAGACTGCCTGTGAAAATGCTCAGTAAGTTAAATGTTCTCTCTCTCTCTTTTTTTTTTTTTTTTTTTCCTTTTTCCCTTTATTTATGCAGAGAAATTTCAGTGTAAATAATTGCATTTAGCATCTGTGTTTCTCCCTGCAGTAAGGTCCAGAAGAAATTTGAGTGGAGGAGGAACTTCGCATAAGTTCTCCTAGGGGCTTTCCTGGGAAGACTTGGTAGGTTATCAAGCTAATTAGCACAGCCTGTGCATTAAAAAAGAAAGTGAGCGTGAAGAAAGAGTACATCTCTCCTTGGTGTACAGTTTGTGCAGACAACAAGTGGCCTGCAATGATGAAATTGTAGTTGCATGAGACAGAAGGGAGAAGGAGGCAAAGGGGAGGTGAGCTAGCATAGTGTTGGAGCCAGACAGTCATGGGAATTGAGATGAAGTTGTCAGGAGCAGAGGTGAGTGAAACCTTAAAGCTGGGGAGGCTGTTCTAACCCGAGAGGAATGGTGCTGTGGAGCCAATTAATAGATCTAAGTGGAGTAGTTAGAGGGGAAGGTGAAGTTGATCTCAGGCTAGATTAATCCCTAATGTAATCTTGTTGGCATCATCGTACTGGCTTTCCTCTTTTTTCAAGCATCAGTGGAATTTCTTCAAAGATATATTTGGCCCTTCCAGTTCTTGTTTTACCAGATTCCACTGAATCATCAAGTTTTACCAGATGCTACTCTGAGCCTCTGCCCTGGATTACATCACTGGTGTCAGGGCAGCAGATCAGGTTGCGGGGAGAGTGGGTTTCCTTATAAAGAAATTGTCACTCTTGTGAAATGTTTTGCTTAATGAGGTTATGGCTGTAGCTGTTAAATTTGCAAGCATTTTCAGTGCCAAATAACTGAATAGATCAACAGAAAAACTCCATTTATGTGCGTTTGGGAGGCTGGCAAACTGTTTCCCTCATCTAATAGTTTAAACACTTCACAGCATCAAATTCTCTTTCCAGCCTTGTCACCAAAATGCTTTGTGATGGATGTTTCATGATATGTGTGTGTCCATTTCCTAGTCCATAATGAGGGAATGACCATATTCCCTCTACTTAAAATGATATGAAATTTAACTCTGAAATTATAAATTACTTTGAATCTCTTCAATACAAGTACTATTAAGAGGTATGTGATTTTACTGGATGCTGCTGCTACATAGTCAGCCCTTAGTGAGCCCACACATTTAATCTGATTCTAATAAAGTCTTTTAAATATAATGAAACTGTATCAGTGTAGAGGAAGAAAAGTACTGGTAGATGTATGAATCAGTGGGCTCTACCTGCCTATCAAGTTAGGAATGTGTATTTATTACTGTAGGAAACCACAAATCCTGTGTCAACAGAGCTGACAGGTCATCCTTGACTTTTTAATCCACAGAATGGCCATGCTCATTTTAAATTTGCCTTATTACAGCTTAAGTTCAGTCAGACCTGAACATTCTTACCACGTGGAAAACATTTCACTGGAGAAATAGAAAGCATTATTTTGTAAATGCATTTATTAGCTCAATAGCACAAGCCAGTACAATCAAGCACACTGGGTTTCAGTTTGATTATACCACATCCCATGAATGCATTATTAGTGGTTTAATTGTAGATAAGAAAGAAGTACAACAGTTTCAGTGAGCAAGAGAGCATCATAAAGGTACTTTTTTTTTTTTTTTTTGCTTACATAATACTGTATCTTGAATAATTGATATATATATATTTTTTTTTTCCAGCTAGATTTATTAAATATGATCTGTTCACAAGACGTCAGAATATTACTTTATGTGGCCTGTGATCGTAGGGTTCATAGTCACAAAGTTCTTCAAAAGATTCTTGTTCAAAGTTTCACCTTTGATTATACTGGTGCCAATAGGTCTGATTAACCTAATAAATAAACTATGTTAGCACTACTGCCTTTTTTTTTTTTTTTTTTTTTTTTTTTTAAAAATCTTCCCCCCATGGGCAACATATTTAGAAGGATATTTATTTCCAGGCAGTAGAAGTCTTGTATCAAGATAACAGACTCTGTGTGAGGACGGTGGGGCAGCTGAAAGCAGATCCACCTGCTTCTGCTATAGCCTGATTGATACTTTGTGTAACTGAAAAGGGCAACCCTAACTGACCTAAATCTGCATGGTTCTAATAAAAAAAATGGAGTCAACAAACAAAAAGCACATGTACAGGAACTAGGCACCTGCTGAAGAGATCACTTCTCATTGCAAGTAGCATTCAATGCCTGCTTAGCTTTGTTGAATCATTTGCATATGGATTTCATAGAAATGTTGTTACGCAGTTCAGAAATTTCATGAGGATGCTAATTAAAGGAGGCCAATTGAAGGCCTCCAGATGAGGCAGAATCACTTTTCCTCAGGCATTACTAGGAAAGGTAAGGTAGCAGCAATCATGAGACATTTATTTCAGGAAATACTCTTCTGTTAGTACTGGTCCAGCTGCCTGGTGGCTCGCTGTAGCATACCCCTTAGTTTTCACAGCTATATTTATTCAGTTGCTCCATATATCTTGTTTGAAGGAAATCCTCCAGTTAGAAAACCAAGCACAATGAGTGATGGAGAATGGAATCCCTGTCTGAAGGCAATTCTAGGAGGAAAAAAATGTCTGAAAGTTCTGTTCGAACTCAGCTTAAGCTCTGAGCCTTTTTATCAACTGTTTCTTGAGCATTGTTTGTTCTGAGAATGTTGTGAGATTTTTCAGTACCTCAGAGACCAAAGGAGTTAGTTTTTAGACCTTGCATGTAGTTTGTGTTTCACATCATTTCTATTTAGAGATCTTTAATGAGTGATAAATAATTTCCAAATGTATCTATCATGCATTAATGCTTCTATGGCATCAAAAGAAAATATTTGGGTTAGGATTATTTCAGAGTATTGACATAACAAAGACTTGAAGCCAGATGAGAGGCACTACAATAAGTTTTGCTCTGTTTCTTTTCAGTGCAAACAAATGCACATATGCACACACAGGCACAACACGCACCCCACTTCAATATTAATTATCTAGGGTTGGCTTTGTCCACACTATGTCAGTACATACTGACACTACATCACTCTATGCATGACATATCGCATCCTGAGTGGTGTTAATCTAAATGAAGGATGAGTAGAAAAAGGGAAAGTCAATTATTTACAAGGCAAAACAATCTGAGAAAAAGCTCTTAAGAACAGCATAAACATTGGAGCAATTTCCATTTCTGTAAATGACTTAAATAAGATAGTTATAATGTGAAGTTATGTAAAATCAGTCTAATCCATGGGCAGTGAGGAGTATGTTGGTGTTTGGGAAATGGTGTTCTGATTGTAAGGCAAATTTGATTTTTTTTTTCTTATAACCCCCATCTCTGTCATGCTCTGGGACTTGGTTGAAGTTGGGGCTTTAAGTGCAATAACAAACATGGCAAACTTGAACCAAAAAGTCAAGGGTCCTGGTGTCTCATGTTGACAGATGTTTCTTCTGTCTTTGCTCTTGCTTTGCAGGCCAGCTGGAGCTCCGTGCAGAGGGGCTGCTTTGCTTGGGCAGGTTGGCCCATGGTCTCTTTAGGAAGTACTTGAGGATTTCATCATCGTCTCCCATGACTGAGCCTGTGCAGGAGCAGGCTCTTTTTGTCCATGCTCTGCCTTCTGTTGCATGGAGGAAAACTGTTGGTTCCTTCATCTTGCTTATTAAAGGTGGATTTTGTACCTCTTTCTCTCAGTGAAACATCCCTGTGGCTAATTGCAGTGACACTGATTTCCAAAGTTTTCTAGAGCAGATGCCTAACCTGCTAATTAACAGAATCTTCCAGGAGGCAGCTTGGAATGTTAAACCTAGGAGTTTGTTTATTGGGTTGTCCAAGCCAGCGTTTTCTCTTAATGCTGACAACTTAAAATTCAGTGATATCACTGTTCTTCTCTGAGAAAGCATCATTTTTAGTAAACGTGCTATTTTTCTTTTCTTTCTACTCTCTCAAAGGTAGGTCTAGGACTAACTAGGCTCCAGCTTGTATTGTAGTGAAAGCTGGGTGGCAAACTGATGAAAGACTTTCAGTTAGTATGTGTATTCACCAGGCACAAAGTGAGAAAGCTGAAGCTTCAGCCTTGAGTGTGACATTGAGATTAAATTTCTTTTTTTTTTTTTTTTTTTTTTTCTCCCCCTCCAATTTCAATTTAGACATTGTGACTTTGTGAATCTGGCATCGAGTGCTGGAAAGAGCACATTTATTAAAGACCTAAAACCAGTGGAGATGTTACTATATACATGTATGCTGTGAGATAGCTGTTATGCTTCTTCTCATTGACTATATTACTTCTCTCATTAGAATAAACTATCAGCAAATCTCCTGTTGTATGTTCTTCTGTTTAATGATCTGAAAGATGATTTGCTTTCTTATTTAGATGGTTTTCCTTTGTTTCGCTACCTGAGGTTAGAGGAAGTTACTCACTTTCTCATTCAAGGTGACAGTCTTCTCTTAGTTTAACATTTCAGCTTTGATCCGTTTTATGTGTGAACATCCATGATATGTAGCAATTTGCTTTCTAACATAGTCTTAAACGTCACAAAAGTTAAATAGCAAATTTCTCTCTCCACTCTTTATGTTGTCATGTCTACCTTGTTCTATCCATCATCCCAGGAAAAGTTATCTGTAATAGTATTCGTTTCTCAGTGCTCATTAACCTATGAAGCACTTTTTGCATTTAAATTCTCGTAACTTTGTAAACTCAGTCCATCCTGGGAATGCCAGTGGTTGAAGATGTGGCTTCATTACAATGACAGCAAACAAATGTTCAAGTACTTATATATATATATATATTTCAAATCTGGCCCATTGGCATCTGAAATCAGTAATGTGAAATTACTCAACTTTACTTAATCATACAGTATTTCCCTCAAGAGGTACCTTTTATCTCATAAGAGCCTATTATTATTATTGTAATAATTTATTTCCTACTACAATCAACAGTAAAAATACTGAAAGAGCTACATGTAAAATCAGATAGTGTGAACACATATAGCACAGAACAAGAAATAACATTGATGAAATGGTGTATTGCGTCTCATGGAATTTTTATTCCTTTTATAATGTAGAAAAGAATTAAGAAGACTGTAGTATAGTTTATATCAAAAGATTACTTCTGAGAGCTTGGATAAACATTGATAGAATCTATATTTCAACTTTCAAGTGTTTAAAAAAGGATTATAGGATTGTCCTATAACCATGAGCTAAAGTTTGGGAATTTATGTTTTCCTTTTTGCAGGACAGTTCCTCTTAAAATTATACTCTGAACAATGGCTTATTTTCTTGTGCCAGTGCTCTATTCCAAATACTGTGGCTTGGCAGCAGGCAGGTCTCAGATTTCAACCACATGTATTTCAAAAAAATCAAAAGATCCTTATTTGGCACTCCACTCACATATCTTAAAAAGCTGTGTTTGTGCGTCAGATTTGAAAATAATTGAAACCAGGGGTGCAAAAACTGAACTTTCCTTCCAGGATGTTTTGACTTCAATTGATTCCAAAAGCATTGAGGGGAACAGAATGGAAACCGTGTGCAGCATACTGCATTGACACTGTGCGTAGTGACTGAACTTCATGGAGCGTACATACATGATACTTCAGTGCTCCTTCTGAAAACACACAGAGTTTTCTTTCATTGTGCATTTAAAATGAATGTATATACACACAAGTACATGCTTTCATGGCAAAACATTACATAAATTTCATTTGGTAAATAGGAGGTTCATCTTGCATATGACAGTGCTGCAGCTTTTTCTGAGTGAAATATGGTAGCTGTATCTATATACACAATAATTTAAGAGTGGAAGAGTAGTTAACCCGTTATCCAGAGACTTGTGCTTTTTCCCAAGGAATTTTTTATTTCATCCACAACAAATTATGCAAGAGGATGAAACTGGATCTTCTGGAAGTAAAACACTCAACAAGGGAATGACTTTAAAAGACTTGTAACTGGAGAAAATATCAAGTTGTTTCTGCTCATTATCTTAAGGTGAGGCAAAAAGTCCAATAAGAGAGACATCCCAGAAATTATCAAGCAAAGCACGAATTCCTATAGTGATAATACAGTGTCAAATACAAATTAAATCCAAACCCTGCCAAGAATTGTTTTTTCCATCTTGTAATAAGAAAAGTCAATGTGTACCAGATCATGCCCTTTACAAGACATTTGGTACTCAAAAGGGGCCAGGGGGAGTAAGGAGCAGCAAGACATCCTAAGTGGAAGAGAGAAATTGAAGGGCTGGGTCATATGCGCTACATGGCAAATACATAATATTCGTGTGTCATCTCCCCCCTCCCCCCTATAAAAAATGAAGTGAATAAATAAATGAGAAAAACAGGTGAACAATCCATAGGAGATCAGAGACATGATGATCATCCATAATGACTAAAGGGATTCTTTGGTCACACACATTTAAAAAAAAAAAAAAAAAAAGAAAAAAAAAAAAAGCCAAAGATGGAAAAAATCCAGTAAATTCCTACTCATCCACTCACCCATCTGAAGTAGCCGAAGTAAAGAAGTAAACAAAACAGTTTGCCAGATGGCACATTGAGGTTTGATCCTATGCCAGCCTTAGACCTTCCATGAATTCTTTTCAGCGCCCTTTTAGTTTTGCTAAGGCTTCCACTTGCACAGAAAAGTAATGTGAAGTATTGTAATTCCAGTTATTTACTCATCACTGCAAAGAAATCTCAATGGCCAAGTAAAAAGAAAACAAATGCATTGTAATGTGAAATTAGTTCTGTTTGTCAGCATTTATTTTTAGTCTAAAAGCTTTCTTGGCACTCAAATGTATAGTTATACATATAGGTATTAATATAATTAGTTGCTATAAATATAGGCAAGTATTTTATCAAATATTGGTAGATGCTTTCTAAAGAATTCTGATGTAGATTCGGTTTGAGTTTTGACTAAAGAAGACTGCCTTATTTGAATTAATTCAGGTAAATAGAACTCATTCATCTTTTCATCTTCTTGACTTCATATCCTGATTTAGGATTTCCAATGTGTTTGTTCTTAATCTTGTCAGTGTCCTTCAACAAACACCTTAATTCAGAGAGAAATCACAGGTAAGGAGAATGTGATTTTGTTTTACCTTTTTATTTATTTAATTATTTTTTAACAGTAGGAGGAGCTGTGTTTGAGAAAGAAGGAAGAATTCACAGTGCATGAAGAGAGAGATTAGGGAAAAAAAAAAAAAAAAAAAAGAAATCTGTCTTCAGACAGGCAGAGGAACAAATCTTTCTCATCTGCATACCTCCTTGTTCCCCAAAGAATGTGCACAGATAAACCAAAACACTAAGGGAAAAAAAATCAGAGGCTTCAAGCTGTCCTCAGAGAGTACCACTTGATATTTTTGTGTAAACCTCTGCTCAGTTTGATTGTACCTGGCATCATGTAAAAGACAGCATGATTCATTATAAGCTTGAAATACATTTTATTTCCAAATGGATGACTTTCCTGTATTTCTCTTTGCATTATTGCAATCTTTTCTTTGTTACTAGTTAGTGTCTTCTATTTTTGCGTGTATTTTGTTGCAGAGATTAAATGAAGTGAGTGGATTATTGATCCAAACTTTAGATGAAGTGCAAGTTTGTATTTCACTTCTCAATCATCTTTAGCTAGAAGTAGTGTTACTGTTCTCAGGTACGTTAGTAACAGCTAGATAGAAACAAATAAAAAAGAAGAGGAATGTTCTTCTTTACCCCTTGATCTGTTTCTTAGATTCAGATTTTTATTAGTCCTACAACTAATTTTCATGTATTTTTATGGTGGTAATCAGAAATATGGAATCCAAAAACATATGGTGTAGTCAAATGAAAGAAATAGTGATTTATTTATTTTTTATTACAAGTTTAGTCAACTAACAAATTCTAATGGCAAATCGCAGAGGAAGCCTAGTCCAGCAGGAGCATGATATGTAGACCTGAAGTTATCAACAAAGAGCATTACTAAGTAATCCTGAGCTGCTGATTTTTAATAGCAGAATTAGTTACTTTAACCAAGAATTGACTGTAGATTGTTTACATTGTCTGCTGTCATAGTAGGTTTCTTAATATTCACAGTTCAGTGAGCTCTAAATCTGAATACAGCCCCACTGAAATAAAAGTAAGATATTGTGCTGTGAATTTAATTATATCAATTATTACAAAGTATTAATGCTGTCACTTCTGAAATAAATTTTGCTTGGCCAGTAATTACACTCTGTGAAATTATCATGACATGTTAGCTGTTGGTGGTGTGTGTCAAAGTGCATAGGTAAAACTAACTGAATCTCGGCAGCACTACACGCAGCTGCATAGTTATCCTTTACTCTTTGTTCTCTGTGCATGTATGCTGTTTCCTTTTTTGTACCTTTACCTGCAACAACATCTTAGACAAAACTATGTCCTCAGTTTTAGGCTTGATGCAAAGTCTGTAGTGGATCCCAAGCAACCTGTTATGATGTTGAAGCTAGGCTTTGAGCTGGGAGTTGGACTAGGTGACCTCCATTGGTCCCTTCCAACTTAAATTATTCTGCAGTTTCATGGATGAAAGGGCCTGTTGCTTAACCTGTGCTTAATCAGGTCTGGTTTCCCAGCTCACAGACGTTAAGCTGAGCTTAAGAGTTCCTATTGAAGCAATTTTGCCTTTAAAGAAGGAAAAGGCTAGCTTCAAAGAATAGAATTTGATCCAGATATCACTTGAAGAGAGTGGCCATAGCCAGCTCATGTGAGCATGGTATTTAAAGGCACAGCCTGGAAAGATATTGTGGTGGAAGTAAAAAAGGAAATTAGATCAAAAGGAATACAGAATGTTTCTCTTTAGGCTTACTTTACAGCACTTGAAATTGGGAAAGAAAAAGAAAAATAACATTAACATTTTAAACATATTATTTGCAGTGTCACTACAGATGTCAGAAGTTGTCGCTGCCAAATTTTGCCTGGACATAATCATTTAAAAATTACTGTTAGCCAGAACTCAGCATGTCTGCGTACACTTACATACACACAAACACATGAATTTTGGATTAGGCAGCGGCAAACTTCACTATTTCTGGATTTTCCTTGATGTGTTTAAGCAAACAATAAAGCTTAGAGTTATGAAGCAAGTAGGGGACCAATAATTGTGTGAATGATTTCATTAAAAATCCATGCATACACATGCCCATGCATTACAATAGACAAATGTGACTGAAACAAGTGATATTAAAACTATGGAAGTATTCTGCAATGATTTCTGTAGCTGTACAGAAAGAGGGGCTAATAAAAAGATTAATAACAAATGCTTGACTTGAAGTTCTATTTCTGTGTTTTAAGACCATCTAGTAAGAGGATGCACAGAAATATTATTGGGGTTCAAGGCAAAAATCTATGTGGAGCTCTCCAAGGTTCTTTGGTTCAGACAAGTTATTCTTTGCCCAGCCTCTGGGACCACATATATTTGTTAAAACATACACACACACATCCCCATTGGCAACAAAATCTGGACCAACCAACAAACCACACAAAAAATCCAAACCATACTACACCTAAATTAACTTGGTATTATATGGTTTCTGTGCATTGTACCCTGTTTTGTTACAGGATGGGAGGAAAAAGGAGGGGGCAGGAAATAAACCTTGTATGATAAAAAGCCAGGAGCTGGCATAACTGAAATCTTAGCAGTATAGTCAAAGATGTATTATTCCATATCATGTTTTGGCAACTCTTTCATTGCCCCTGTGGTGCAAAGTCTTCCTTTAGCAGAAATAGTGTGTGTTGGGGAAGGGTGGTTATGTTTGCAGCAGATCATCAGTATCCCAAATTCTCGACTAGAAAATGTGATACAGATGATGGGGCTGCTTTTTCCTTATGCTAGGATCTGTTTGTCACTATTTTTGCATGTCTTCTAACATACGTTGACACCTTGCTTTTTCTTTGCTGGCTGCAGTTCTATGTTTTACTTTGATCGGTGTTACTTATTTAGGATTCTACTATGAATGGTGTTTTTTGTGTGTCAAACTGATTCATTTGTTTATTTATGGCAACTTTGTGTTGGTAAACCACTTATTAAAATAGTAATTGGTGCATCTCAAAAAGCTATAACCCTGTAGTGCATTTGTTATTAATACATTTCTCAGAATAAAAATACTCATTCAGATGTAGTTGCTTCAGTGAAATTCTATGAGGGATTGTAACCTAGCCGAGAAGTAAACTTCAGTTCGTTTTACAGAAAGAACTCTGACATTCCATTTATTTTCTTCCTAAAGTGAGCAGATTTACCAATGGTTTTGGATACTGACTGTGTAGGTAGAGTTCTGTAACCTCCACAGGCAATTAACTCTTCATCTTTCTTGTAGATATAATGTCTCAAGTATGTGGAGTAGAAACAGCATTTTGGTGACCTTCTGAGAACTAAAGAATAAAGGTCATTTCTTTCCTAAATGTGGAGCAATTAACATAGAGAAAGAGATAGCTGTGCAGCATTTGTAACCTAGCAAGTAATTCCAAAGCTATTACTTGTTTATTTAATCTTCTCATTTTATGGAAGAGCTTTCTACTACTGAAAGCAAATGGTTGGTATTGTTCCCTCATAGCTTCCTCTACCAGAGAATGGAAACTAAGCAGACTAGGCTAAGTTTTGCTGAAATCTGACGTAAATTGATTCTGGAACTACAAATGGATTTGTGTTGCAACATCTGACTTGTTGACCTGACTACATAAGTCATCAGATCTTGTTACTGTCATTTCTTGAGAAAAATATTAACTGTGTGAGAATAAAGCCTAACAAGCAAAGAACTTTCAAGGGCAGATGAAGTCAATTGTACCATGACAATGTGTGCAGCCTTTGAGTCCCGTTTGTCCTGGGCTAGTTCCTCTAGAGGCAGCTTCATGAATCCTACCTTGAGTGCAGATGTTGCGTAAATATGAATGAGTGAGCTAGCCAAGAACAGCTTAATGTAAGTACTTTGTTCTGACATCCTCCCAATTTTCTTCTGACTCCTTGTTACTGCCAGAATACGTTTTGTCCCATCATTGCTCAATTCCACTTCCTAATTTGTTAAATGACTACTCCAGCAGTGTAAAGGAACCCACAAAGTCTCTTCATGATGAAATTATTTATTGCTATCAGATGAAAATTAGCCCACCCATGGATATGTAGAAGACGATAAAAAATAATTCTTCATTTATTGTTGAAAAGTCTGGCAATATTAAACAGGGAGTTATCAAAAATTATTAGAAAAACTCTTATGAAAGACAGGATATTCCCATACCTGCTGTCTGCTCCCCACTCCACTTCGTAAGTTCCATAGAGTTTACTATTTGACTGTTGATGTTCCCATTTCACTGACCTGTTGCAATCAGCTACAGATTGGTGTATAAAACTCAGCAACAGTACCAGCTTAATGTATTTTTATGCTAACTTTACTTTGCAGCACCCATATTCCTCCTCTGCAGAAGCAAAACTCTGAAACTGTTTTGTGAGCCAGATAAAAGAACTGTTCTTATTTGAAAATACTCCTGCAGTTGCTTTTTTCCTTGCACTTTGATGCAGTTCAGCAATCTCACTGAGAGTTGTGCTCCTACAACTAGTGAGGCAACAAATCACAATGGAGAAGAGAAGAGGAGAAAATTCAGTATGAAGAGTGAACTGGGTGTATGGTTGGGCATGTGAATACATGAATGTGGTAGTGTTGCTCAGCCTACATGAAACCATAACCATGCTCTGGGACTATTTATTATTACACTGGACACTGCAAATCTATCTGGCACCTGTGGACTGCTTTGGATCCTCTTATATGCCCTCTCTATGTACAAAACACCCAAGAATTTTAATGTCACTTTAGGTATAAAATGCCTTCAAAACACTTTGTCCTGAGGCTAATAGTTGTTGGAGCAAGGACAGTCCGATATCTGGTCCATATTATATGTTCTGTCTCAAATCAGTCAATTGAAAAATTTTTTTTTTTTTTTTTTTTTTCTGCCTTTCCTGTTCCAGAGTAGAGCTTCATAACTTTTTACACCTGTTTTTGAACCCATTATTGGTCAACAGTTGTGTTTTGGAATGGCTTGGAAATATAATCCTAACTGAATTATTCCACCACCAGCCATGTTTGCTGATGTACCAAAAATATTATAGAAACAAGCAAGCTGTACTGGTATAGTCTTTTCCCTTTAAAAGATGTTCCTTTTGTTCACAACAAACATATATGCCTCATCTGTGGCACTTTTATCATGTTTGGAAACTCTTGATTTAAATTGGCTTTCCCCCCTCTCTCTGCTCATTCTACTTCTACATAAAAAGTCTGTTTAACAATGCTATCCATGATCATTTATGTTAGTAACCAAATTGCACCTATCATTAATATGTGCACTACTTTACGTTGTAACAGCTTCTTACCTGTTGTACTGCTTCACAAACTTTTAAGAATATGAGAGCCCCAAGCTAACAATCTCACTTAGAAAGAAGTATATAGTTGTAATGGTGTAGGTAGAAGAGTTCAGTACTGCTGCAGAAGAGGCAGTTATTTTGAAAGATGTATTGGCCTATTTGAGTATTAAAGACAGATTAGAAAAGTGTACTTGTTTACTTGGATTATTATTATTTTTTAAGGACTCTGGCTTCTAATAGTTTCCCTAGAAGTATCCTCTTCCAAAGCTGGTGTCTCAGGGAATGAAGTATGATGAGCCAAACTGTTAGGTGGAATTAACACTTCTGCATGTGTTTGGACGGACTGACTGAAATTCATGGGAAATGCAGACTATTTGGGTACTACTCATTTGTAGGGCTCACTAAAGCTTCTTAGCACACTGGGCTTTGAGTAGAAAAGAAATTGGGATAACTTTCCCCAGATCAGAGTTTCTCCAGATTCTGTCTACCATGAAAGTCCGTGCCAGGATAATGGATCCCTAAAATCTTCTGCATCATAAAAAAACAAACAAACAAACAAACAAACAAAAAAACCCACAAGCATAGTTTGGCTCCATCTCTGTGCTTGGTATTTCTGTTGGAAATTCTGAAGGGAACTTCGAAATCTTGATGTTTCTGTTGATACTGCCTAGGTTTTTTTGTGTCTGATGTTGCTGCAGGAGAGAGGGAGCTGTGGACCATGAGTGTATTTTTGTTGTAGTCACCTGTATTTTTATGTAACTTTAATTATGCCATTGTAGCACACCTCTTGTTGTAATGTATGTCTTGGCCCTCCACAAACATAAGCATTTCATGTCAGCAGTACACTGAAACCACTTATCACTTGAAAAGACAGATATTTTGTCCATGTTCATATACATGGAAGTATTAAAAAAATAAATGGATCTTGTCAATAAATGCATTGGTTATACTTTTTTTTTAAGAGGTGTTATAAAATTCTGTTCTTGGATGTTATAAATATTGGCAAATTATTTGGAAAAGATTGTGGATCCACACGACTAAAAATGTATGTGGAAGTCAAGAAGTAAAGTTAATTTTTAGGTCTGTTTTAAATGACATTAGCAAAAAGTCATCCCCTGTATTGCTGACCCTTCTGTAAAATGTTTTGTTAATTCTTCAGTGCAACATTGTGTGATTATGTGGATCTCTGTTAAGGATCAAAATATGCATGAACAACAAAGATTGATTAGATTATGGTATTTTGGATACCAAAAATAATGATAACTACTTTGGATCACTTATGGCTATTGAATTGTTGACAGCAATAGCTTCTTAGATGACACTATTAGCCTGTGGGGTGTAAACTTAATATATAAGTACTGTCTTGGCTCCTCAGCCTCTCTGCAGGTTATTATCAGAAGGAAGATACTTTGTACTTTTCCTCAGACACAAATACATCAGCTGGCCTTGGAATCTCCCAGTTCTAGAGAGCTACAATAGTAAATTTCAGAGACTGAAAATCGTAGGGAAAATAAAAATCACAAAGATTGAAAACAGATTTCCCCCCTGTCCACTGTACCCTTGTAGGAGGATTGTTCTCTCCATGCTCTCAGTCCAGAAGCTCATCATGGCTATCAGAGTTACAGTGAACTCTAATCAGACCCTTCTAAGACTCTAAGAAAAAAGATGGAATTTCTCTCTTCTCTAGGGCCTTTATTTCAGCTCCCTACTTTTTGCAGTAACAGTCTAGTCACCACTCATGTGCTATCAGCTATTGTCTCATCTCATCCTCCAGAAGCATCTTTCATCTGAAGATGCTCCTCTACTTCTGAGGAGCAGAAGCCTGCCACAGGGCAAGGTGAAAAGGTGATCTTTTTCCCTGCTCTATCTGGTTAGCACAATGAGCATATAATACCCAATAATATGCAGGAAAACAGGTTAGATACATCCTTAGTCAAAACTTCAGATGCTTTGTCAGTATGCCTCTATCTGGACGATGGAGGCTACGGGAAGGAGTGTGTTATTGGTCTTTAGTGAGCTGTGGTGGTGGGGCTTGGCATCTCTGAAGAAACTCTCAGTGCAACAGCAAAATGTGTTACAGTTTATGCCTGATGTGTCTGTGTCTGCAAGCTGAAGTAATTCTTTTGATGCATCTTCTGGAAAAAAAGAAAAAGGAAAGTAATTGCTGAAAATGTAATACATGTATTAAAGGGAATGGATGGAAAAAAAGGTATGCTTACTGGGTGCAGTGCAGTGGTGTTCAGGGAGGCCAGGGCTAGTTCTCAGAGGACCAGAAACAGCTACATCAACAAAGAGCTCTGCTCAAATAAAATAAACTTGGTGAAAAAGTTGGTGTGATGTTTGTCTGGGCATTCTAGGGGAATTATATGACAGCCTTCGTTTTAGCCTAGTAGCTTATTTATTCCTGGTGAAGGCATCCCCATTTACAAAAAAAGATCTCTGATAACTGCAGTATTATTTTGACAAAATTAGTACTTATTGATGAAATATTTAGATTTTGCTAAAACTGTATTCCTGATAGAGAAGTATTTCATTCAGAAAAGTTTGAATGTGTTCTCATTTGTAGCGTTTTGCTTATTAGGTTTGAGGTTTTACAGCTTTTGACCTTCTTTCATGTTGCCTTCTCACCTCTGTTGCTACTGCGGCTGTTAATGGATTGATTTTTTTGGTAGCAAGTCCTGCTGGTTCTGGCTGCATTAGCAAGTCAAGAGGTTGGTCACTAGAAGTGGCTCAGTAACATGTTAAAGTTAGTGCTGAGGTCCCAATGTCCAACATATGCTAATTTCTGTGTGTTTTACTTCAGAGTAGCTCTAGTCTGGCCCCAAAAAGTGAACATCTGTGAGCAGATGAGGTGAGTTAGGTGTGCTCCTGGAGTTTCATTGAAGAGTATGGTAGTTTATGCTCTCTGAGACCCTTTCATGGTGCAAGAGAAAAGTAAGCAGAGGTGATCAGGAGACTTATTGCAGAAGTGTATTTCTGATGTGAACTGAAATGTTAATACACTCTTTACTGCTAGGAACCAGGTTTCAGCTATGGCATGACAGACTAAGCTATCATAGCAGCCGTTGTTCTTTAGATATATGTTCACTGCCATGCAAAAGAAACAACAATTTCAGAGTTGCCTTTATCTTCTGATTAAGCAAACAGAAGATCAGCCATACCTGTTTATGAAGCACAAATGAGTGAATGACATTTATGTCTGAAGCAATAACAAATGCTGGGAGAATGACAGTGCAGTGAGATGATTATCAGTTGACAAGGTCTGGAAGTTTACCCAGACCACAGGGTACAAGAAATCTCTTTTTCTGTTTTCAGCTTTGATAAATCCACAGTGCCAAAACTTCTATTCATCAGACAAACAAGACAAACAAACAAAAAAATTCTTTTGGAGCTCGGCCCAGCAGACAAAAGGAGCAAAATAATTGTAATTAGAATAGGGCTGAGACCAAAGGTCAAGTTCCCATGTGAATTAGGTTTTAGGGAAGAGTACGTGTTGAATGCTAAATATAGGCTACGTTTACCTTTGAGTAGTTAATACACAGGCTTTTCTATTCTTGAATTATTTCATGTCTACTGGTAACATTATGACAAAATTATTCAAAGTATGCTGCAGGAATAGAAAAATAAGACTACTATTTTGATTATGATATTATTTTTGTTTTTGCTGATTCTGATAAATTTTTTTGGTTGCTTTAATATGAGTAAGAAATGAAATCATGGGGGAATATGCAGACCAAGGTATATGAATCCAGATTTCTTCCTTATTTTGCAACATAAAGGACTTCACACAAGGCAAGTCTTTTGTTATATAGCCTACATAAGACTTATATATTACATGCAGAGATATATATATATACTTAATATATACACGCAGAGAGATAGGTGTATATATATTTATATATATGTATATAAACAGATGTTACTTGCTCAGTTTTAATTTTTTTTTTTTTCCTGAACATTATCAGTATTAATGTTACTGAAGGCTAAATCCCAGCAGGTTTTCATGTATAAACTAAGGAAACCTTTTTAGTAGTAAACACAGGAAATGCCATTTAAAATGTTCCAAGTAACAACATGAGCATAAGGATGATATGTTTCATAATGTGCAAAACTGCTTTTGATATGTGGCTTTTGGTTTTGATTTCTTCTTATTTGGACTTGTTAATTCACTGTTTTTTTTTTGTTTGTTTGTTTTTTTTTTTTTTTTTTTTTTTTTTTTAAACTATATTGAGTAAATTAGATTGTAAGAACCAAGTTTATTTTGATAAGTGACTGCAAACAACACGTTTATTTGCTAATGTCATCTATTATCTTAAAAATGAGTGGATGATTTTGACACATCTTAGAGCAGTGAAATAAAGTTTTTCTTTGTGTCGTATAATACTTATGAAAGCTGACAGCTTTAGCATATTATAAATTATAATATATAATTTATAATGCATTATATATGTTATAAAAATGGGCAAGTAACGAGCAGAAGCAGTATTACAGTTTTATTCACACTTCATCAGGCTGTTTCATCCACCTTAGCCTCTATGTGAAATATTGTCTCAGAAAATAAGGTACAATAAAGCTTTTGGACGTGTTCACTGAAATGTTAATTATGGCGCATACCTGTCAACTGGGAATTAGGCTAATTCCATACTGGTATCTGAACAGCTATTTGACTTGTTCTTTGCTTGTTCTGTGGTACTTGTACAAAGCATTTTACAGAACATGTAAAAGAAATGATCCAGTTCTGAGGAGCAAAAGATCTTATTTCAGACAGGACTCAGTGTAGGAGAGGAAAAATGAACATGTGTATGTGTGTGGGGCAGGGAAAGGAAAGCTCAGGGTTTACAGTGATAATGACATTCAGGTTCGTTTAGGTGCATGTCTTGATTTACATTATTTTGTTTATTTAACTGTAACACTAACATCACTCTTCCTTGAACATCCTCTCCTACACCCCAACAACTTATGTAATAAATATAAAGCAAGTGAAGAGGATTAGTATTTGTAAAACTGATGGAAGAAACAGCTTCTTTTTGGCAAATTGAAATTTGGAATGGTGCACTGAGGCAATACAGAGCTGGCAAAGACAATGAAATATATTGCCCTGATGGAGAGGAGAAAAGGAGTGATGCCTAGGGACATTTAAAACTGTGACAATAAGCAATTGTGGAATTGTGCAAGCAGGATGAAATTGTAAATGTAAACAGTAATATGTTTGTTTATTTTTGGATACAAAATTAAAACAGGCTAATGAGACCTAAATTTCGGAATGGCGTTTAGTCCCTTTGAAACGTCTCTCAAGTCCATTTATAATGCATTAGGTTGAACACTGGAAAAAGTGGGGAAACAGAGGCCATTAGTTGTGTTACTGTAATTTAGGCTCACTTGTTCGTAAAAAGCATGGGAAGAAGACACAAAGGAGGAGGCTGGAGGAACGTTCAAATGAGAGCTCAGCCAAGCTGAACTTTAGGAGTAACGCCCTCTTCTTGATGATAGATGACTTGAATGTTGGTGTATGTAATTTAAGGTTGCTTGGAACTTCCTATTGTAATAAACTGGTTTAAAATTTAAATTTTGCCAGCTCATACTAGCTCCCCCTAGCGTCACATGTTCTTAGCATACAACGCTGAAGGGCTTTTCTCTTGGCCTTTGGGTGTTTTATTGAAGGAAAAAAGAAAAGAAAAAAAGGGAGAATCTTGTTTAAGAATATACCACTATCCTCAATCCAAACTCAGCAATTAATGGCTTGTTGGTTTTGCCAAAAATTCAGAGATACTTTTTAGTTGGCTTCTGAGATGAATGAAACTTCTGTCGCTCTCTTTAAAAAATGTGAAGTAGGCACAGTTTTTTTTTTTTTTTTTCAGAGGCTATTATACCTTTGTATTTCATCTCACCCACTTGTTGTACAAAGCATAAATCTTTTAGTTCTGCAAATGTGTTCAGCTCCACCTCCCCCCCCCCCATCAGTATGAGCAAAACAGCCTCTCGTGTAAATGTATTGACTGAGTGTCTTAATGCATTTTGCAAAAATCTTCCTCTCTTATTACATTGGAAACTGCTGCCACATATAGCTATTTAATCTTTGCTCTTTTTTCTTTCAGAATACTTTCTCCAATGACATTTTATTCTATTTTTCCCATGATCAGGGAAGCTTACCCTCCACCTTCAGACAACAGTAACTCTTCCCTCAAATCAGCAGTGATAGAGCCCCACTTTATTTAAACTCAAAATTAAGACATGGTAGAAGAGAGAGCGAGCACTTAGATGAATTCCTAAAATGGTTTAGTTCTGCATCCAGGAACTCCCTGGAGCCCCCAGCCAGCCTATTGGTGATAGAACAACCCTGCAGCAAGCTCTTTGTCCAAATACACTGCGAGGATAGTCAGTGCACTCTGAATGAGTAGCTAACCAAAGTTATGCTTTATTCTTCTTCTTTGTAATTCACATGCCTTATGTATTTTATACCATTTATACCATTCAGAGGGCTTTCCCAGATTGCACATTACAAGAGTTCAGCAATTCTTTGCCTCCCTGTGAAATAATAGGATATTATCTCCTTTGTAAAAGATGGGGAGAGAAAGCGTAAAGACTCCAGTGCCTGAAGTGGCTGGCTTGAAGTGCCTTGTTGGAGTTGTCTGGAGGCTAATTTCTCAGAGCTATTTTGTTGCACTTCATTTGTTCAGAGACCAGCTCTCTTCAACACCTGTTGCAGTTATTAACATGGTACTCCAGCAAATCACACCTTTCAATCTGAACATTAAAAAGCAAGAGAAATATAATTAGTGGCCCCATTGGAAAATCTTAATTTAAATGGTAGTCCAAGATCACACACCATTTTAGTTTACTTGTATAGTTTAGAAAAAATCCCAGGATGCTTATTCTCTCTCTCCTTCCCTCCCTGTCACTTAATGTCAGATAATAGCAATTAATTCTGATTGCTAACGTTATGATCTTGCAAATGACAAGGAAGGGTAAATGCATTTATACCTAAATATTTCAGCCTTCCAGCCATTTCTGTCCTAAGGCTTTGTTGTAGAAATTTCTTGAGAGGTGCCTAGATTTATATTAGGCCTGTTGTTTTGTTTTGCAACTTTTGCTGTGAACTGTCCTTACCCTTCAGAATTAGAATATTTCTAACAATGAATCTCTACTCTTTGTATCTGATTTATATTTGCATTTACAGTTGTGAGGGCCTGAAAACTGTTTGCACTTGGAAGGCATGTTGCATGACATCCAATATTAATGCGTGTACGTACAGGCTGTTTAAATTAAATCATGATAGTTGTTCATACCTTTAGGCAGGACACAATATAAACAGCTTAAAATTGTATGGGATGAACAGCTCTGTTTTGTTCTGGCCAAAAAGAAAGCATCTTGGGGATGGACCGTCATCTTGCTGATTAGTAGCTGGCCATGTGTTGACTCCGTTGACACATTTCAGAGAATGGGTGGTTTAATGAAGGATGGAATCAGGGAATAATTCATTCCGTGCCATGAGGTTAACCACAAGCCTCTCAGAAATCACTGTGCTCACTGCTCCAGCAGATGTTCTGGAACTCTGTGCTGTGACTGGAGCTTTTTCAGCACTCCATTGCCCCCACCCTTCTCCTATTGTAAAGCACGCACCCATCCTGCTGCCAAAACTTTTAATAAAAAATAGATTTGCCTTTGCAGTTTCCAGAATCTTTATCAACCTTCCAGCCAAAGTCAGAGTAATAAACCCAGTGAACATCTAAATGTGTGCTTTGCAGATGACAGATTTTTGCATTCAGGATGTCTTCTAGGCAGCGACTCCCACCGTTGGTTTTCTGTGGTATGCTGCAGAGGACTCCTGAAAGCCCGTCGTGCATGCACACACACACACACATACACTCCTCCCCAGCACCCTCCCCCCCCCCCCCCCCCCAAACAAACAACAACAACCTTTTTTTTTTTTTTTTTTTTTTTGAAATTACTATTTTTTTTTTTTCCTCTGGAGAAGGTGCTATATAATTAAGTATTGGATAAATATCTATCTGTTTAGTTAAGGATTTCAAAATTTGTATAGGGTATCAGAAGGTACTTTAAAAAATCTATAAAAGAAAGCCCTTCAGAACATTATCCTTGTGAAAAATCTGTTCAAATATTCAAAAAATAAAAAAAAAAAAACTGTTTTTTCTTACCCTTTTTTCCAGACAGTACAAGATGGATATTACATTCAGCCATTAAACATATCATGCTTAATGTGGTTTATATAATAATAAAAATAAAACTCAAAACCTACGGATTTAACTAAAATTGATTTTTAAAGTGATTTAGTGTATCAAATGCAAACTGTGAATGCTAAAGGTGTGGAGTGATGACAACCTGACTTTTAAATGGTATCCAGCTGTTTATTCTTGCCCCTCAACCAGGACTTACTGTCTTTGCACTTGAGATGTTGGAATTACATATGTAAACAGTCCCAATTTGCTTCAGTGCAAAGTAAAATGGGTTAATTTATCTGCTTTATCACCTGTCAGTTTAAACTAGTGTGCCTTACATTTCACTGAAACTCAGTGGGTCCATTATCATCTCTGAGAGGAGGCTGATAATGTATAGCTGAGGGTGGTAATGAAGAGCTAGAAGTGGTGAATTTATGAAGTTATGGCCACAGGTATGCATTTGTCCACATCTTTTTTTCCAACTGAGCTAGAACCTGTTCCCAACTGAAGCAAGCCTGATGTTAAACCAAAAGTACTTGTACTTTTTCACCTCCAGTTTAAAGCAATGCAAATTTCTTTTGTGTGTAAAAGTCTCAGTAGCCTTATTTTGAAATTATATTATATTTCACACATATTTGTTTTCATCCTTTACTTGTTTGCTTAGAAGAAGATACATTTGAATGGGAAAGGAAGTGTTCTTCAGTCTTTCCTTCTGTTTCTGCAGGACGTATATAACCATAGGCTCTTGACATGACCCTGTGGGGAGCATTTTGTGAGAATCTGTGTGAATACGTTGACAAAAAGTCGTTGTTTAGGGCAACCATGTGAGGAATATCTTGACCTCAGGCAGTGCTGAGCTTCTCCAGATCATTAGATATGGAAAATAGGCAGGTTTGGAGATAATACCCTAGGAGGCTAGCTACATTAGATATACTGCCTGCTGCCTCATTCATCTGTGGCATAGTTGACTTTCTTGGACACTTCTTCTAACCCTAATTAAACAAATATATTTTAAAGCAACTATATTATTCTGCATAATATATACAGAGAATCTGGGAGTGTAACATTTCAGAGGATGGAGAAGGGCACCGATTCAGTAAAAGGTTGTGCAAAATATTTGTTGAAATTTAGAACCTTAGTCACAAAAGCTTTGAAGTATCAGTATATTTGATAAATGTTCAAGGGAAAAAGTGCTGTGGATAATTAAAACCTTAAGATCATTTGCTATTGCAGCACTGAAAAAAATGTGCCATTGGAGAGAGCTGAGAACTGCATTTTCTCTTCAGTATCTTGGGGGTACTGTAGCTCCAGCATATTTATGAATTCCTTTTACATTTGTTGTTAGTGACATATATATTACATAAAAAATTTCAGACTTAGTGTGCAAAATTAGGATCCAAATTCAAATTCTTAAGTAACTTGGAAAGATACTACCTACTGGAGATTATAGTATTAGATACCTATTAGATAGATACTAGACTGCTAGATATCTTATAATAAGTCTTCTCTGAAGCATTCAACTTTGAAAATGCTGGATCAAGTTTGTGCTTGTATAATTGATTATATAATTCATTTAAAAAAAAAAAAAAACATTTTTTTTTTTTAATTTGCCAACTGAAATGGCATAATTTCAATACTTTACCAAAACATTTATTCCTAAATTGTGATTATTTTGACTTCTCCACAAGAAGGAGCATGAATAGAACTAATTTTATGTTCCTGTAGTACTGTTTACCAGTGTATTTGCAAACATTCTGGGATTAATATAGATATAATAAAGGTAAATGTTTCTCCCATTTCCCTGAAAGTGTTTATGCCCACTGGATAGGAGTCTTTATCTTGATTCTGAATGTAGTAACTTTTTTAATTTGATGTTTTTATTTAATTTTTCAAAATACCATTCAATATAAGAACGTACTGTCATCTTTTGTCTTATTCTGTTTTCGCTTTTCTTAGTTTAAATTAGGAACAACTTGATGAGTCATTTTACGTGCCTTGACAGGTGTGCCATTATGTAACACCAGTGTGAGGTCAGGTTGAGACCTATGACTCCACTGTGAGCAAACAATTCCATATGGATATGGTGGATACAGATTATGATTGAGGAATTTGCAGAGTGAAGTGTGGGGAGGCAGAAAAACAAAACAGATAATTACATTGTAATGCAGGAGGAGTTCCCAAGGATATTTCAATGACATCCCTGTAACGTTACAATTATTGTCATTAAACTAACAGGTCAGTAGAGTTGTTCTAAGAGATAGCAGCTGATTGATATAATAAATACTCAAGGATGTCAGTAAAATAACCTCAGATCTGCTTGCTCAAACAGTTCAGAAGTTGGCTGCCACAAAACATACAGCCAGTCAGCCTTTTCTATACCTTTGATTATTTAAGATTCCCATTCTTCTTTTATTACTGTGTGAAGTCCTTCCTCTTCCAGACATAGCACCAAAAGCAATACACCCCATCAACATTTACTGTCAGCGATATTTGCTGATCTGTTACCATCTAAACCATTCCAAAATTCTCAGACTGGTACATGCTGAGGTTCTGCTACTGGCTCATCTGGAAAAAATAAAATAAATGAAATATACTTTCATATCACTCCTATATGCCTTCCCCAGCTGTTTTCCAGAGTGTTTCTTCTGCAAAAGATCTGTGCAGGAGCACTTTCTATGTATTATTCTGCAGTTACTGACGGATGTGTGCAGTATAGTTTCAAAAACATCTTTTTAAAAACACTGCAAGTGTCATTCCTTCACCCCCCCATCTGTAGATCACTTGCTTTTCAAACAAGGTGGATGAGGCAGAATGTCTTTGCATGTAGATATTTGTCCAGAGTTGTAAGTGTTCTCTTCGTAAAAACAAAACAAACAAACAAACAAAAAACTTCACTTGCGATAATACTCATCTAAAAATCAATTTATTTTCAAAATATATTGAGGTAAACTCCAAAATCTCTCTATACATATTCAAACTGTCTCCATGTATGTTTTCACCCTAGCTCAATCTGTCCAAAAACTTTTAAAGTTATGGACTATTGAATATTCTCATGCAAGCGTGAACATCCCCTTTGGCATTGACATTAGGCAAATGAGAATGGGCGTTATCCTTTTAAAGAAAAAATAAAATCATTTTCCAGCTTCTTGTAGAGAGCTATGACAAGTGTGTGTGTGTGTGCATGTGTGTGTGGACTTTGCTTGTGCTAAGGCTCTAAAGAAATGACATCATTCCAAACCTGGAAGAAGCTTTTGTAGCCTTGTTATGCAAGAACTGCCAAAACATCACTGTGCAGGTATAATGTGGACAGACAATCTTGAGAGGACTGCTCACAGAACTACATTATCTGGGAATTCATTTTGACCAGCTGTGCCATTTAACGGTATTTCCTTTTCTTCATACAGTCAAGAGAATAGTCTCCTCATAGACTAGAGGAGTCCCTTATTCAGATTCTAAAGCATGTCAGTAGTAGCTTCAGCTTCAAGCTCCATTGCCTGTGTTGTTTTTCTTCTTCATTTCTTCAAAAGCAAAAAGTAGGTATTTTCTGTGTAAAGTTTCTGTATTTTGAGTGTCTCTAAAACCTTAGAGACAATTTCACTACAAATTCCAATGTGATTCAGAACAGCCTCTAGTTCACATAAACAAACCTCAGGAACTGGGCTTCCTTAGGATTTCTTCCAAAGGGACTATAGCTTTAGAAGTGGAGGAGGGCACCAAATGTTTTATACTTCAATCCACAACAGTCCCCATGTTTCTATTCCAGCATGTTTAACAGCGGTTAAAATCACTGACTTTGATTTCAATGCAGTGTCAATAAAGTATTAAATTAATACAGGTAGCAGTGAAATTTTGTAATGGTGAAACACAACATTTTCTGTCATATTAAAAACATATGGAGGAGCTTATATGTTTGACACTTTTCTTTTTACTTGTCACTGAAAGAGAATACTAAAAGAAAAGCAAATAGAGTTGGAACCCATGGAGAGTTTGAATTTTCTCTGATAGGAGTCAACAGGATTAATGCCATAGTCTTGAGTGGAAGAATAATCAATTCATTCTCCTTAAGAAAATAAATCAGATGAATAAATCAGATATTTGTACCATGTACCATGTCTGAGAGTAAACAGATTAACATACAACACTTTTTTTTTTTTTTTTTCTTTTCTTTTCTTTTCTTTTCTTTTCTCTCCTGTAAGATTTTGCTTCCTTTTTGATTTTCTCAGGAGGTGATATCGAGGCAGGAGTTTCATTTGAGATATTGCTAGCACAGAGTGTGGTATCCTGAACTGATTTAAAAAAAAAAAAAGAAAAAAAAAGACACTTTTCTGAAATTTTGTAAGTTTCTAAGAATAAATCAATCTTAAAAGCCATTTATGCTGTCTTAATTGTTTTTAATGTGGAGTTTACTTGACTGTTTTAATGTTGGCATGAAGTCTTCTTAACCAAAGAATGAGATGTATTCTAAAGGTTTTTTTTTGTTTGTTTGTTTGTTTATTTTTTTACTTTGGATTTTATAAATAAAATGATCATGTGTGTGGGCTGACTTCTGGTTGCAAACTTGCATATTCATTTTTAAAGAATATCAGTGGAACAGTATAACCAGTTCGGAAAAAAACCATGTATCTTTTAATTAGCCTTTTCTCCTCAAAAGAACAGAGTTTGTACATGCTCTGCTTTCTGTCTCTGCTCTGTACTATTGCAATTTCTTTATTCCTATTTTTACTCTTTAATTTCCTCTATTTCCAATTTAAAAACATTTATGAACATAAACATTTATGAACATACAGGTAATGAGCATGTAGCAAAATTAGGTCTGTCCTAACAGTAGCTTGTGTTGTATGTGCATTCAGAATATTTTTTGTGTATTTAAATGTATTTTCACTTTTTTTTTTTTTTTTTTTTTTTTCCAAAGAGGGAGAAGATTACCTTCAGTTCTCTGTTGGTACTTCATCCAGTACAATGCATTCCTAGATCTATATTCTTTATTGTTAATATGGTAGTAATTCTGGATTCTTAGGTGACTACTATGGTAAACTTTATGGATAGTGCCAAAATAGGAAAAACAAAAATGAAAGGAGCTACAGAATTTCTTACGTCTGAGAACTATAAACTTGCCAGAAGACAAAAATGACAACAACAACAAAAAAAATAAGTCATTGCTCCTCTGGTTTACAGTGCTATTCATTTGGAGTTGTAATATATTTTGTGCTAAGAGTTTGACCATAATTGGTTGTAGCAGCTGATCTGTTGGGCAGTTACACAGTGCATAGCTCCTAGTCAGCTGTAATCAGTCATGTGATTGCTGTTCTGCAAAATATCACTGAAGTTGCACGATTGCACATAGCAGTTGAAAATTTGGTTTCAGATTCCTCACGTTCTTTGTTCCCCTTTTTTGCTTTGCACCAACTTGTTTTACTCTGCACACAGAAGTGTTATGAGATATGATTACTTTTCCAATGTACTCAAATGGGTTTTCACCTGTAACAATAATGCAAAAAGTGTGGGGTAATAATGCAAAAAGTGTGGGTTAGTGTGATGCAAAAAGTGAGGGGTAGCTGGTGCTATTACTTCTTGGCATGGTTTTGATGCCTGAGTCCTGAATCTGTGTTATGGAACGTGTTCATGTTGTCCACATTATCTGTGTCTTATATAGACAGAATGATGAGTCTAATACTATTGTTAGAAACCTAACTCTCTCCATGTTTTATTAAAAGCAGCCTAGCTTTGTATCTTAGTCCCTGAATTACCTGAAATTTGCCTGCATGAATATATCCACAACTTTTGTGCAAATGCCTGAAAGCTAGAGAACTGGCTTTATTACCTCTCTTGCTGGAATGGCTACAAGTGAAGGAGAAAATTCAGCTAAAATTGAATCATCTAGTGTATTTTGTTTTGGATAAAGAATTCTCTGAGAGCTGTCAATTTTGAACCACTACACCTATAGCTGCTGTTGCTCAGATAGAATGCACAGCCTCCCAGTTCTTGTCCCCTACTCTTATTAAAGTTAATTTCTGCCACTTTGATCTTCATTCCTATTTGAACCAAGACCGGGTTTGTGTCCCTCTGTTGAGAACTTCTTTCTTAGACAAGTGCTATGTTGTTCTGAATAATCTAAAGCTCTGCTCTTACGCATATTGGAAGGTAACACCACCATGCTTAGCATAAAGGCCGTCCAGCAGTGGAGCTGAAGGAATATAAGGCAAGGAAGCAATTTTTAAAAACTTTTCAATAATGTACTCAAGGTCCTGAGTTTGGAGGAATGGTAGAACAGATGGGAAAAATTGCTTCAGGCACCATGGAAGATGATTTTCTAATAAATATTATTCTTTTGAATGTCACTAGGTATGTTTTGTTGTAGTTTTGTTTTTGCCTTTTAAAAAACATGATTTCTTTGTAACTTAATGGTGTAGCTTTTGGATGGGGTGGATATTTTTTCTTCCTTCTCCTGCTTTGATTATGTCAATGTGTCTTTTACTAGATACCTGAGTACAGCTCTTATTTTTCTCATTTTTATCCTCACTTTCTAGTTTTTATAGTTAAGTCAATTTTTTATGTTGTAGGTCACCTGTCACATTTCATGAGGGCAATATCTATATACTGGAAGTAATTCAGCCTCTCTCTCTCTCTCTACTTAATTTCATCCTAATGTCTGGAAGATGTTACCTGGCTTAGCCAGGCTGAAGAACACTGTGTCTTTCCTAATTTTCTGTAACTTCTTGGCTTTTGCCTATCTCATTGCCCATTGGCAAGGTTATGTTGGTCTCATTTTTACAGATATGTATCTGCATTATGAACAGGGCTTAGGAATTGTTGCCCATTGTAAATTGTTAGTTCAAGTTTATATGCTATACTGAATACCCATTAAAAATTGGGTCCTTGAAGAGGACTCAACTGATCTTTCTTGCCACAGATGTTGTAAATGGGGCAATGAGAAATTCCTTCACGTCTACTTAGAGTCCTGGCCAATAACTTGCTATTTCCCAAGTTACTTTTAACCTCAGCTCTCCAGAGGAGATCTGTGAAGTAATTAATTGCCTTTGCTGTAGTATCTGTGCCTTGCCTTACTGTATTAATTTTGATTGTTTATACTGCATTGATATATATGTTTCACTTAAGAGTAAGAGTTTGGAAGCATGGTGTATCCATAACTATTGAATAACATCTATTCAATATATATCAAACATTTGATTAAAAAAAGGCAAGCATAGCAAAATATGTGTATGACTTGGGTGTCTCTTGCAGGTGCTGTATCTGTCTGTAAAAAGAGGTCCTTTAGAAGGTTTTATTGATTCATGTTGCGTCACTGTTCTTTTATTGTTACAGCTGCTCAGGGTGAAGGAAACTCCCAAATCTCTCATACATTTGCTGAAACATAGCATGATTTGTTGGTATATAAATTGATGCTATTTATTTCTCATTTGACATAATTTTTTCTCTGTGCTGTGGTCCACCAGGGTAAAGTGAAACAGAAGTAAAATTCTTGTTCTGATGTAATGCTAAGAAAATAATATGTGAAAGAGTGGTAGTAGTAAAAATATATTCTCTCCCTGCTCCTTACCAGAAAAGGCCAGGAATAGTTGGCTCATTAAATCAAAGCAGAGTGGAGGTGATGAGCAATGCAGCAATGTAGTTGCTTAATGAACTGCTACTTGAGGATGAGGTGTTATCCAGGTCTTTATGATCATCATCTCCTGCCTGCTGATTTCCTGGGAGATGTTAAGTCTTGAGTAGTTTGTGATCTATGGACTTTGGGAAGTTGTTTCTTTCTATTATGCTGCATTGGTTTGACATTATTAACGAAAGGAAGAGGCAGGAGTCTGCTCCATGTGAAGAATAGAAGGCAAATAAGAGGATAATTTCTATGTAATAATTTCTACATAAAGTATAGAATGAACTGTACATATTTCTGTTTAAGTAAAAGCTGCTGTATTATATGATACATCACTGTTCTATTAAATTGCTATCAATTGAAGAAAGAAGAAAAAATAGATTCTGGGTCAAATTGTGATTGCTAAGGTAATGTTTCGAGTAGCCATGTACAATGTAAATATATAAAAATTATGATGTAGTAAACTGTCTCCAAGGAGGAAATCATTTCCCTTTACCAATGGAAAAGTTAGTCACGTATCCCTTCCTCTCGATAAATGTCTCTGCAGGGAGATTTGTTCCACTCATTCTGGACACCTCTTTTAGGAGCTAATGAATCCATAGTGTGAGAAATGGAGAGATGGTCAAAGCAAATCAGTTATGTTGTTGTTGATCTCATTTCAATTAACATCTCTTTTGTTATGATTCAAATGTGTGAGTGATCAAGAGGAAACAATATTGAGCCATATGGAAGGAAAGTCTCTCTTAAAAAGCTTGATACTTAATTTCTGTAGGAAACAGTTGTAAAGAGTGGGATAGTGAGACACTCTTTTGGTCAATATTAACTTTTAGCAAGCTTTTATAATGGAGCCTTTAATAAATGGAATTCATTAGCTTTACGTAGATGAAAATATGACTCTAGTGAACTTGCTATGTATACTACCAAATGATTTCCAAGCACTTAAAAACAAAAACAAAAAAAAAACCAGCCAAACAAAAAACAATCCATATTAGCTTAAAAATTTATTACGCTAAGAGGTTTCTTGAAACTTAAAGATCTTATATAGTAACTACATTTTATGATAAATAGACATAATTTGGTTATGTTGAAATATAAAGGCTCAATATGTGTTGTCTTAAACCAGTTGGCTTTTCTAAATACAGAACTGGGGCAATTGGAACTGCCCCGGGACTGGTGGGAGAAGATACGTAAGAAAATGTAACCAACCAATACAAGAAGACAAGAATAATCGTTCCTTCCAAAAACCAGACAGTAGCAATTTTTTAATTATTTTCAAAAGGTAGACAGCAAGGCTAGCTTAGATTATTTTCCTCTTTAGTGTTTTTGATTGAGGTTTTGCAGATGACACAGAATTTATGATAAGTTTTCTAATTAAGTTACCTCTCAAACCAAAGTAGCAGATCAAGAATTTAACTTGCAAATGAATGTCAAACTGATTTTGGAGCTTTTAATTCTAGAAAGAATTATTGACAACATTGAGTTTTATTTGCTCTTTAGTTTGTACATTTGAACATGCAAATAATAATGCATACGTATGTATATAAATAAAAGTTTTCTTCTCTCCCAAGGATGCATCAATACTAGATGAAAAATATATTGTAGAGACTGATGGCAAATTGAGATGATGTGTGAGTAGTCAAAAGCATGCAAAACTGTGTAACTGTTGATTTTGCATTACAGGCTCAAGCTGATTAAACTGGGAATGAGTTTCAGAACACCTGTACGCATTTGGCGTTGTGCATTGATTTCAAAGGGTATATACAGTAAATAGCTGGAAATTTTGGAAAACTAACTCTCAGACTATACTGGAAAAAAAAAATAATTGTTACAGGTTTGATTACAGCATTTTAAGAGCTATAAATGACTGTCGTTTTGGAATAGTTCAGGATATTCAGTTACAGGTAGATGATAGATTGGTTAGAATTTACAAAATAAAGATTACATGAAATGTGTGTAGGGAGTTGAAGGCATTATGTCAAGGTAAGGAATGAGACTAGGACAGAAAAAGTTGTCCTGTGCAGGATGGGTGCTCTGAGTGCTAATTTGTATTCTGAAGAGGAGATAAAATTGGGATGTCTTTGATAAAGAACTTAGAAACAGAGAGAGATTGACAAGCATGAAAAGAGATTGGAATTTGGATAAAGGGATGGGAGGTATAGCACCAGGGTAGAGAAAGAAGCAAACCAGCCAGCTTCCTTCTTTTTCCCCTGACATGTGCATATATATTGTTCACTTTGCACTTTTGAGGTAAAACAATTGCCACACTGGAATATCATTTTCTAGAGGGCCGTCTCCCTGAGAGTAACATTACAACAGAAAACCTTTCTAATATGCTTGGCACTGAGCTGTGTTGCATGAATTGACCCCTTCCTGAAGAGTGGTATTCTCAATACTTATCCCAGAGAGCAGCTTGACTAGCTTTTAGATAAATAGGAAATAGGATAAGTGATTGCTTTAGCAGAACTCTAATATCTCATAGATATGCTGAACTGTTTGAAAGAACTATCTTTACACTTTCCATTGTTGGAAATCCCTTATAGCAGATATTAAAAAATGTATACGAATTTATTGCTTTCAGTCCTAAACAGTTGCTTTTCTGTATAGACTAGCTGCTTTTAAATGAGGGGAAAAATGTCCTCAACTCAATCAGAAATGTTGAACAGCTTAAACTGGAGAAGATTAGTAAAGCAATGAAATCATAAGACATGAAGGTCCACTCCTGTTTCTCAGGGGGAACTTGATTACTGAGTTAAATACATACTTCTGCAGCTTCAATGTGCTTATGAACTGAAAAGATAATACAGTTAATCAGTAGGCACAAAGAAAAAAAAATTAACGGATTGAGCTGTGAGACAAACTGGAGACGTGAAGCTCTGTTATGTCTCCCTGGGGCTCTTTTCTACAAATCCACTATTTAGAGCACTGTCCCATTACTGTTTACGTCATTGCAACTAATACTTTTGTTGGGTCTCCTTTCTCTTTAGTCTGTATAGACTGTGAAGAGAGCCCTAGTGTTGTCCTATACTATAAGTATGGGGAGAAAAGTGTATTTGTATCGACCTTTGCTTGTGTGTGAAAAGGAAAGAGGAATGAGATTTTGTTTATTATTTTTATGTCAACCTTGTTCAGGTTCTGTCTATGTTCCTTTAAATATCTTAGACAAAAACTGGTATTTTGGCTCTGCATTTACACTCTGGCTTCATGATGTGTGTAAGACAGTGCATGACCTTTTCGTTAGCAGTATGAAAGATAAATATAGTCTGATGTATAGAAGTAATCCACAGCAACAACCCGTCTCATCAGCATGATCATCATCTGCTTTTGTGTTTAAGTTTAATGAGGAAACTTGTTCAGTTGCACATAGTCAATCTGAAAACAATAAAGGCATAGCTGCTCTGAGCTCAACTATTAAAAAAATTAAAACCCTCCTAGTTCCATTTGTTGAAAAACAACGAGAACAGATAGATGTATGGCCACCCACTTGGTTGTGCAAATTGTAAGAAGTGAAAATAACTTGTGACGGAATGGCCTGAAGGTTTTGTTTAGCCTGTCACACATGGCCTCAATAACACTGTGAAACCGTTTCTTTTACCCCCTCCAACCTACCCAACCCCTTCTGCTCTGAAATCTGCAAAGCATTTTTCAAATTAAGTGTGCACTGTTTTCCTTTTAAGTTTCAGGAGCAAGTGGCTGAGAAAGACATGCTGAGAGATTGGAAACAATCTGCATCAGCAACAAAGGGAGATGCCTGCTGCTTTGCAAGCAACACAGAAAATATGCCAGCCATGCAGAGCTCTCTGTGGCAATAATTCCAGAGCTGACCAATGTTTATTTGTGCTATGCACTAGCCTTTCTCATACTGCTGCAGGGAGAAGGGTGGATTTAAGAGTACTTGGAAAACTATTGCAGTATAGGTCATATTTTATTAGCACATTGTCTGGGATTTCAAATTGACATTTGCCTCTTGAGCCTAGATAATGAGCTTTCTGGAAATGCGGTGGCTTAATTCCCTGTACAAGTGTAAGCAAATGGGCATGTGTTTGGTTTGGCTCTTTCAGCTGGGGATTTGACTACTCAACACACCGTTATCAGAACTGTTGTTCTGTCAGAATGGAAGAAATTAAATGGGGCCGTTTGTATGTTCTGATGGAGAGCTGATAGTGTCAGAAATAATCTTGGCAGCCATTTTGATTTATAGTAGAGAAGCAGCTTTTGCATTCTAAATAAGCACAGATCACTCAACTAAGTAATCAGCTGGTTAAACTATCTAACAATGATAAATACATACAAGGAGCAAATCATAGAAGCTGGGGGGTTATTGTAACCTGATCATTCAAGGAAGATACCGCATGAACTTTGTGGAAGAGGAGAAATGAGCTGCACATTTCGCACAGTGACGAACAGTACTTGAAAGAAGACAGTGGATGTTTTACTACATCTGGGTAGTCCAGATGGATAGGAAGGCATTTGGAACCATGTCCTAGTTGCTTAACTTCAGTATCAGATACATCTTTTTTTTTTTTTTTTTTTTTTTTTTCTTGTTTGGGTTAATATGAACATAGTTAGGTTTGAAAGACTGTTGACTGCAGCCTGTTGTATAGTGTTACGGAGCAGTCCCCTGATCTGTACACAGGTTCAGTAATCGTCTGCATGCACCAATCTCTCTGAAGGGTTTGGCTAAATTAGTCAAGGCTAATAAGTCAAGGAGGAGCCAGGGCTGTGCCAGCAGACCCCTCACAACGCATGCACCATCGCAGTGGGGAAAGCAGTGCATACTGTGGCCATCATGACTAGGCCGCATTAAGGCCTGTGCCATCTGAAACCCCACTGTCTACTGCCTGGGAAGCTGCCCAGGTTGAGGGGATTGCTTATAGCGAGTGAACGAGAGGTAGCATTGCAGCAGTGTGTGTATTAGTAGTTTTAGGGTGGGTTCTGTACTCTCTCTTCCAGCCAGGAAGAGATGAAACATGTAAATGAGGTAACCTAATTGAGAAAAAAGTCAGTCTTCCAGAAAATATTCTAGCCTTGCGTTTCTTTCTAGCCTTCCTTTTGCTTTTCTCAACATTGATTAACAGCCCAAAAGTGAGAGAAGGGATGGCATTTCTGAATGGGTGTCAGAAGGGAAACAGCATGATGATCTAGCTCTTTGCACTGATGTTTAGCCTTGTTTTTTGGTAACTGAGACAAGATAAGCAGGTATGATGCAGATGCAGGAATTCATGTGCAAATACAGAAATACAGTCATGGAAAATAGCCAAGGATATTTATTACCCTTCACCCCCCCCTCCCCCACATCTTTGCTCTTTATCAGCTGCCTGTGTTGAAATTAGTATTGGGAAGTTTTTTTAGAAAATCAAAACAACACAAAGAACAAGGTTAGTGGGTTACATATGACTCAAGAAAATAATCAGACTTCATAGCTGGCTCAGAGTATATCAGAACCTCCTTAAGCATAGACTTAAAATACACGAGAACTTTAGGTTTTTTCATTCCCTTGTGCTTTGACATACCACAGCAGTAAAAATGGTTTTATGAAATCACCAATTTAAAAAGACCTGGCAAGACAATAAATGTAAGGTTAGAATTTTATACCAGGTCCTTTTATAATTCTCCTATTTGATGCAGCTCAGAATCATCAATCCTATTTTTTCCCCAAGTCTTGGGGAAAAAAATGTTGGTCTCTGGGATCGTGGAAAGCTGTCTTAAAATAAGATTATTTTTACTAGTTGTTCTCCCTCATCTTCCCTAATATAACTTAACACTTAGATGTCAAGCATATAATATTTTTAAGTTTTCATCTGCAATTAGAAAGGTTTGATTTCATTTATTTATTTATTTATTTTAATAGTAAGAACGGGTAATAATTTGACCTCAGGAGTCAGTGTTAAAAAATAAGCAAGGACTGCAACAGAAGTTTATTGTAATTTGATGTTGTCATCTTGGATCTTGATGCTAACATAAAATAAAATATCTCCAATTCTCAAACATTTTCTGCCATATTGCATGGCTGGGTCTGCCCACTCAAAATATTTCTTGACAGGGAATGCTTCAGCTGGAAATCATTTGTAGACAATGTACTGATAGTGGATGTAAAAGTCTTTCACATTATGCAGGACCCTCAAACTATTGTTTCTTGTGTGTCTTGAACAGTTGTTTTCCTAGAAACAGGAGGTTCGGGGAAGCAGCTGAGAAAGAAGCTACAATAAGTTTTTCAGTTTCTTCAGGGAAATCTATGCAACATTTGTTTGATTATGCCAAGTGCCTTGCTTTTTCATGTTTTTCTCATTAAAATATGACTATTCATCATGCTCCACAACCACATATCATTCTTCAGACTCTTTTTTTGGTAAGTGGGAAACTGAATCTGGTGTATGCTTTTACCATGGATGGATGGACAGAGGCTTCCTAAATTTTCAAAGCAATATCGACACTGACAGAAGTCCTGGGATGGGGAGGACATGTTTAAGGAAATGTCTCCTGTGTCTTCCATATCATGCATTAGAAGCAATCAGTGTATGGAGCTGATGCTGGGGTTCCTAGGGAATCTGCATTGATAGATATGGTTGCTGTGCTAGTTAATTCCCAGTCTGGATTTTTATGTCACATACCATATTCCGCTAGACCTTCTCATCTAGAAAAGTTTGTGACTACAAAACCACTGTGATGCTTTTTTCCTTTCACTGTAATTTAAAAAGTGGTCAGTATTCTGTGAGTCCAGTTACCTCTGGGTTGTGGTGGTTTCATTTTTCACACTGCTAGCAGGGGGCCAGCCACGCAGAATTCTCCAGGATGCAGTCAACGGTACAATAGTAAGTACGTCATCATATTTAAACAGCAGTTGAAATATGTTTAAATTATTAGTAGCAGGCATATCAGATGAGGAAGAGAAATTACCTGGAACTGGGAACTGATAAATAGACTTGCAAGAATATGCTTTTCTTCTCCTGTTCTGCTTCCTGTAGGTAGGCCTTTAAATTACTGACCTCCAATCCTACTCATCCTTTCACTTTTTTATTGGATTCAGAATTGTTAATAATAAAGAGCTAAAAATTCACCTGTAGATCCAGCAGACTGCAGTATGTTAGGGGGTTCTGAGGGATCACAGTGATGCAGACTCCTACATCAAGTTGTAGCAAGGGCCAGCATACTTTAAGGGGGTGGTTTCTATGACAGCTGTCTTGCAGCAATATAAAGTATAGTTTTAGGAGAATCATAGATCACAGAATCATAGATCTGTGATCTAAGGGGCATTGGTTAGCAGAATTATCTGGGTTCAGTCAGATAAACTTGGCTCCATGGTTCACTTGTGTTTGCAATTCTTGTGCTACTCATGTTTATTCCAGACCTTTGATATTTCCTTCTTTCCTTCCATAAAATGTACAAGGTCTTGTCCCGTCACTTTGTCTTCTTGCTACTTTTAATTTTTAACAAAAATGAGGAGTAAAAACCCTAACTTTTTGAATGAAAATTTAAGAGAAAAAAAAAGAGGAAAATGGGGTAAGGGAGAGTGGGAAGAGAGTGCAAACAGTTATTTCTTCCTATTGTGCTTAGTAGCAGAAGAACAGGGAGGACCAATATTTTAGAATTTTTAGCCTTATGAGAAATGCAAAATTTCCATGAAAGCTGATTTTGAAGACAGACCAATTAAATTTCCCTCAGCTCTAGCTGTAACAGTTTTTGCCTTTACCTGACAAATAGGAGGCTTTAAAGGCTGCTGATTTACTTCAATCCAACAGGAGTTACAAGCATGTGATTTCAAGCATTTTAAAGTAGTCTTTGTAAGATCAGCCTAATTGATGTCCTACAGGACTGTGGATGTAGTTAAAGTTAAGTACTTGATTAAGTGGTTCATTGGAACAAGGCCAGAACACTTAACACCTTGCAGAATCCAGCTCCTAGGCTGAATATATGTAATATGCAGTCATGGGGAATTTTCTTTCTTTTAAGAAAGGAGAAAATTTCCTGTTCAAAACCCACTGCTCTTCCATGCTCCTGTTATTTAAACTTACTCGATTTCTATGCCCACCTCTCCTTGAACTCTCCTTCTAAACATAAAAATAACTGAAACACATATGCTCCCTTTTCTTTTTCACTGTGCACAGGTGAATATGTTTCTCTCCAACTGTGTGGAAACAAAATGTCAGCTCAGCAGCTTTAGTTTTTTTTTTTTTTTTTTTTTTTTTTCCTAATTGATATTCCAAAATGGCTTTTCCATAGCACTCTTTGTTAAAAGTGAATAGCAGGAAGAAAAAAAAAAAAAAAAAAAAAAAACAAAAACAAACAACAACTTTTCTGTTAAGAATATTTTTTTCACAGTAGACCATAGCATATGTGTTGTTTTCCTGGGACACTGATAGTTTGCTTAGGTGTTTAGAATGTGATAATGCTGGTTTGCATTTACAAGGGCTAATAACTGGGGTCCAGGAATAGATAAACATGACGGGGGATTTCCATCTCCTTAGCCAGCTATTCAGAAAGTGGGAGAATTAAACAATGCTTACAGTATGTTTTAACAATAAAAAACCTGGACAACTGGACTTCAGCACTGCTTGGTCTGCAATTAATTTGGGGTAGGAAAAGTTCAAGCAATTTTGGCGCACTCATCGGGGGAACACTGGGATTAATTATTATTCAGTAATCAATTTTTTTTTTTTTTTTTTTTGTTAGGGACACTGTGAGAGGAAAAGCTATTATATAGTCATATTGTTTTAAAGGCTGAGTTGTTGTTTGGACAACTCTATTTTAAAGGTTTTGCTCGTCCTTAGCCAATTAGGTAGAGTCTCTGTGTTCAGCAAATGTTGCTTGAGCTCCCTGCCATAATCCTTTGCCTCATCACTGAGAAGGTGCAACTGCAAATCATTATTTTATACTTACGTGACTGAATGATAAAGTTAGCTGGCACACAGTATGAAGACAATAAATCTAAAGCTTTTATATTTAAAACATTTTGCTTTTATTAACCTTTGTTGGTTAGAACAACTGCAAAGTTTCAGAGGTACTAGAGAATTTCACCTCTTCCAACTCCTCTGTTGCAACAGATGATATTTTTTTCTAGTAGTAAGTGAAAGCATATTCAGGTCTGGCTGCAAGAACTTAACTAAGAGCAGAATTTAAAGACCAACTGTGATGCCTTTATTTGTGCTGTAGAAAATTTTACTGCTTAGCTAGTACAGTTTGCTAGATCATGGTCCTTTCTCAAAACTAGGAGAATTTGATACTTTTGCTAGGTTGGCATCTGGATTAGGAAGAAAAGTCCCTATGTAGTTTGCTAACTTCAAGAAACCTTTATAGCTTTTACTTGACTGTCGGAGCAGGTACACTGGTAATCTCCTCAGGTTTGCTCTTGGCAGCCTGTCTCCCTTTGCTGCATTCCCTTTCATTATGCACTTTTGAGGCAACCTGGTGATGCAGATTTTCACTTTAGCCCCAAATTATTTGCAACTGTAAGGGAGAAGAGTTGCAGTGGTAAGGAAGTAGGAGAGCTTGAAGGAAGGTGACACTGGAAGAAATGGCAACTCAAAGTGTTGATACAGCCTAAACTTACACTTTTTCCTTGTTTTCTCTCAAATCATAAATGTGTTCTGCATAGAAATTATTTCTTTTTGCAGCTGTTGTATTTCGTATTTCCCAGTGAAGCAAGGTGGAAGCTGCACAGAACCCATGTGACAGTCTGTGCAAGAGGTCCTCCTAAGGACACATGGGCAAGTTTTTTTTTGCCCTAAAATCTTGCAGATTCATCCATTTTATAAAAATAATTCTGCATCAGCCTTATCTTAAAAATATATCCATGTTAGGAAATATAAATTCTTGTACATTTTCATTTAATCCTTTTGTGTCTGTTTAGAAATAGAATACTCATTTTTCTGTCTATTTTTCTGCTGATACACCTGTTCTGTTGGGACCTCTGCTCAGTATGGGGTTCTCAGAATAATGTGCCTAACCTTTTATTTTTTCTGCTTTTCCTTAAGATCTCTTATATGAAGAAGGAAGACTTTCTGAACTTTATTTTGTATTCCAAGGATTTCCCCAGTCCTTGCAAAAGTAGCCAACTTTTTCCTGAATTGCTTTGCTATCCCCTGGTCAGCCTGTCCTGCTGATGAGAGGTGTCCCCCATTTCAGAGCAGCAATTGCTGCTTCTTTTTGAGATAGCTACACATTATATCTTTTCAATATCTTCCTTCACTGGTACCCTGAGTTTTTACTGATTCATCTTTACTGGTTGTGATTTATATTGAAGAGCATTTTTATAGTGTCATGTTAGCTTCTACTCTTGTTTCCAACACAAAAAGGGCAAGTGGCCTGTATTGTTTTCTGACTGATAGGTTGTTATTTTTCTGTGGGTTACTGTCTTCCTCTAAATAATTGTTTTGAGCTGAGGGTGGGTATTTTGTCTGTGAAATACCTTCATGTTTAGCTATCCCTTTATAACTTTGTAGCAAAGCAGTGAAACTCTTGCATCTTCTTTCCCAAATGCTGAGTTTTTTTTCTCAGTTGATAATGTTGGCTACAATGTATTTTCTGAAATTCCGACACTGAAAAAATATCTTCTTACGTACTTTTTTTCTTGTCAGATTTTTAATAGACCTATAGTGACAGAGGGGTATCCCTTTTCCAGAAACCAGCTGCTTTTGCATTGTAAGTTACCAGTACCTTGTCAAGGGTTAGTTCTGGGTCATTTACTTGTGTCTACCAGAGCATTTTGATCCCACTCATGGTGCTTGGAGAGTTACATGCTTGTGCAGGCTTGCAGTTGCAGCACGCAGTTCTGCATTAATGATTTCTTATTGTACTCTGAAAAATATACATCTTCTATTTATTATTGTTATATATATATATATATATATTTTTTTTTTTTGGTGTGTGTCTGTAACACATTTCTCCTCATATTCCTGTTGCTGATCCACAGTTGAGTTACTCAAAACTCATTTTGTTTTATTTTTATTTATTTTTTTTTTTTCTTCTGTGATTGTCAAGGACTAATCTAGGCAGAGTGAAGGCCTTGAAAATAATTTCCTAAAAAGCTGCAGGAACTCAGCAGAGAGGGAAGCGGAAAGCAGGCTGCAACTCCTGCCAGCTGGCCTGAGCTCAGCTCGAGTGAGACAGCTTGTGCTGCCAGTCACCAGGAATGCACTGGCAGCCAGCATCTTGCCCGGCCCTCCTGCTCCCAGATGGGGGAAGGCAAGCGGAGGAGTCCTTTCGCTGCTGGGATTTGCCACGTGATATATTTGACTATTTTAGATCTATTACATTAATATTTCTGGCTTTAAATTGGGAACGGCTGTGGTTAAAGTATCCTGGATCCTGTGGTCAAATAGTTGGTGTTGGCAATTTCTGTGGTCACATATTTGGTAGCTAATGCTTTTTATGAATTCCAGATTTTTCTTCTCCAGAGTAATTATGCCTCCAGAGTTAATGCTGGAAGACTTCTCTCAGTCATGTTTGTTGCTTTCTCCTTGAAGATCACAGTTCTTTCTGTACTTGAACCACAGATATACTGGTGGGAAAACAACAGGATATCATTGTAGCTACATTGAGTACATTTATCTGTACAAGTGAGCACACATTTTCCACAGAATATTTTGTTTTGTGCTATACTATTGGTATATTGAATTGCTTGAAAGCTTCCATTGAAAGGACTCCTAGCAACTGCCATCGGTTTGCTTAGGAAATGAAATTATTCCTCCTCTTTTCTAAGCAGGAAGAGCTGTGTTCTAATATACACTGTTCTAATTCAGTGAAGCTGGGCTGGTTAATACAAGTTAAAGATCTCATCCACTGAGGTCTTTTTCATTTCAGGGAGAAATTGCAGTGGCTGACTGCTGAGCAGGACAAATAAAACTAGCTGTTATAAAAATGTTCTGCGAATTTCTGCTTTACATTTGAGAAGGTCTTGCGTGGGCCAGCACTTTCAAGGACAATTCACAGGCAGGTGTCTTAGCAAGAGATCTTGGATTCTCTGAGACTTTGGTATGGGGATATTTGTTACAAATCTAGAAACATACTGAGAAGTCTGCAGAAATGACAGAAATTGAGTTTACCAATATTTAAAGGAAGCAGATGGTGAGTTGGTTGACCATAACCTGGTTAAATACATGCAGTGTTAAGTCATGTAAAAGTTTACAAGAGCTGTTTTTTAATTTATATTTTTTATTTTTATTTTTATTTTTTTTTGATAGAAAACAAAATGGATGATGGGAGGGATAGGAGCAAAGCTGGTGCCAAGGTGCACAAGGAAGCTATGACTTTAGAAGCCTTTTCTTTTTTTTCTCTCAGATTATATGTCTTTTTCTGACAAAAGTATTCTATTAGATAATATGTTTAGATGTTGTTATAGGTCTGAATGTACCAAACTTTGTTTAATCAATGACCAATATACAATAGTAATAATAATTAATGCTGTGTATTTTAAGTGAATTTAAAGTGTGCTTGAATATAATTCTTATATCTGATCTGCACAGACAGGAATTCTAACTCTATTTTACCTTCAACTCTAATACTAGTGGAAAAAATCAGAATCCTCTTGAAAGTTTTTAACAAACACATTGTGAGAAAGATGGTTTTAATTTACCAGTGCCTATTTTCTTTTAGAAAGCTGAGCACATATCCTTTAAGGCCAGCTGTTTTCTCCTTCCCTATTGCATTAGTAAAAATTAAAAAAAAAATAAAAAAATAAAAATTAAAGTCCTTTATGCCTTGTTTACTGTATTTCTGGTGCCAGTTTCCCAGAATTTTCATACTCCTTCTTCATCTCTTCACAGAAAATACCTATAAACTTCCTTCTGTGATAATGGGGCAAAACATCCAAATATCCTGGCTGATTTTTATGAGATATTTCTACCTATCCTTTTCTTTGTTGTCCTGAAATGCATCTTTTTGTCTAGTAATTACCAAGAGGATTTGCAATCCGAGAGTACCAGACTTTTCTGTGTTTCATTAAATTAGACTGAAGCCACAGTGAAGAATTGGATGATGATGATTCTTGGCTGTTCTGTTATCTTCTTTCATCTTGACATATGTGGGGAAGGAAAGAAAAACTTCCTTTGCCTTTGTTAGAGTGGTCTGTACATGTATACACATATATAGCTATGAGAAACACTACATTAAAGATACTAAACTTAGTGCCTTTACTTCTTTTGGTTGGCTGGAATTCATGTTTCAAAATCATTCACCATACAGTGAGATTTCCCATTAGTGCCAGTCTGAAATAAAAGTCATGTGACTTACAGCAGTTTGGAGAGTTTAGGAAAATATCAAAACCAGTAATGCTGGCAGCCAACTTGGAAAATTTGCTGTGTGCATGTAAGCCTGCCATTGAATCAGTGAAAGAGAGCTCCTGAAGCATCAGTCATACTGTCATGTTGTTGTAGTCCTTTTTATGTCCCTGTCCTACAGATGATGGACTCCCACTTACTGTTAGGGGAAAGTGCCCCTCTGTGCCTCATCTTTGAAATTGTCTCTACTTCAAGTGCTATGTTTTTGGTGAATAAAGGCAGGGTGTGAAATTTCCATCTTTTGAAATCCATTTTGAAGGTGAAGAAAACTTTTTGAAGGGAAGGAACATATTTTCTAGAGCAATAGAGAAATTGTAGGATTATTGTTTCCAATCCCATTACATCTCTGGGCAGACGGGTCCAATCCATGAAGGAATTTATTTCTGTTTTGTCAGGAAATCTCATCTGGATTTAATCTTGATATGCAACACTGTAATACAAGAGATAGACAAGAATGAATTGTGATGGCCGGACTACGATAAATAGTAAAAAGAAAAACAGTTAGAGTATATTTTTATAGGTAAGCAGGACAGAGCTGTAATGAGTAAGTGAGAAGAGCACAATATGGGATTTGGAAAATGCATTTTGTGGAAAGGAAGACTTCTATTTTAAAATACTTTTTATATTACATTATATATTTGGCAGAAGTTATGATTCTTCTAGCTTTAATGAGAACACAAGCCAAAGTCCAGAGTCTCTGTAAACTAAGTATCAAACCTTTGCAGGGTTTCCCTTCTTTCTTCTTGCTCATTCTTTTCCTTGAAACTCCCACATGTTGTTCCTTTTAACATTACTGTTCTGCCTCTTGGATCAATGATACCAAAGGTCTCTTGCCACTTTGTGCCTCTCAGATGATTGCTTGTGCTTCAATATTGATTTTTATCTTTATAATACTTCCCAGACACTAATTAATCTTAACACCACACTGTAAAGGAGGTAAAATAATTCAGTGATGTTGTGTACAGATGAGAAATGAAAGGAAAGGAAATGGAGCAAATGGTTCAGAAAGGCAGCACAGTTGAGAATAAAGGTCACCTCTATATGCAAATCTGCTTGGCAATCATGTAATTAGAACATATTTCACATGTTAAAAAGCTATTTTGATTATTTGCTCCTAAATGTAATTTTTGCTCTCACATTATCATTCTCATTTGGTTTAAAAGAAGCAGGAATGAGCTTATAATTAATATGGCAAATTTTAAGCATTTTTTTTTTTTTTAAACAATGTTATTCCCTAGAAAGGTTTTGGGCAGTTTTCCAGTCGTTTTAAGACCAATTTAAGATTCTCTTACAATGTAAAGGCTTTCTTAATTATTATACTGTTTGTTTTGCCATGCACTGTACTGCATCAAGTATAACATTCCCCTCAGCTATCTCTTGGGGAAATACAGTAACAGTTACGCGAGAGCTATGTACTGAACCACATTGTAAGTAATCTCTGTGCAGTTTAAGTAATTCTCCAAAAAGTTTAAACAAGTGGAAAAAAAAAAAAAAAAAAAGATATTGTCAGAGGAATAATCTTTAATAAAGGCAGTATGGTCTGCTAGTCAGGAAATAAAGTATGTTTTTTAATATATCGTATAAGTAAGAAGGCATCTACAAAGAAAAAAAATCCTTCTCTAGCAACATACTGGAAAGTGAAATGCCATTCTCACTTCATTAGCCTAGTCTTTCTTAATTAATATATTTGGTAGAGATTTATCAGATCTTAACAACTGATAGTGATGCTCTTTTATGTAGATCAATTTTTGTTTTAAATTTTAACTATCAAACTATGTAGACTTGATAAATCTGTGCTAGACATGCTTGAAATGTATACATACAGAACAGATATGTTTTCCAAGGGTGCAAACCATTTTATTCCTGTCACTTCTGTTCACCTACAGTTTGTTTGCAGCGACAGAGCTGTCCATCCATTGCTGAGGGAAGGACTATCAGAACTTATTTTTTAAAAAAGATTTCTTATTCTTTTGGTTTGACATATTTTAAGATTTTTTTTTTTTTTTTGTATTGCCATGAAAGAACTGTAAAGCCTTTCCCTTCCTCTCTCCCCTCCATTTCCCCAGAAAAAAAAAAAAACACAAGCAAAACAAAACAAAAACAAAACAAAACAAAACACTCTTTCTAGATTACAGTCATTTTGCAGCTGAAAATAGCCGTTCCTTCTCAACAACTCTCCCTTTCCCCCTCCTCTCAGTTCTTCCCCATCTCCACTGTGCTTTTAAATATAGGCTTGAATACCTGCCAGCTGCATACCCAGCCCTTAAAGAGTGATCTGTGGGTGAAACCATCTTTCTGCCTTCACTTGTAACTAGTGAGGAAAAAGATCCTGGAACAGTGGAGGACATTTCATATTTTGTATTTTATTATTTAATTTAATCTCCTCTTTGCTACTTGGCAAGGCAGCAAATCCACTGAGAACTGCTCATGTAAGATGTTTTGTAACTCACTGTGGTTAGAAAGAATCAATATTGTCCCCCTGGAGGCTCAAACTGAGAATGCTTTTACTCCATAATCTCTGCTAGGTCCAAATAAAACAACAACATGAATTTCGAACTTGCTTACAGTAGTTCTGTTGGATCAGTAAAGCTGTTCGGGTGTAGACAGCTGTTTTCCTTTCAGGATGCAGGGGGGTTGAGTCATGGAGTGTGAGGGCAAAATAATTCTGTGATAGAGGTTATTAGGGAAAATTTATCTTAATGGAAAGAGACAATTCCAAATAGAATAGAAAAGTGAGTGATTATGGCTCTAGGTGAGCTATCAAGGACAATAATCTGATAAATTTTGTTCTTTTGCATTTGGATGATCTCCATGAACAGACTTTGTGCACTTCATTATGTTGGGTTTAGTCTAGCTATGTGTGATGGACAGGTGATTACACTCAACAATGGAATGTTTCCACCTGAAAAAATTCCATCAGCGATACATCAGTTCAGCCACTGGTCTGTGGTTCATGACCATTGGAAGTCACATTCTCTGCAGGTCCTGTATGATAGAAGCAAATGAGAAGCCAAGACAACCATGTGAACCCCTTTGATGGGAACTGTCTCACAAGTATTGTACAACTCTTCATCTTTAACTCTCTGCAGATGTTTGGGCAACAACAGCAGTACACATCCACAGAAAAGTCAGAATGTGGCAACTAATATAAATGAGAAATTTATTATAGATGTTAGACTTGTACCACATTAATAGCCTTGAAAAGGTATTATTCTGGCTTGCATAAATGTACAAAATAATTCAGATGGATTGAAGAGGAGAGGTATTCTCTAAGCCTTACATGCACCACCTTCTATTGGCATAATTTTAGTTTGTACAGGAAAAAAAGAGCTCAGTTTGCTGTGGCTCCTCAGCTCAAGAAATCAGCGCCTACTGCGATAAGTGAATGATTTTGCCAGTTCCTTCTAGTCTTTCTTAGAGGGAAATCATATCCTAAATTCTTGAGTGGGTAGACATAAATGATCCCCAAATTACTGTAGTTTTTATTTTTGTAAGCACGGAAGAAGAACCTTTTTGTCCTGCAACAAGGGTTAAGGTCAGATGGTCTAGTGATAAAGCCACTTCTTAACTCCTTGGTTATATGAAAACACTGATAGCTCTTCAAACTACCTATGTGTCAGTAGAGATATGATTAACAAGGAAAGGTTAAGTACTGCACAGATAACATCATAGAAATTGATAGAAAAGACCCGTAAAGTCATCTAGTCTGTCTTCTTGCCAGTGTAGGATTATTCCCTACAGTGTATTTTCTAATGCTCCATTCACATTGTATAAGAGAGTCAGGAGTTTTATGGTTTTGGCCTTTTGACAGTAAGTACACACTTTATGGAACTTACTGATTGTTTTAGAGGTCTGAGTAAGGAGTATTCCATGTTTCATTGCCTGACATTGGCGCAGAAGTGTATTAGCAAAATTTGCTTAGAATTATGTAACATTTTAATTAAAATGGTTAAAATACACAAGGGCAAAGCTGAACCATAGCAGATGAACTTTACAGCTGTCATTTCTTTAACTGTAGACTATCATTTAGTTTTTCTAATAAACTGTATGATGTTTAAACTAAAATAGTCTCTGTGGTTCCCCACCCCTTTCTCCTCTTTCCACTTTGATATCTTCCTGTCTTTCATTTCTGTCCATCTGGAGCTGGAATTGAATTATGGCATGTGATTTGTATTTCTCCCTCTGGACCATAACCTTCTTATTGATTCCCCCAGCTCCCAGTACTTACACTCTTGCCTCTTCTCCACCCCGATTTTCTCCCGTGGTTTTGTTGGTTTCCTTTTTCTCTTTGGGCTGTTTTCCGTTCAGCCTATTTTTCTTCCTTGGTTTTAGAAAAGGAATTTATTGGTTTGTAGTTAGAAGTAGTTAGGAGTTTTTCACTTCATAATGTTTTTATTTGCTCCCCACCCACCCCCACCGGGCTAAAATATTGTCTTCTTGCTTCAACAGAGAAAGAATTAGAACTGCTTATCTTGCTGTGAAATGAAAAGACTTTGCTCCAAGTCATCCGGAAGTCTCTGGCAGTGAGATGAGGTGTTAACAGCTGCCGTGAAAGGGCTACTGAACTTGGTATTAGTACAGAGGTTATTTCTTCCTCAGCAGTGTGAATAATTTGCTACATTAATTAAAAATATATTTGCCTTCCTCAAGAAAGAGCTGGGTACACCCACATGCAATTTTGTTCCATTAATGGAACAAAAGAAAGCAAAACTGAAACAGAATAAGAAATTCTAGGGCAGAATACTAATATGTTGAAATACTGCTTTTGACTGTTAAAAATTACTCCTGAAATGGACACTTATTTTTCACGCACGGTGTTTAAGTTTTGATTTCTCATCCTATCAAGGCAAAAGATTATTGTAGCCTTCAGCCATAGTGTAAATCATCTTGGTGCTCCACTGTTGGAGTTTTCATTAAAAAGATGTATTTAGACATTCTAGAGAGAATGCACCCGTAAGGAGTAAAGTGTTTCAGGTATAAATTACAAGTACTTCAGCTTACAAAGAAAAGGCATACTGCAGCTGCTGCAGGGAACTTTACAGAAGTCTCTGAAGCTCTCTGCTTGCATGCTGTATATCTGATGATGAGTTTCTTAATAATATCGTATAAAAAGATAGGGAACTTTGTTCTAGGTGAAATTTCTCTGAAGTCAGAAATATATATTCACAATTACCCTAAACAAAAGCATGAAAATTTGGTATGCAAAAGACATGAAAATTTGGCATTTGTCTGAAGGTAAAATATCTCTATTCTGTATTAATGTGTCATGTCTCCCCCCCCCCCCCCCCCCCGTCTTTATTTATTTATTTTTTTTCTCTAAGCTTTAATTGGAGAGCTCTATGTCATTCTATTCAGCTCAGGTAGGCACAATACCCTGAAACCTTAGGAACATCAAGCAGCACTAATTAAATTTGAAGTGTTTCTGGATTTTGGTGGTGCTTCACTACGTATTCACTACCTTCACTACGTATGTGCCTTCCTCTTTCTATTATCATATTAAAGATTCTCTCCAGCCCCCCAAACCCCAAAACACTTGTTAAAAATTGGAAGACACTGATCACAGAAACAGAGTCTTGCTCTGGGTGCAAGCATTGCACATGTGGAATGAATTAAAACAACACTTTATATCCAACTTCTGGTAAGTGAATGATTAACTTTTGTTTTTCCTACTCTAAAGCATCACTAGCTCTATAAAACTACCTTTATAAAAATCCGTGCCCTCTGTGAAAATAGATGGTAAGTAGAGCTGTAAGTTGTATTAGTTTGTTGCTTATAGCAAAGAGGTAAGCATGCTGCTGGGTTACTACTTCTTGAAAAACAGAAAAAGCTCTATGATTTGGTGTGAAGACTCTTTTCTGAGGAAAAGACAGCATATATCGTTTTATTACCTCACAGATTAATGAAATTTAACATGACGAATGCCATACTGTGGTGACAATGTAGCCTCTATATTCACAAAATGGCACTTTTTTTCAAGTAACAGCTCCAGCTAGGACCTTGTGCTTTGGATTTTTTAGAGATCTAAGCCAAAGTGGCTTTTAATGGGGGGAAGAGATTGTTTTGATTAAACAGAAGCCAGATATGAAATTAAAGAAAGAGTTCAGAGGTTGCTATTATGCTTTGGCAAAGACATTTCCTTCAATTTTTAGCTTTTTATTTAGAGACAGCTACGCTTTTTAACACTTGCAGTCTTATCTGCATGGAAAGGCTTAATACTTGAAATAGCTTTTAGGATTTATAGAAGGAAATACAGCATGTTTTCCTTTTATGAACATCAAAACATCAGAACATGCCCCAATGGCTGGCTCATTCTATCTAATTCAGTATCTCATTTTGACAGCTAGCAACTTCATATATTCAAAGAAAAATGCAAAAATTCAATTTTATTCAGGTGTTACTCCATCCCCTCTGTTAGGTCTCATCCTGTCTAATTTTTATAACCACATTTATTCTCCTGGTCAGGAATAGATTGTGCTTTCTGCCATAGCTCCAAAATAGGATACAACAGTTCAAGTGTCAAAGATGTGTTTCTAAGCATGAAGTGGCAATACATCCCTGGGACACCCACATCTTTTCCTGTTTCTCTTTCACATGAAGTTGATTAACTTCAGTTCTGTTTTCTGTAGCACTGGCTGGAGTATTTTAAGTATAGGCTGGTGAGTTAAAAAAGATGTGCTGCTAGTGTCTTCTGAAAGGATCACAGCTGTAACCCTGATTTTCTTTAAAGCTGTTATAACTCCTAGTTGTGTGATCAGGCCAGGGATGTGGGGCAATTGTTTTCCTTCCAACTTTCAATTTCTAATAATTTCTAACAAAAATATAATTTCTTCTGCAAGAAGCACTGTAGACTGAATGAAAAGTGATGTCTCCTTGAACTGAGAAGAAACTTGGGACAGAACTTCAAAAGTAGTATCAACTTTGGCCATGGTACCTATGTTCAGGAATGTGGAACATAGGACCAAAATTAGGCCAGGTGGGGTCTCCTATGTACAATTAAAATTTCCAACTGATTTCTCAAATAAATTGATATTGCAATTTATAGCAGCCCTTCATGTCTTTTTCAGTAAGCCTAGAACAGATGGTATCATATTGGCAATTAAAAGATTCATGAAAAGCAAGTTTTCTACTTAAAACCTGTTACTTGTGTTGTAATGTGCAAGAAGCTAAATGTTTCCATGACATTTTTTTCACTTTTTAATGACTTGTGTCTGTTACAAACGAACAGATTTGATGCCTGGTTAAAAGCCACAGCTTTATATAGGCTGCCTGAATTACCTCACTAATTGCCTTATGACTTAATACAGATAGCTTTACTAGTGGTTATGGCATTCCCTATGATGCAGTCCTAGAGTCTGGGAGAAAATACCAGAGAGAGTATTTCTGGGAGAAATACTGGATTTGTGTTCCTTTGTGTAAAGACACAAAATTGGCAACTTTAACAAGGAATGAATGGGCGTGGAGACAACTATCCACTTGTGCCTCCAAGGCAGTTCCTGCCGATAAGGATTGAGATTTATTGGCAGTTGAGGCATTATTGCAGAACCTTTTCTGGAGATAAACTCTTGTTGTCTTTTGACATTTTCACTGTTCTACCACTTCTCACAAACACATTTTTAAATATATTTTTAAAGATTATTTTCTAGCATGACAAAATATAGTTTGTTGTGGAGAAAAATGACAAAGAAAAAAGTCAAAATGAGGTGGATTTGCAGATCCGTATCTCTTCAGAATCAATTTTGACAGTTGTGTACATAAAATATAGAAGGAAGCATAGGGACCTATGGTCAGTGGCAGTTCTGTTGCACATCATAATATTTTCTACTCCATTTAGCAGTAATTTCCTAAATGAATGGTGCTCTCAGAATCTGTGCTGAATGTAGCATGGGAGTTTAGAAGGAACTTTGTAAACAAAGGAAATGGAAAGTTTGGTTAAGATATTGTTGGCTAAGAGAAAAAGGCGTATTACCAGTCTAAGTTTGTTTTGGGTTCTTAGTCAGCTTGGAATTAAAATGTAGGTTTTCTATTACTGGAAATATAATAGGAAAACACTGAAAATTTCCTCTACATAGTAACATTGGAATTTAAATGTCTTTGATATTAGTCCCCGTTCTCTTTCTTTTACTTTTTTATTTTTATTTTTATTTTTTTATTTTATTTTTTGTATGAGTGATGAATTTTCTTGTTAAAAACATTGAGTTTTAGAACATACATTTCAAAGAACATGAAGGCTGGCCCTGGTTATGTATGTTTTTAAGCTAATGAACAAAAGAGTGAGTTATCTTTAAAGCATCTGTCTCTATAAACCTTTGTTCAGTGGCAAGAGCGTGAAACAACTAAACATTTGACCTGAAGGTGGTGTGGATGGTAAAAAAAAAAAGACAAGAGGGAAAATCACCCTCAAATCATTATCCATGCGCCCACATCTGAAAGGTAACAGTAAAGAGAGACACAGCAGCATGAATATTCAGAAGAAACCCATGGAAAATATAAATCGAAAAAATGTGTATTATTGAAAGTTCCATGTTATGGAATAAACAGACATTATACATAAATGTGCTAGGAGCAAATCTCCATAAGTCCTACTTTACCATTGGTTTGATCTACAATAATCATTCAAAGAGTGCATTATATTATTATTATTATTATTGTTTTTTTTTTTTCAGAATACTATACGGGGTACATGTTTTCAGTTGAAGTTTCTCTGCCAATTGGCTTTGGGCTTAAAGGCTTTAAAGTTTTAATGTATCTACCACTGGAATGCTATAACTAAGCTAATTCTACATAGTCTTGATATCTGTAGAAGGGAAATGAATTTGCTAAATGAGAAAATGAAATCTATAAATGGGACATGCACATACTCTAGAAAATAACGGGAGTTCTACCAGTGCTTAGAGCTTTACATAAGTGCATTCTGCTCAGATGCTTTGACATGGTTATGGGAAAAAGGGGATAGTGGAGAACACCATTTTTGCCTTTTATTTATTTATTTTTTTCTTTTGATTAAAGTACTGGGTGTGTATATATTTCAAGGGATAGAAATCCCTTGAAAGGTGATTTCCATGAGTTTTGTATTTCCAGCTTTTAGCTACAGTCTATTAATCTTGATTATAGATTCAGACACAGCTTCTGGCAGGAGTTGTGATCTTTGTGGGGAAAGAGTAGAACTGAAATCACTGAGAAAAAGGTATGTGATTAGCCATCTGCTTTGCATGGCATCACTGTAGAACCAAGACTTAGTGTAATCCTCCATGTTACTTTTGTATCAGAATTTGATACTGGTATATTTTGAGCAA